>NC_134784.1:76144367-76426867 GCF_046742065.1 Oratosquilla oratoria | reverse complement strand
TAAGATAAAGGAGGCAAAGATGAGAGTAGCTGTGAAATGGAGTAAGAGAATGACAGAATTTTTTCTAAAGTAATAGAATGATGTTTTGGAAAGAAGTTAAAAGAAGAAGAGGAGGCGAATCAAGTAGAGAGAAAAAAAGAGGTAAAGGGTGCAGATGGAGATATGATAATGAACGAGACGGCAGCTAGAGGAAGATAGGCAGAGTATTTTAGGGAGTTGCTAAATGTGAATGAGGATAGGGAGGGAAAGTTAGTTGCAGTGTGAAACGCTGAGAAAATGACAGTGATGAATGAGGAAAATGGAGGAGAAATAAGGAAAGATGAGGTGAAAGCATTTATTAAAATGATGAGAGCAGTTAAGGCACCTGGGTTGGATGGGTGTCATGCGAAGTGTATAAAAATGGAGGTACATTGATGGTGGACTGGCTTGTGAGGTTGTTTAATGTTTATCTAAAAGGGGGTAGAGTGCCGGAGGACTGGATGAGTGCCTGTATAGTTCCACTTTACAAGGGAAAAGGGGAGAAGTGTGAGTATAGTAGTTTCAGAAGGACCAGTTTGTTGAGTGTAGTTGGGAAGGCTTATGTGAGGGTTTTGATTGAGAGGATTAGGAGAGGAACAGAGGGAGTTTTGGGGTTGCGTGGATCAGATTTTTGTGGTAAGGCAGATATGGGAGAAAGTTTTAGGAAAAGTTAAGGATGTTTTTGGTCCTTTATGGATTTGGAAAAGGCTTATGACACGGTATTGCAGATATATGGGATAGGGTGAAAGCTGTTAAGAGCAGTCAAGAGTTTTTACGAGAGTAGTAGAGCCTGTGTTAGAATTAGAAATGGAGAGAGTGAGTGGTTTGAGGTACAGGTGGGCCTTCGTCAGGGATGTGTTATGTCGCCCGTTGCTGTCCAATTTATTTATGGATGGGGAGGTACAAAAGGCAAACGCAAGGGTAATAGGGCGGGGATTGGAGATGAACCGGTTGTTGTTTGCTGATGACGCTACGCTTGTGACAGGATCAGAGAAGGGATTGGGGAAGTTAGTGATAGAGTTTGGGAAAGTGTGCGAAAGAAGGAGGTTGAAGGTAAATGTGGGTAAAAGTAAGGTGATGAGATGTAGAAGGGGAGAATGTGGCAGCAAATTGGAAGCGAGTATTAAGGGGAGAGATTGGAAGAGGTGGATAACTTTAGATACTTGGGTGCGAATGTAGCGGGAAAGGGAAGAGTGGAGGTGGAGGTAGCATGTAGATTGAGAAAAGCAAGTAAACGCATTGGGGGGATTAAAGTGTATAATGAGAAATGAATATTTGGGAATGGATGCTAAGAGGAGATTGTATGAAGGAGTGGTTGTACCGACAGCACTGTATGGGGCAGAAACATGAAACATAAGAGAGGAAGGTTTTAAATGCGATTAAGATGTGGTGCCTGAGAAGTATGATAGGGGTTAGTAGGCTGGGTAGAGTGAGAAACAAGGAGGTGAGGAGAAGAGATGGAGTGGAGAGGGAGTTGGGAGAAAATGTTGATAAAAGAGTATTGGGATGGTTTGGACATGAAAAGAATGAGTGAAGAAAGATTAGTAAAAGAAGTGTGGAAGGCAAAGGTGGAAGGAGTGAACATGAGGGGTCGACCTGGGATGAGATGAATGGATGGGGTAAAAGTGGCATTGGGAAAGAGGGGAATGTCTGTTGAGGAAATAAGGGAGAAGACAGAAGATAGGGGTGAGTGGAGAATGGTTGTGTATGGATGATGTGATGCATGAAAGGGAGTTAGCGGGAGATGGAGGGGGTTGGGTGAAGGAGTAAGTGTGAATGATGTTTTGACGCAGCTCAAAAGGATTTTTCACGTCTTCTCTTTTTCTGCAAGAGGCGACGGAGAGGGGTAGTCGCCAATTAAAAGAAACGGCTTTGTTGTGGATTTACTGTGTCCTCCGTCATTGCCTCTGACCCAGGGCAGTGGGCGAGATGCAGGGATGACCAGTCATCCAAGAGGTACCAAGATAAGAGGGAGGAAAGAGGGTGGAGGGGAGGGGAGTATGTTAGGGACGGAATGAGGGGTTTAAATTGGACAAATTTATATTTAAGAAGGAAGTATAGACAAGAACTGGTAAGAGGGTGGGAAAGAATTTGGTATATGTATGTATCATTATTATTATTATTATTATTATTATTATTATTATTATTATTATTATTATTATTATTATTATTATTATTATTATTATTATTATTATTATTATTATTATTATTATTATTATTATTATTATTAATATTAATATTATTATTATTATTATTATTATTATTATTATTATTATTATTATCATTATTATTATTATTATTATTATTATTATTATTATTATTATTATTATTATTATTATTATTATTATTATTATTATCATTATTATTATTGTTATTATTATTATTATTATTGATATTATTATTATTACTATTATCATTATCATTATTATTACCGTTATCATCAGACCAACATGATCTTTACTAATATCATAATTTTTAACATTACATTTATTAACATCATTACTGTTACTGTTATTTTCATCAACACGCATGAATGTATTCCACGCCAGGCCGAATCGGTTATCACCTTGGGTAGACGTAGCGGTAGCGTCTGTTGTCTTTGGGTATCATGTCCAAGTAGACGATGTACAACTTGCACGGATCCAAACCCCGAACCCTCACTTTGATCACCGGGAACATCCGTCTGAGGAATTCATCAAAGATTTTCTGAAGGGCAGGTAGATGGTTAGGTCATCATATTACGACAGCAGGGCAGGACAAGTAGTAATGGGTTTGAATTGGACAAATTTATATTTAAGAAGGAAATATAGACAAGAACTGGTATACCAATAGAGTGATAAATGGAAAAGACCTAATAACCATATAGTAAGCGCTAAAACAATTGGTTGTTTCAAAAGAAGGTTAGATAACTTTATGAATGGGGATGGTAGTATTGGATATGGAACTGCTTAGTGTAGGCCTTATAGTCTCTTGCAGTCTCCTCCATTCTTATGTTCTTATGAGGAGATTAATAATAGATAATATTTCAGTATGAATAATAGTAACCAGCGGAGTCTTGCAAGATTCAGTTCTAGCACCTATAAGCTATGTTAAAAAAACTAATGAAAGGCATAAGCTATTCTAACATGTTTGCTGATGATAAGATCATGAGAAGAATAAAGAGGACTGTCAACTGTTGCAAAAATATCTAAACACCATTTTCGCATGGGGGCAAGACTGGAAAATTAACATCAGTAAGAAAAAAAAATCCAAATTATTACACATAGATCGTGAAAGTAGTAGCTGTTGATCACGAGTTCAAATGTGATCCAAGAGTTGTGAATCACACGCACAGAAACACGTATTGTGTGTAGTGTGTGTGTGTGTGTGTGTGTGTGTGTGTGTATTCACCTCGGATCTGCTGCAGCCTCTTTTCGAGACAGCCAGACACCACCCTACGGCAGTGAGCTCAGAGCTCATTATTAGCAGATCTCTGGGTAGGTCTGAGACCACTCACACTCCACACACCGGGAATGCAAGGTCACAACTCCTTGACTAACATCCCGTACCTACTCGCTGCTAGGTGAACAGGGGCTACACGTGAAAGGAGACAAACCCAACTTGTCTCCGCCCGGCCGGGGAATCGAACCCCGGTTCTCCGGCTTGTGAGGCCAGTGCCTTACCAATCCGCCACCGGGCCGTGTGTGTGTGTGTGTGTGTGTGTGTGTGTGTGTGTGTGTGTGTGTGTGTGTGTGTGTGTGTGTGTGTGTGTGTGTGTGTGTGTGTGTGTGTGTGTGTGTGTGTGTGTGTGTGTGTGTGTGTGTGTGTGTGTGTGTGTGTGTGTGTGGTTATTACCATTATTATCAACACAAACCTGCCATTTTTTGTGATGATCATCTCCGTACCCATTTGATAAAATTTGTTCCAAAGTTCTTTTTGTAACAATTCGACTGTGATTTTGGGTCCGTGATCTGTTCCCAAATTCGAACGCGTCTCTCTGCTGCTTGGGTTGCTATTTCTGGTCATTGACTCTGCGTTTAGGTGATTCTCAACAAACATACTTGCAGTCAAGGGATTGAAGAATAAGTGAGAGTGTGGATGGGAATCTGTGGTGACATGACGCCCTACCACATCTGGGGGTGACCGACAAACTGGAGAGGTTTCAGGAGACTCTATGATAGAAGTGTGATCGATCACGGCATGTGCGTTCGAGTCTGAAGTGATAAAATATATGATTAGATGCACACATTTCACATTGCAAATTGGTTATCAGTAACTCAGATGATTAAATGGCATATACTAATATATATTAATGGGTGTATGTAGAATCGAGATGGACACTTATTAAAAGAAAAACGATTGCAAATCATTTACTAGCAATTTGTTTCATTATTAAACATTCGTTAAAGATTAAATGAAAATTCGCCACGAATCGATAGTATTTCATACCTAAATCTAATTTTTCTTTTGCACACTGTGATTCGGATGATCTCTCACTATCGTTTAGACAACATGAGCCTTCCTCGGGGCTTGTGCCACAGGTCACGTCATTGTCCTCCGCCGTTTTGTGGAAGCCTTCATCGTCCGAGGGACAGTTTAGTGGATAAATCTCCTTCTCATTTGTTGCTGATGCTGCTGTCAGAAGTGTTTCTGTAGTGGGACTCCATGGTGAGTGGCTGAGCAGGGCTTCTATGGTGAAGGCGGCCGCCCGGGAGCTGAGCATGGCTGGCTGCTCTTCGGAAGAAAACAAAAACTTATACAAAGAGGTACATTAAATACTTCGTATAACCCAACCCAACCCCCCCTCTCTCTCTCTCTATCTATCAGTCTCTCCTCAATGGTTGGCAACGCTCCTATAGCTCTTATAGATATATAATTGTTGTCTTTGTTGTATTAGTGGGGGAATTTAGGTGTCACGGGCTAATAGCACTAGGAGGAGGAGGGGAACAGTGAAAAGATGAAGGAAACACAGTTGAAGCTGATAGAGACATCTTGGATCTGGTCCGGGGACCAAGTGTCAGTTCTTCGGTGGTGCACTTACAGATGGAGGTTAGAATGTTGACGAGTTTAAAGAAAACTAGGCAATCTACCCAATTTTCTTTGTCAAGCAGATTTTTACACACGGCAAGTAATATGCAGCTAATAGCTTGCACGCTCGAATTGCCTCTTAACTTGCCCCATGTAAATGAAGCTTTACAGGGTGACAAGTCTAGGAATACGTAACCCATGTTAGACCGATCCAAATACCTATTCGTTTGTCCTTCCCATCTCAAGGTACGTTTTGTTTGGTGTGCGATTATCGCCCATCGATGATCGTTCATGGCTCAATATTTATCGCCAAACGATTGTCAAGTGTGTGTGTGTGTGTGTGTTTATATATATATATATAAAACACACACATATATTATACATGTATATATATATATATATATATACATATATCTACATATATATATATATATATATATATATATAGATATATGTTGAGGCTTTGTGACAGGTTGGTGAAGGTAGGTGAGGAAGACATAAATCAGAGTCCAAGTTTATTTCTAACTAGTTTCGCACAAATAGGCTTCTTCAGAGAAATAATGTAAAAAAGAGAAAATAATACGAACATATACTGTATATGGGGCACTGAGGAGCTCCGGAGAGCTCACCCAGGATCGTCTCTGTATATTTGGGATTTTGTCCTGTTGTCCGTTATTGAGGGGTCTTTGTTCCGGTGGCATAATGTCTTAGTTGTCCTGTTGTCCGTTACTGGGGGGTCATCGTTCCGGTGGCGTAATGTCCTAGTTGTCCTGTTGTCCGTTACTGGGGGGTCTTCGTTCCGGTGGCGTAATGTCCTAGTTGTCCTGTTGTCCGTTATTGAGGGGTCTTTGCTCCGGTGCCGTAATGTCCTAGTTGCTGTTGCTATGGCTGCGGTGGATTTTGTCCATTTGATGTCACCCGTTCTTTGGTTAGTATTTTCATTGGTAGCAATATACAGTGCTTCCAGTACTTTCCTTTTCTGTTTGGTTAAATTTTCTTCTAGTATTTCTGCTGCCTCCCATTTCGGTAAATGACTCTTTTCTTTGATATGATTGACTAAAGCACTAGTGTCGCGATGGTATCTGACATCCGCTCTGTGTTCGCTGAGCCTTTTCTCTAATCCTCTGTGCGTTTCTCCAAAGTAAGAAAGATCACAACTACTACATGGATTTTTTTTGAACAAAATACTTTTTTTTTCTTGTTTATCTTCTATTTTTTTTTTTTTTTTTTTATGTCACCTATCTTTTTACCTGCGTCACTCACGATGGTTAATCCAGTGGATATTAAAGCTAGTCCCAACTCGTCTGTGAATTAGAGAACAGGCTCAGCGAACACAGAGCGGATGTCAGATACCATCGGGACACTAGTGCTTTTGTCAATCATATCAAAGAAAAGAGTCATTTACCGAGTCATTTACCGAGTCATTTACTCAATAACGGACAACAGGACAAAATCCCCAATATACAGAGGCGATCCTGGGTGAGCTCTACGAAGCTCCTCAGTGCCCCATATATATGTTCGCATTATTTTCTCCTTATTACATTATTTCTCTGAAGAAGCCTATTTGTGCGAAACTAGTCAGAAATAAACTTGAACTCTGATTTATGTCTTCCTCACCCACCTTCACCATATATATACATATATATATTTATATATATATTTATATATATATACATATATATATATATGTATATATATATATATACATACATATATAAATATATATATATATATATATATATATATATATATATATTTCTAAACAGAAATGTAGTAGCACATTTGTAGCACAGTTGCCAAGTTGGTGCGGACACTACATCCTCCCCTCCTCACCTCCTCCCTCCCCCGTCACCCCAGTTTGCCCCGCGCCTGAGTGAGGTCAACTGTCCACATCTCTTCTTACTGTAGTTTATAAGTCCCCTCTGTTCTCTATCTTATGTACTTTCCTGAAGAGGGCTACAGTTATATATATATATATATATATATATATATATATATATATATATATATATATATGTGTGTGTGTGTGTGTGTATATATATATTTATATATATACACACACCGGGGCGGCACTTTTTTTTTTCTTTTTTTTCTTTTTGAGGGGGACACTTCTGGTGAAAAGAAGGTAAAGCAATTTCCCCCTTATATACTTTCAATTTATGATTGATTTATCATGAGTTGTGTGTATGAATGATGTGTGTATAAACGTTGTTTTGGGGATGAATGTTACATGCGAATCGTACTAGTGACCATCAGATGTGGAAGGTGGTGGTAGTGGTGGTGTGTGTGGGGGCGGTACTTTTTTTCGGGGGGGGGGGGAGTGAAGTATCACTCCCACGGGCTTTGAGCCCGTTCGGTGGTGCTTATGTAAGACACCCCTTGTGGAGAGGAGGTGGAATAGTGTAGCTATTCAGAGGGGGATAGGGGCAGTAGAAAAGAGAAGCTGCAGCTGTTAGAGCGGAGGCGGACGCTCTGGTAGCTGACGGAGCTTTTCGAATCGCCCCGGAGCGGCACTTACCCATGTCGGGGCCTTGATTATCTGTGATAGTAGGCTGATAAATAATCGCACCCAGCAAAACGTACCTTTAGCTCCTCGTGGATGAGAGAGAGCCCAGACGCCCGCCACACTCTTCGGATTAGAGGCAATGTAGTAACGCAGCACTTCTACATTAGGGCCCAAAAGCTGAAGCTGGTTAACCCCCACCGCTTCATTTCATATCTAGTCGATACAAAGCAGACAAGAACAACTCCTCATTCCGTGCAGTTTCCTTATCCATTTGCAACCATTCTAGAAAGACTGCAGCGTAGAGTAATAAAGGTCATTCATAGATTGCGTGTTATGGGAGCCTGTGTATGTATAATTAATAATAAGAACGTACATATAAATGTGTATGTATATATATATATATATATATATATATATATATATATATATATATATATGTATATATGTATGTATGTATGTATGAAAAAATCCCACTGTCGGAGAAAGTAATCGGATGAAGAATAGAATTAACAGTATATTTCGACCATCCTCTGCGATCTTCTTCAGCAGATAGTTACATGGTGTACAAGTAAGAATTATATAGTCGATACAAAGGGATATAAAGGGAACATGGGAAGGTGGCTCAATTAATTCTGCCTTGGTAACGATTGTTCTCTTCCAGGCCATTTACATTGGGTAAAAGTTTTTTAATTGCTAATGTTGTTAAACAATCTGATGACTATTGTCCTTTTGATGTATTATAATTTGGGTAATTTTTAATTAATGATGACTCGATGATCTTCCTCCGGAAACTGCACTTAGAGTTGTAGATGATTTCTGCTTTCTCCCAATTTATGCAATGGTTTTTTCAAGATATGTAGAAATACAACAAAATTTTCTTGTGCATATTTCACGGAGTTCTTATGTTCTTTAATTCTTGTTTTGAGGTTTCTTCCCGTTTGGCCCCAACAAACTTGTTCACAATCTCTACAAGGCAGAGATTGTGAACAATTAATGGTGGCAGCGGAAGAAATCTGTGAATAGTGAACAAGTTCACAATCTCTGCCTTGTAGAGATTGTGAACAATTAATGGTGGCAGCGGAAGAAATCTGTGAATAGTGCCCTAGTTCACAATCTCTGCCTTGTAGAGATTGTGAACAATTAATGGTGGCAGCGGAAGAAATCTATGAATAGTGCACTAGTTCACAATCTCTACAACAATTAATGGTGGCAGCGGAAGAAATCTGAATAGTGCACTAGTGAACTCTTTAGCATCCCGAGTGTTCGAGCGCGTCTGTTTTTTCCTTTGTCTTTTCCTTGTTTTCACAGTTATGTTCGGCCTACCAAACTCACGGTAATGCAAGGAAACTATTACGAATTTGCAAAAACATTCTTGTGCGACATGGTAGAGTGCTTCATATTTGCGGGACATCTCCACAGCCATTATCGCCTTCGAAGTTTGTGCCTTGTCTCCTGGCTACTTGTTCCCTCCATCGGCCCAGGCTGTATTATCTGCGTGTTTCGAGACTCCTCAACTTCTTGCTGTGCTGTGGTTGATGCGTTTACATCGATGGGTGCGCGGATGTTGTCAGATGAGTATTGACTTTCGGGCCGATTCCGTGCTTGGCTCTCGTCGAGAACGGACCTACACCTGAAGGTGCGAAACTATCGCCGTCAACTACTTGAATCCAGTGCTCGTCGTTAACGACTCGTACCGGCTGTCTCAAGTTGTGTTACAGTGCTACAAACTACTGCGCGCTAGTAAATCAGCCTACCTTCTTATCAAGGCCCTCCCTTCCTCGATGGAATACTCGGGGTCGGAAGCGGCGTCCAGCTTAGAGCAGGACTTAATGATTTCCGACACTGATGACGACATTAGTGTTAACCACTGGCCCGACCTGCCTCGTCCTACCTCCACTCCCCATCACCCTCCAACAACCACCCAGCATGATACCCACCAGTCTACATCGCTCCCCAGTACCAAACGGCGGGCCGACGACACCTCTACCTTCCCCGCAGGAGAATGTCAACCGCCTGCTGCCAAGACGATCAAGGGAACCTCAAGTGAGTGTAATAAGGCTCCTATTCGCCCTACCCTGCCTAATCACAGTGCTACTCCCGTTGCCCCCACCCGACCCTCACCCGCCCTTCCAGCATTTGCTCCCCGAGACAAGTATATTAAGTTGGCCTTTAGCGGGAACCCATCCACAGAAGTTAAACTCCGCTGGCTGTCAACTATCACCAAGACTTTCCACCTGCAACGGGATACGGCCGAGGTTAAGATGGCTGCACTCACCTCTCGATTCATCTACATATCAAGACAACGCACAGACATCCTGGACCGAGTTACTACAAATGAATTTATGTCACTGCCTCTTCTCCCTCAAGACTCCCCCGAAAGACCTCGTAAGTACCCCCAATACCTGCTCACTCGCTATCCCGTTGACGTGGATCACAAGCTTGCCCTACAGCTCCCAGGAGTACACTCAGCCAGGCGCTTCATGCAGAACGGTACCCCCATCAACCGCATTGTTATTGTGTGGAGCCTCCCCGAAACACCCCCCGACACCATTACCTTTGACTTCCTCCCCCTCCTCCCCCCGTGTCAAGTCCAAAGACTCCGTGACGACCGACCCTGGTGCTACAGGTGTTGGGGTATCGGTCACATATCCAGGTACTGCTCCGCCTCCCCTAAGTGTGCCTGGTGTGCCGCCGCCCATGAATCCAGAGAATGTCCCGTCCGAAGTGCGCCCCCGCCCCCATCTGCGACTACTTCCACCTCTGAACCTCCACCACAACCGAACCCATCACAATGGAAGTGCCCCCGATGTCTACAGCCAGGTGTCAACGTCTGGCACGGCTGTACTCGGCGCCAGACCCAGACCAATGGCCCCACCTCAGCCCCACCACCTCCTCCCGCCCGGACTGTTCTCTCTGCTCCCACCCCCCCTCAGCAAGACGCTGCCCTCCGTAAGGCCGTTGCAGCCCTTCAGGCGCGATGTGCAGCACTCGAGGACCGCTTCGCCTCCATTGACACCAGGATTGACAGCCTTGTCTCAGGCCAAACTACTACTGCCACCAGACTCTCCACACTGGCGGAATCCCAACAAACCCTCGTCTCCTCCATCTCCATGCTTGCCGAGAGAATGGAATCCATTGCAACTCGTCTCGACAAACTCTGTAAGTTACAACCCAGTACTAGCCAGTCTTCCTCGAATCGTCCATCCACCTCCACACTCCGGTCTCCTACTAGCAAACGCAACGTTCGTAACTAACATTCACCTAGACCTCCTTTCATGGAACATCAATGGTATCACCAACCACAAAAAGTACACACAATTGAAGGCATATGTACAGACACATCACCCTTGTGTCATTTTTCTACAGGAGGCGTTTCCAAACCGGCCCAACACTGCACCACAGGCACCCTCCCTTCCCGGATATATCCCCTATATTCATACGATACGAAACGGTCTTCTAACATACATACACAATACACTGATACACCGTCTTCTGCGCTCCTCTACAGACCCTGACATAACATTCCAACTCTTCGAGATAGAAATTGGGGGCGGAATCCTACAGCTCTGCAATATCTACTCTGCTCCCGCACGTCTTCGTCCAACCACTCTTCCACCACCTACGATCAAAGGTATAATATACGCAGGGGATTTCAATGCTCGACATCCTGCATTGGGAGATCGTCCTGGCACCACTAACCGCCCTGGTGTTCACCTACTATCCTTCATCCGACAACATCATCTGACCCGCTGGGACACAGGTGGCGCCACACACTCCCGGGGAGGCACCCTGGACCACGTCCTCACCTCTGGCTTGGTATCATCCCGCATCCAGTGCTCCTCAGTACCTGCATTATTCTCAGACCATATTGCTCTTCTCTTCCACTATTCTCTTCCTACGATACCTACACCCCCTATCACACGCCTACGCCTCACCATACCCCCCAAATACTGCCCGACGTACATTTCATACATGACCTGCATACTACCTACCTTAGACTGTTCCTCACCCGACCAGTTATATAATAGCCTTGTCTCCGCCACCCACGACTTTTACAGGCTTTACGTATCACGACCCCACCTCCAACGTCGCCCTCCTCCTCACTCGTGGTACCTAGACACCCGACTTCAGGACGCACAGAAAGAAGCGGAGCGCGTTGGACTCATGTTCCAAACTAACCCATCTCCTGAACTACTTCATCGTTACCAGCAATCCAGAGACGATTTGACAACCCTCCTAGAATGTGTAAGTACTGACTCCTGGAAGAGATTCACGGACAGAATTAATCACCAAACTAGTGTAGCCTCCATGTGGCACCTTATTCGCAGGGTAATTAAGAAGACTCCTGCTACTGCCCGTCATCATTCCCCCACCGTATTTGCCGAACAGCTCATCGTCACGTGGTCAAACCAGTCCAACCCTGCCAACCTACCTACCCCCGTCCAGGATGCCCTCTCCTCCGGTGCTTTTGCTCGTGGACTCCGCTTAGTACATGCTCTGCTGCAAGAGGATGATGAAGAAAATATACCAATAACTGAAGATGAACTACGACGTGCTCTCTTGAGAGGTAAAGCCACGTCCCCTGGGGATGATGGCATTACCTACAATGTGCTACGATTACTGCACCGTGTACCCGGTAACCCCCTCCTTCGCCTCTACAATATGTGTCTACGAGATGGATATATCCCACATGCCTGGACCACGAGTACAATAATCCCCATACCCAAGCCCGGTACAGCAAATTTCAGGCCCATCTCCCTTACATCCTGCTTCTGCAAAGTAATGGAAAGAATCTTGCTCACCCGACTGATGTACCAACTACAAGATCGCCTTTCTCCACGTCTCTTCGGCTTTCTACCCCAACGCAGCACCCATCACTGCCTCGTCGACTTATATTCTCGCCTCTCCCGTGACAGTGTTGTGGCATTTATAGAT
This sequence comes from Oratosquilla oratoria, assembly GCF_046742065.1. Classification (NCBI taxonomy): domain Eukaryota; kingdom Metazoa; phylum Arthropoda; class Malacostraca; order Stomatopoda; family Squillidae; genus Oratosquilla; species Oratosquilla oratoria. Next base: position 76,414,401 of record NC_134784.1, on the reverse strand, counting down.
CTAAAAAGTGCATTTGATATAGCAAACCGAGACGTTATTTTAGATCAATTAATTGACTTTGGAATTAAGGGTAAATTACTACGATGGATTAAGGGCTACCTCAGTAACCGGACCTCCCGTGTCTTCTTTAGCGGTGCCTACAGCTCCTCACGGGATTTTCATCTCGGCACTCCTCAAGGAGGGGTACTAAGTCCATTTCTCTTTAATATACTTATGCATCGTCTCCTCACGTCTTTGCCCACTATTCCTGAGGTCACAATTACATGTTATGCAGATGACCTATGTATTCACTCTACCTCCCCAACACACCTACAACTCTTTCTTACTTCTCTCTCCCAAGCTTCTGCTAACTGTGGCCTTGTTGCTTCCCCACAGAAGAGCAGAATTTTCTCCTACCGCCCTCCTGCCACGCTGCCAGAGTTCATGATTGGAGACTGCATCATCCCACTAAGCTCCCAGTACTGCTACCTTGGTGCACCAGTACGAATCTCGGAAACTCTTTCTGCCCGGCGTCAATCCCATACCGTAATTCGTGAATTGCTAGATCGTCTACAACGTCGGCTCCGGCCTCTCCAGTGGCTCACCAACAACTCTTCCGGTATCTCCATCCCCGTGGCCAGAACTGTCTATATTACTTTTATACGCTCTGTTGTTGATTACCTCTCCCCTGCCTTAATTCAACTTCCTCGATATGCTTTAGAGCCACTGGAGATTTTTCAGAATAAAGCCATGAGAATCATTCTCGGTTGCCCAATGACTACCAGAATTGTCAACATGCAACGGGAATTACGGCTTCCATCCCTAGTTGAGAGGATTTATTCTAATGTCACCTGCCTCACAGTTAAGTGTATACACTTTCCCCACATCTCACCGCACTTCACAGCACTGGTCAGAGATTCTCTCGGCCCCGCTCCGCCCGTCCCCGCCTCATGCCCCCCGGTCGCCGTCTTATAAAGTCTATCTCCTCCTTCATTCGCAGCCTAGATTTACAAGTACCAGTAGCTGACATACCACCAGGCCCTCCCCCGTGGACGCTACCATCGCCTGTGATTAGCTTCACTCCTACAGCAAAATGTGACCCACCTCCTCTACAACTACAGCTAGCCTTGGAACATGTTACCCAGGTAACATCCTCCATCACTGCTCCGCATCGCCTCTACACTGACGGGTCACTACAATCGGATGGTGCAGCTGGAGGAGCAGTCTACTCACCTGACCTACCGCCGCCTCCTGAGGGCTGGGTCGGCCGTCGACTCAGAGATCACTCCAGCTCCACGTTGTGTGAACTATACGCCATCTTAGATGCTATCAGTCTCGTTTGCCAAAGAGGAGTGAATGCTGTCATTATATGTGACTCTAAGCCTGCACTGCAATCCCTCACCGCTATTCATCCCACTCACCATTCTGTTGTACAACAAATCCTTTCCTTTCTATCCCTACTAACTATCCGTAATCTCTGCATTGAATTTATTTGGATTCCATCTCATGTAGGTTTGCACCACAACACCAAAGTAGACCGCCTAGCAAAAGAAGCCTGCCGACTCCCCCGTCGTGGTGATGGACGACCTCTCTCCCTGCTATGTTACCTCAACAGGGTCCGCTCCGCTGCACTTCTGCCTGAGCAACGTCGACGGGACACCGAGAGACCCTTCAGTGTCACCATCACCCACTACGAATCCGTATGCCGCCACAAATACAAGTACCGCCGCAAGGGACTTATGGTTCGTCGCCACAATGTTGTATCAGCCCGACTGCGACTAGGCTACCGTCCACCGTGGCAGGTCGCCGGGGTGGAGGGCGAGCCTGTATTCACAGAATGTCGCCTATGCCACGCTCCACTAGCCAACACCATCGAGCACTACTGCCTAGCGTGCCCCACTGTAAAACATCTAATACCCCAGGGACTACCATTAGATGCAATCTGTCGTCATCTCCTATCACAAAATAGACTAGATGAAATACTTGTCCGTTACCCCCGCTTTGGTGGGTTCTCATAATACCTGATGCCCTGCGTGACATCTCAGTCATATATATTACCTGCAACCCATGTATTTGTTTGTGTATATAAGTGTATGTGTACGTGTGTAAGCATGTGCATACCAGTTGCCTTACTACATTCATTATGAAAACCTCCCCCACTGTATGACGCTAATGCGTAATAAGTTAAATAAAAAAAAAAAAATAAAAAAAAAAGACTTTCGGGCCCACGCGGTATCCATTACTTGCCTCATTCTTTGGCCACCTTGGCAGACTGCAGATGTTCTCCCATCCCCCTTCATCACCTCCTCTGTCTTCGACACCTACACAGAGCACCTCTCCATCACCTCCTCTGTCTTCGAAGCCTACTCAGAGTATTCCTACATCTACTTCTACCATACTTCAATGCAAGTATTGTAACAAAGTAGGTCATTCCAGTGGTTACTGTTCCCTTCGTAAACGTCATGAGCGACAATCTAAACAGCCTCTTGTACGTAGACGTTTTTCCTCTCCTAATCTTGCTCATGACTTTTCAAGATTGTCATTTCAACTACAATCTAGATACTGCCATGTCCATGGACAGTGTAGCCATTCTACTGATCAGTGTTCCAAGATTTTGCAGCTTAGAGTAGACAATAGTTCAGTCCCCAAACATACTCAGTCCCATTTTCACAAGCGCCCGTATCACAATTCTAAAGACGGACTAACTGTGACCAGTCCAAAATCGTCTCTTTAATTGCTGCTGTCTCTTCCCGACTCTTTACCTTTCAGTGTTACGTGGACCAAATGCCTATCTCTATAACAGTAGACAATGGGACAGAATGTAGTATTATCAGTGAGAGAGCATATTCTGCTCTCAAGGATTTGTATAACGTACCATTGTTACCTTCTTGTAGGGCTTTGCAAGCTTTACAAGGCTCTCCCTTGTCTATTCTTGGATTTATTTGCATTCCCTTAAAGTTTTTTTCCCATGTTAAAGTGTTTTATGTTAACTATGTGGTAGTTTCTGATTTCATACTTCAGTGTAATTGTTTTCGGTTTTGATACTTTAGCAACTCATGCTATAGACATATCTCCTCGGCGCCGTATGGTTACTTTTGACAACAATGTAATTTCCGCAATAGCCAGGCCTGTTTCTATCCATAGCTAATCCTCTGTGCATGATCTGCCCAGGCAGTCATCTTCTAAGGGTTAAAAAAAATTAGGCCCTCCTGTACTTTCTTGTGCTGCTATTGTTGCAGTTCGAGTCCCAATGCGTATTTCAGAGGCCCCAATTGGTTCAGACGTTTTATCTCAACCTGACTATGTTCGTGTTAGACATCTTGCTTTAGAGGATACTCTTCCCACTGTTCGTGAGGACCAAGTTACCACGGTCATGATAACCAACGTCACTGGTGATCCCATCATACTCTCTTCTGGTGTTCATTTAGGTTCTTTTGGTGTCGTTGAAGTCTACACTGTTCAGGATCCACCTCTTATAGCAGCTTCTATTCAATCGTCTACACATGCAACTGACACAGCTCATTTAGACTCCCAGTATGCAACATATGTAGGTAACATTGATTTTTCTAAGTTAGGGACCGTCTCATTGCATTGTTATTAACCCATCGTCCAGCTTTGGCCTTACCTGGTAACCGGCTAGGAGTTATGGATCGTGTTGTCCATAGCATTGATCTTAAACCTGGGTTACGTCCAGTCTATGCACCTTCTTATAGGTTGCCTCATTCTCGTAGACTTGTAGTTTATTCTTTGGTTGACGAGTTGTTGAGTGAAGGTGTAATCCAAGAGTCTCATTCTGAGTGGAACTCCCCAGTATTTATTGTACCCAAGAAGAATGGATCATTCCACCCTGTTATGGATTATAGGCATGTCTTCAGTCCATAGGATCAGGTAACAGTGTTCACCACCTTGGACTTAAAGGATGGACTTTTGGTAGATTCCTTTGGAGGAAAAATCTCGTAAGATCACGGCTTTCTCTACTCCGTCAGGTCATTATGAATGACATCGATGCCCCACGGGTTTGCGGAATGGTCCTTTAACATGTCAGCGTCTTATTAACTAAAATTTTCATGGACTAGTGGGTAATGGAATTTTTGTGCATCTGGATTCTAGTTTCCAAGGATGTGGAAAGTCACTTCCATAAATTTTCCTTTGTCTTACAACATCTTACTGAATCTGGGATGAAGCACAAATTACCCAAATGTTCATTTTTTAGGAATACAGATGACAAGAATAAAGCTATTAGAAACTTTCCTACACCTAAGACAGTTGACTACATACGCTCTTTCCTCGGTTTGGCAGGATGCTATCGTGCTTTTGCAAAAGATTTTGCAAAAGGAGACTCGTCTCTAAAAATAAATAAATAAATTAATTAAAAATAATCCTTCCAGTGGCATGATGTTCATTAGAAAATATTTGACACCTTGAAGCAGGCACTTGCTCAGGCGCCTGTGTGAGCATTCCCAAATTATACTATTCCTTTTATCATTTGCATTGATGCTTCTGGTCTAGGTATTAGAACTGTCCTAATGCAGCGAGTAGATGACCGTCGTTCACATGTCATTGCATATGCTAGTCGCAAACTCAACCATGCTGAGTCTCGCTACTCTGTTACACTGGAATCTTTAGCAGTGGTGTGGGTTTTAAAGCATTTTCGTGACATAGTTTTTGGATATCCCATTACAGTTTACACAGACCTCAGTGCTGTTACACAACTTTTCAAAAGCAAAAATCTTTCAGGCCGCCTAGCCAGATGGTTTTTTACTACTGAGGAGTTCAATCCAGTCCTTAATCATATTCCGGGACGTGCAAACAACGTTGCAGATGCAATTTCACGTAATATGCCCATAACTGCTATTGCTGTTATTCAAAACTTCTCCCTACGATATTTAGCCAAAGCTCAACATGAGAACCCTGTTTGGTCTACTGTCATTTACGCCTTAAAATCTGGCGATGATACTACCTTGCCAAAATTGCCTGTTCCTCTGTCTCAATTATCCTTGCAAGACAGTGTTCTTACTCGTAACGCGAAAGCGTTTGAGCAAGATGTGGCGCAGTTAGTGATCCCTGAGTCTTTAATCCCTGTTGTTTTATCTCTTGCTCATGATTCCTCTCAAGCTGGTCGTGACAAAACTCTGGCTATGGCTCGCAAGAAAAATTATTGGCCTAGAATGCGTTTAGACATTGTCACTCACGTAGCTCAATGCGAGTCTTGTGCTCAGAACAAAGGTTCTACTCACACTGCTCCTATTCTAGAGTATCATACTCCTCGTCCCTTCCACACCATCGCCATAGATCTCTTGCAATTGCCCCGTAACATCAAATGCTCAGTGTACGTTCTTGTACGTGTTGATCACTTTAGTCGTTTTGTAATAATGGCTCCCTTGCGAAACAAATCTGCTCCAGAAGTTGCTCATGCTTTAGTCTCCCATGTTTTCTGTCCTTACTCTACCCCTTCAGTGTTGCTTAGCGACAATGGGGCTGAGTTTAAGAATGAGGTCATAGCTAACATCTATGAACAATATAGCATCACCCAAGCATCACCTCTTACCACCCCTCTTCTAACGGTCTAGTGGAGCGGACGAATAGGAAAATACTTGGCATCCTACGGCATGTTGCTAGTAATCTGCAGGAAACTTGGGAAGACTGGCTACCCAATGTCAGTGCCTGTATTAACAGCACTGTCAAATGTAGCAACGAGACAGACACATCATTATATAATTTATGGTTCTGAGAAGAGGTTTCCGTATGATTTTTTTTTTTCATAATCCTATTCGTCCTCTCTACAACTTTGAAGATTACAGTCACCTTTAATGTCATACACTGCATACCATTTATGATTCCGTTAGAAGGAACCTTCAGGAGTCTAGATCCAGCATGATTCAGAAACAACTTAGTAAAGTTACACCTGTTTCCACCTAAGTCGGTGATCATGTGTTTAAACAAATGCAGGAGCGGTAGTCTAAGTTAAACAACAAATTTACTTGTCCTTTTCTGATGACACAGAGGCTTCATCCCAATATGTTCAGGGTTTTTGACCCATCTCAGGGATTTAGTGAGGTTCTGCATTCTGATAGGCGAAGACTCAGGTGCCCATCCCTGCATTTACCCAGCCTCCCCCAAAAGCTCAATGTCCCCATTGTGTTAGCCCTCGTTCACCATTTGTATCATCTACGTTCAAAAAGTACAATGCCTTGATGGTCGAGTGCGGCCTCAGTTGTGCTTGACATAACTGAGGGTGATGTAATCTTTGCTTATATTCAAGAGTTCTTCTCTCTCTCTCTTTATTTTCTGTCCAAATGTTTGTCTATTATCTATTTCATATATATCAGTGTATCTCTTATTGTGTGTTTTGTATCATGTCCCGGACGTCCGGCGTATGAAACTGGTCAGTATGTGTTTGTGTTGTGTATTATATTTCAATATATGTCCATGTCTCTTATGTATTATGTGCTAGTGTGTGTTATTATTATTTTTTTCGTATATCATGTTCCGTGCCCTTGTGTTGTCTGCTCCCTGCCACGCATGTTGTTCCCTCGGTGAGGACACTGAGAGGTGGTGACCGAGCGATGTTATGGGAGCCTGTGTATGTATAATTAATACTTACAATGTCATATAAACGTGTATATATTTATATATATATATATATATATATATATATATATATATATATATATATATATATATATATATATATATATATATATATATATATATATATATATATATAGATTCATTGTCACCCTTTCCTAGAACATCCAGAACAAGCCGCACGAAGAGTGTTTATATTAATTAAGTTTGTATAGTCTCTCGAAACGGAGATTAAGGGGTCTTCAAAATATCAAAGGAATTGGAAACATGGATGTGGAGAAACATTTCAAGATGGACACCTCCAGCGCAATTAGAAGTAATGGATGCAATATTATAGGAAAGCACTTTCATACAGACGTTATTATAGGAAAGCACTTTCATACAGACGTAGCAAAGTACTCTTTCTTCAATAGCGTTGTATATGGAATGATCTACAACCTCATCGACTGTTGCACTGTAGATATTCAAAAACTGTCTCGACAATTACTTAGCTATAAATCCACAACAAGAATTATTTACTTCTAAATAGATTAAGAAAAAAATAAAAGTAATAATAATTGTAATGATATAATGTTAATGATGATAATAATGATAATGATGATAATAACTGTAATAATGACTAAAAATAATAACAGTAATAATAATTATATCAATCATTGATTAGGTACCGAAACAACCATGTAAGTACCAATAGGTCTGTTGCTGTTCGTTTGTCCATGTAACTCTATATTCAATTGTATTTTTGCTCTCATTTTCTTGCTCGACTGACATTCATCTTGCATTTAGTGTCCCCTTCACACAATACATGCGGTTAACCCTCGATTCGACGACCTTCGGTATTACGGTCATTTCGCGACGTTTGAGCCTAGAGATGATCAGTCGTTTCTAGCGATTACATAGTCCTAAAATCCGTAGGATTTGATTCAAATCAGTTTCTTGACGCGTGTCGGCCATTTCTGATACGGGTGGTGGGTTTTCCGTGTTAAGTTGACTCAACAGTGATAAACACAGTCTATCTATCCATATATTAAGGGCTTCTTCCCCTTATAAGGAAGGAAGCCAAGGCTCCCTCCTACAGCAAAGTGGGATGGAGTGATGGGACTAGGTATCCTGCCCTCTGTAAAATTATCCTACGAGAAGATAAACACAGTATTTATACAAAATGCAATTACATTGTGTAATGTGCTGCGATATACATATGTAGTGACTAAAAATGTGTGTTTGTGTATTCTGCTTTTTTCCAGGTATACGTCCAGCTGCCCATGTATTCCCGTGTTATTTTATATCAACAGTGTTTCAAGTATATGTCCACTGCTATTCCTGCAAATGAAAGTGAGTTTTGAAAACATATTCAAGATCAAAATCCCTACTAGGGAAATTGGTGGTCGGTTAAGGGTTATCACACTGGGCTAATTTTCCTTCAACCTCCGAATAATCGGCGGTACCGCCCACTCCCAGAACTTTTTCCACTATTAAAGCACTGTGGCGAATTATTTTGTTTTCTCGACAAAAATACATAAAATGTCATTTGATATGCTGGAGGAAAATTATTTTCCTCCAGCATATCAGATTCTTTGCCGAAAGCTGCGGGCTGCAAATCTGCTCCAACGGTCGAAGGAAAAAAAGCCCAGTGTGATAACGCCGTAAATGACCACTGGATATAGTGAGCCTTCGATTTTAATTATCTACACCTCTACACACCCACCCAAACAACGTTATATCAATAATCTACTATAATGAGTTGCAATGATAAAGCATGCTGACAGAAAACTTTTCGGTCTACAACAAGGTCAGATGAATAGATAGATAAATAGATAAACAAAAAGATAAATAAATGAGAATATTTGGAGTTGTATTTCTGACGTTACGTCCTCACCAGGACTGTGTTTACCTCACCATTACCATTCATTTGTCTTACATCAAATAAATGAATGAATAGATAAACAAATGTTTGAATAAATAAATTAATAGATGAATGGATGAATGTTCAGGTGTTTATCCAAGTGTATTTCAAAGCCATAAACCGGATTACATTTAGCTTCCATTCCTTCAAGACGCGGCTGGTGAAATTGTTTCTAAACACTTCTTAGGCCTTTTAGTATTCAGTATGAAAATACTAAAATTATGTTATCAATTCCCTTTAAACCATGAGTGTTGTATGACGTGATCCCTGACTCATGTTTTGTTTTTGTTGTTTCAAAGAAAATGGGTTAAAATGTTTGAAAATTATTTTCGTAAGTTTTGTTTCTTATATTTGGGACATTTACGTTGTAACGATCCGTAACCCCAGAGTACATGAGCTTCGTTTATCTTTACAAGCTAATATTTGGGTTTTTGGCTGACCCTAACAAGCTCATTCTGAGGAAAGTTAGGTTAAGTTTATCATGATCTTCACTGTTGGGGCGATTTATATTTACAAATTCATTTCTGGGATTGTTACTCTTTACAAGCTAATATGTGGGGTAACTTATCTTTACATGAGTACTCAAATGAGATTTGAGGGACCATGCAACTGTGTGCGAACCAGTGATACACGTAACAGCTTGATTTATATCTGAACTTTTGAGGTCAAAACATCGTACTACCAGTCCCATCAACCTCTGCTTTCTCTGAGGCAGAAATCCAACGTTTAGATGTTTTTAGGACCGTTACTTATAATGATAGCAAGATCAATTTCATTATTCACTTTTTTCCATTTTTTCCAAATAATTGGGGTCATACTTAGGAATGATCTTAACCTATAAGCATAACTTTATATTTACTTGGGTTGAATTTCATTAGCTACGAATATCCGCGTAAACATATATGAAGAAAAGAACATAGAAACAAAGTAGTTGGAGCAGTGAGCATTATCTAGATGTGGATATTCGACCTTAAGGATTTTGCTTGCTCAACAATGATCGTTCATAGATCAACGATGATCATCAAACGATTGTCTGGAGCATTAATTCTTTGTTCTTGAATGGGGATGTTTTGCTCTGATAATTTTAATCGAACCTACCAATGCGTTTACCTAAATATGATGCCAGGTAGTAGGATGCGCGTCGCCCGCCATTAATGGCTGTTAGACTAATAATCGCGCTGAACAAAGCGTACCTTCAGGTCGACACCGAGGTTCCTAAAGTCGAGTACGTGTGGCCCTGGAGGTAGGACAAAGAATCCCTGGGGTTATGCCACTTCTTTGCAGTATTCTACCTAATTTGCATGCGATCGTTCCTGAAAGCCCTGGACAGGAGGGGAGGTGACCTAACCTCGGCCTAAAAAAAAAATAAAAAAAAAACAGCAGCTTGCCGCAAATGACAGGGGTTTTTCACTTTCCACTGCGTGGGAGTGAAATGGTTTGTTTCATTTATACAGTCGAAGGATGAGATAACTCGTGATGATGCAAAATTGAAAATTAGATTGGATTACTCATTATTATTTAATTCATACTGTAACATAATTATTTCACTTAAATGGCAAAAAAGGGTCACGTGGTAGAATAACAGTTGAAACATTATCAAACAGTATTTTTTCAAACTTTCAAAAATAGATTTGATGCAGGCTGCATTTAAATTCACCTTAACATGCAATTGTTTAAAGATTTTTGATTGTTAATGCTAAGAGAGGAGTCCACATTGGCCAGACGATTTAATTCATCTCGGGGGCACTTGTATTGAAGGAATCATAATCCTGTAGATCAAGTTGGTATTTTGTCAACAATAACCTTTGGGAACAAAATCGCACCCAAGAGACGGAGTAATACAAATTAATTTTGCGTGTGTGTGTGTGTATTCACCTCGGATCTGCTGCAGCCTCTTTTCGAGACAGCCAGACACCACCCTACGGCAGTGAGCTCAGAGCTCATTATGAGCAGATCTCTGGGTAGGTCTGAGACCACTCACACTCCACACACCGGGAATGCAAGGTCACAACTCCTTGACTAACGTCCCGTACCTACTCGCTGCTAGGTGAACAGGGGCTACACGTGAAAGGAGACAAACCCAACTTGTCTCCGCCCGGCCGGTGAATCGAACCCCGGTTCTCCGGCTTGTGTGTGTGTGTGTGTGTGTGTGTGTGTGTGTGTGTGTGTGTCTGCGTTGTCGTGTACAAAAAGTAATCAAGGAATGATGAGGAAAATTTGTGAAACGTGATACTTTATGAAACAATATCCTGTCGCAAGGTGTCGTATTGTTTTCTCCGGCCCCTGAATATCTATTTCTCCGATTACCCCCCTCCCCAGCAGCAGTGGGGACAATTCACCCCCACCTGTTTGAGAACCACTCGTACTGAGTATTTTATCAGGACGAAAGGTCTTTATAAGCTGAATAGATTCGTTTGGTGTTAGAACAAAAATAATTGAAGTAAACGTTTGATTTTTTTTTTTTTTTTTTTTTTTTTTTTTTTTTGTCGACTAGATACTTCCAGGATGAGGTTGTAGCAATGGTTATCAACTCATTACAGATCATGAAGCACCATCAGCCTAATCATAATATACCGTGAGTTATCTCTTTCAGCAATGATATAAAAATATACATAACAAATAATTCGGTTTGAAATATGTTTCTTACAAACAAAACTGAGAAATTACACTGAATAGTTGGCAAATGTATTTTCGAGGCGGAATCTTTTATAGAAGTACATACACAAATCTCCAGTTTATCTCCAAATGTAGTGATCCTCCTATGGACCTAGAAGAGAGTCACCGTGGACTATCAGAGATCAATGGAATACACGTTAGCAGCCACCGTAATAAAAGAAAGAAAAAAAAAATAACCGCGATAATTATCTATAAGAATAGAAGCGCTGAAGAAACGTCCGCAATAATGTTGATGATAATTATTCATAATGAACACAGGCACCGATCCATCGTTGGCAAGCAATTGTTTTGTTCGTGTCTTTATATCCCTGAAAGTGGGTCAACAAACTTATTTGTACAAATTTATATTAGTTTGTATTGCAATAATATACAACCCACCTATGATAATTTCCTAAAATATTCTAAAGATATTATCTTGATAATAAACTATATTGATATAAATGGTTGATTTGGTTAAATTTTGCATGTCTTCTTCATCTGCGTTATATGTTTTGGCGGGAGACAGCTGGTGATTGTGTATTTATCTAATTATGACATACTTTTCCGTTTTCTTTTAGTATATTCACTCCTTTAGTTATATACTTTAGTTCTTTAGTTCTTGTACTTCTTTCAACCGTTATACCAAATCCATTCGCAATGCTCTGTGGAGTGAAATTTTACCATTTCGCATAATGATGCATTTCCTTGTCTTTTTCGTGTCATCCACAAGTACTTTCAATATTCTTGCCTGTGGCTCTTTGTCTACATTTTCAGGTTCGATGTTTACTTTCCAATCTTCGGCCCCACCACCTTCATTTCTGGTTTCATTTTTTTCATATATCTCTTTTGTTTTGACAATTTACACTCCACATGTCGGTAACCCCATTATTTTCCCTTTTTTTTTTTATTACAGTTGGTATTTTCCTCTTCCATTTGGCCAATTTCTTTGTTTCTTTCCAAAGATTTATTACATCTGTCCATTACGAGATGAGAATAAGATGATAATATATTTTGGTACTCAAATTATTGTGACAGAATGAAATCAGTATAAAATTTACTGGTTCATGTATTAGTTTTCAAAGAAAGATTATTTCTATTTATCATCTCTGGCAGTAGCGCCCATATTTGAAAAAAAAATTATTTTTCCTTATTTTTTAAATATATATTATAGAGGCTATAGCAATGTAGTTATATGTGGGCCTTTAAATGGTGCTAAAATAATTCAAAACTTTGTTAAAGATGAAGTTTGGATGTCTTAGTTATAAAAAACAACAAGGTGGTAAAAAGTAAGATGCGTCGATCATGATTTGCAACAACGGAAAAGAATTGCGCATTAGAGTGGCTGGTTATTTTTCGTATATACTGTAGTCTTTTGTGTTTTCTGTAGTATTTATTCGCGAAGTGAAATATATACACATTTGTGCAAGATGACCCACATTAGAAAAACTTAAGGTCAGGTTCCGTGCATCAATCTAAATCTAATCAGCTTACGTATTATGATTCTAAACCTTGGCGAATAGAATTCGTATTTTTCCTGCAGGTCTTTCTGATTTTACAAAAGATTGATCTATAATTTCTATATAATTTTGTTATTTTCTTATAAAACAAGTTATACAAGAGAAATATTCAGTACTGAAACTACCTAAGTGTTCTTTGCTACGGTATAATAGGAAGAAACGAAATTTATATATGTACTTATCATATTTGACATGAGCACAAAGTACCTCCACCGATAGAATAAGAAATGTCGACGAAATGTACATTTGGCAAGAAAAAATCAAGGAAATAACTAAATTAATGTATGTAGATGTCTAATCACAGCTTGTTTTGGCGAAGTTTGCTAGAGAATGAATTACCTTAACCGACAAAATAATAAATGCAGACGAAATGTACATTTCTGACGCGAAAAAGAAAATTCAAGGTAGTAATTAAATTCATGTATATGTCTAACATAGTTGTCTTGTTTTAGCGAAGATTTACTAGACAACATTATATCAGCCGATAGAATAAAAGTTTCGATGAAATATTTACCTTTACCACGAAAAAGGAAACTCAAGGAAGTATGAGGAGATATTGTGAAACGTGATAATTATGAAACAGCTGTCCAACAAAATCGTTCGAGTACATCTTCGCCATCTCACAACAAAAAAAGAAATAAATGCTCAATCATATTGCTCCACAAAATAAAGACGGGTACCATGAAATGAGACATAATATATAGGTCTGTCAACTGCTACCTGTGCAGTGAGACGGAGTGGGGAACAGCTGTACGTGAGGGTTTTATGTAAACACGAACAATAACAGCTGTCTACAGGCAGCTGCTGTACAACTGAGTCACACTAATCGCTTATAAGCTACTGGAGAGAGAATGTGTGTGATAGCAGCCCAACCCTTTATCAATTATCGGACCCTTATCAGCAATCAAGCAATCGAATACACTTGACAAATGTCATCTGTGATGACAAGTAGAGGATGATGTGACCCCATCAGATACCCAAGGACTCGGACGCAGACTCTAGCCCCGATGAGCTTCGACTCCCATGTACATTTGCACGAAAAAGTACAAAGGGTATTTTTCAAATATCAGTCTTTTAATATAACGTCTTCTGTATCGTTTTTTTTTTTTTTTTTTTTTTTTTTTTTTTTTTTTGTCCCAAGGAGACCTATTCGTACGTTTCCTTCGTCGCATACTTCTACTAGAACGTCCTGTATGAACATGCAATGAACCTTTATTGTACAAAGTATGCTAACATAACATTATAATTTTCATAATTTTCGTCTTTTTTTTTTTTTTTTTTTTTTTGCACATCTATGTGGGGATTTACTTTTTGAGGGGCTAAGCTCCCCATACGCTCCAGGGGACCTCTACCCCCGCATGAAACTTATGCAACCGATCTTATAGCAGTTTTATTGGCATCCCTGTGGCCCAGAGTCACGTAGCGTCCCAACAAATTTCTTCTTTACTACCTCTACGGTATTGTCCCCAAGTATAGAACCGCTGGATATTGCTGACCAAAAACCCTCATTGGCGAATGACTTCTACCATTAGAAAACGGAATTTTACATGAATCTTCTTATTTGTCTTTTTTTTTCACTGGTGTATCCATAAAATCTACCGGTAATTTGCAGTAGTAGAATGACCAAAATGATACATGGACTCAGAAGTTTGCCTTACGAAGAGAGGCTTAGGCACCTTAACTTACACTCTCTGGAAAGACGCATAGTGCGAGGTGATCTAATAGAGGTGTTCAAGTGGATCAAAGGCTTTAACAAGGGTGATGCAAACACGGTCATATTAAAAAAACAGGGCAAAACTCGCAGTAATGGTTATAAACTGGACAAATTTAGATTTAAAAAGGAAATAGGCAAGAATTGGTTTACTAATAGGATGATCGACGAATGGAATAAACTTAGTAATCATGTAGTAAGCGATGAAACTATTGTTTTAAGAAACGATTAGACACCTTTATGGATGGGGATGACAGGTAGTGATGGATACGGAGCTGCCTAGTGTAGGCTTTATGGTCTCTTGCAGTCTCCTTCATTCTTATGTTCTATGTTCTTATGTATGTTCTATCGCCGATGAAGTTAGTCAAAAATCTAATTTCTAGTGGAAGGCTGTGTTCGCCAGATCTGGCGATATGTTTTTAAGGTACCTAAGTTTGGAAACCTAGTTCTAGGGGCCGGATTGAGTTCACGGAAGACGAGTCTCACCTGACTAAAGTGGTTATCACATTAGGCTATTTTCCCCCAAGATCCTACCTCCAACCTCTATTTGAATAATTAGAATATGACTTCGGTTACAGATATCTAGACTTCTCTAAGAACATTTCAACAGTAGTCTAACATTCGTATAGGTTTGCAATATTTTAGTCATTTAGTTTTGCTATATATGACGTAAAGATAATTTGATATTTGCAGATTTGAAAAATGAAATATTGTAACCGAAGTCGTTTTTACTCAAACGAACTCTCAACGAACGTCGCTGGGGAAACCCGTGGAAGTCCAGTGTGATAATATCTTAAGGAGGGACTTTTATGACGGACAAGCTGTTTTGGAATCTAGCGGATTAGTGCATCGCTACTTGCGGCGGAAGACGAGATGCCAGCGAGTTGGACCAAGGGCATGGCTCGTTAAATTCCACGTTACAAAGTCCTCTGTAAGGGGCGCCGATATAGTCTCCTGAAAAGGAGGAGTTCGTAACGTTAAACCGAATTAATCGCTCTCTACGTGATTGTTAACACTGGACCATCTTGGATTACATGGTCGCAGGATGACCTGGTCGCTGTTTAAGGAGATGAGCATTTTGTCTTGCAATGTGAAGTATCCGGGTGTGGCCCTCAAGGTGGCGGCACACTAGGCATTTCTCGCTAGCATGCTACTTGCTTTTGCTACTCCGTTTGAGTAGAAACGACTTTGGTTACGATCTTTTGGTTTTCAAATTTCCAATTGTCAAATTACTCTTTCGTCAAATACTGAGAAGCTGAATGATGAACTAAGGGAAGTTAAACACATACGAATACTAGACACATTGTTGAGATTTCTTACGGAAGTCGTATCTACTCAAACGAAGTAGCAAAAGTAATTAGCATGCTAGCCTAATATGCCACCACCTTTATCAAGCTTCGAGGCAGACTGTCATTTGACCCAAACCATCAGAGCTGGTCGCTTTTGTGGCCACTTTCCTCAAACAGCTAATTTCGCAATTTTTTAAATGTTGCAACATTCCGATAGTATATAAGTTAGGTTGTGGTAATATTTTTGTGGATGAGATGCCACAATGTAGTTCGTGTCCGCCACAGAGCAGCACTGCTTCCTAAGAATTAGCTATACCCTCCTAAATGTACTGTAGAATTCTTAGACTGATCAGGAGGACAAAAGTGAAATTGCTGATTTGGTCCTCAATGTACTGGCTGCTTTAGGGTAGAGATGCAGTGGCTAGACGTCGCAGCTTTAGGGAACCTGACAAAAGCCTGTCATCCCTCATATTGTAATATTATTAACTTATTAGTGATGTAATACTAATATCTTCATGCCACCACTAACCAGCACCCATAACCTGGGCCGGTTTTAAGTTCATTTGACCGATTTGATCAAACTGGGCCCCGCGCGGGAGTGCTTGAGCGGTATGTCTGTATTTGTCTTAACTTGTATTAGTAAATTAAAACTTTCATGTTGTCTTTCAGTATAGAGTATAACAAACATTTAATGATCTTTGGCCAAGACTGGCATACTACACTGAAATAAAACATAATATTCGAACTTTTGTAAAGTAGAGACTCCGCCAGTTCTAGCGCCGACCCTGCCCACGAGCCATCATCCTCGCATCCTCTCCCCTTCCTTCCACCCATCAGTCGCCACCACCTACCTTCATAGGTGCCGGGGCGGCGCTCCTGCGAGCTTCGGCAACACTTCGCCTCTGCCGTAGGGTAAAGTTCCACCACTTAGTTCACATGTCCGGTACTACGTGGCTCTGGTAAGCAGTAATCCAGCTTGCCAGCGGTGTTCCACAGCATATTATTTACTTTTCTTCGACTAAAGTTCACTTCCTTTCTGACTTTCTCTCATACTACATCTTTCAGTTTACCTCTCACTATTTTTTTCCATGTCTCTATCTTTCTCTACGATTATGTCTCCGACAAATTTCTTTGCTTTTGGTTGATAAAGATGCAAACTTCAATGTCCAAATCTCCTGCCCATGCCTCGTGAGCCACGATACAAGCCCTAATAAATATCCTAGTGTTCAGTCGCAATAGCCCTCTTTTATACATGACAATCACTTCATTTCCCAATAGACTTCTCTTCTACAAAAACCGATCCGGAGCGAGCGGACAGTCTGTTCAAGGTAGCCAATAGTCTCTTGTCCTTTAATTGTATTGTACAGGAACGGACCTACGCTCGTGGTGTCCTGTCTCTTACTTTTCAATTATCATACATGGTTTTGAATTTATGTGGAGCACTATATCAACAGCCTAAACTAAATCTACTTGATCAACTGATTTAATTGATCCAGAATCAAATTAAACTGGCTCTCTGATCCTGGAACGGAGAATAAAATAGACTGCCATTGCGAAAATAAAAAATCAAGATGACTATGGAATTGTGATTGAGGAAGTTAATTGATTTTTTACGCATTTGCAATGGTGGACTATTTTTGCGCATCCACACACATAAACCAACAAACACACACTCACTCGCACAGGGGGAAGAGATTGTAGTTGTATCGGTGGTGACACACTAAGCTATCATGCTACTCGCGAGAGTAATTTGACATTAGGAAATTTGAAAAACAAAATAACATAACCGAAGTCGTATCTACTCAAAGTAGCAAAAGCAAGTAGCATGCTATCGATAAATGCTTAGTGTGCCACCACCTTTATTAGCACAGGTGCACGGCGTTCCAGGGCAATATACCTTACACTCTGAGCAAATTTAGTAAAAATTCGTTGGGAAATGGCAACGTTGCAAACACGGCTCTAATTCATTTATCTATTTTCTATTCGAATGCTGATATCCCCCCCCACTTTTAATTGGAATTATAGCACATTTTGGTGTCGCGTGATCTTTTATACTTTGATACTCTCCAGAGGATGTCAGCTAAACTCGATAGAGGTCCCATATGGCCATAGAGTTTGCAAGTCTTTTTTTCACACACACACACACACACACACACACACACACACACACACACACACACACACACACACACACACACACACACACACACACACACACACACACATACACACACACACACAATAGCTCAGTTGGTAGAGTTCCTGGCGGCTACTACGGTGGTCCGCGTTCGTATCCCGCCCAGGGCTAAAATAATTTCAGTATTGCCGACCTGTGAGTCGTTACTCCGATTCTCGTGGGCGGGGAGTTGGGTGTGTGTGTGTGCGTGTAAGGTCACAGCATTACCCATAGATTGGTCATATGAGCTCTGAGCATCTCTTCCGGGAGGGAAATTGCTGTCTATCACGAGTACAACACGTGATCCAAGACCATGGTGAATCACACACACACACGAAGGTAGTTCTATAAGTAATGCCTATGTTTTTACTCGTAACTCAAAAAGATGAAGAGCTACAAAGATGGGAGTGGTACCACTAAAATGAGCGGACACTTTTACTCGAGAATTTGTTTCCACTTATTCACCCCCCGCCACACACACACACTTTTTTCCAATGCATTTTCGCCAGCGATGAGCAGGGCTTGTGCATGGCTGTCCGGAGTGCGGCTTGTCACTCACATCTCTGTCGCCACTTCGGACTCGACAAACCCTTCTCCTAACCGTACTGACATCAACTGCATCGGTTCCGTAAATGTTCACCAAGCGCCGGAGAATGTCAACTGGTTCCACTTTTGCATGAAGGAATTCGTATCTCCGCTTCTGACGCACATCCATGACATGGGTTACTTTATTAGACTGTCGCACCGTCAATACCTGCAGTAGAGATGAAAAATTAAGGTTATAAGCGTGAAGGTTCAGTCGTCATAACAATCCCCTCGGATCCCTTAGTGCAGAATGATAATGATAATAATAATAATGATAATAATAATAATAAATAGCAGGCATTACTTTTGGAATTACCCTCGTGTATATATATATATATATATATTTATATATATATATATATATATATATATATATATATATATATATATATATATATATATATATTTGTGTGTGTGTGTGTGTGTGTGTGTGTGTGTGTGTGTGTGTGTGTGTGTGTGTGTGTGTGTGTGTGTGTGTGTGTGTGTGTACATACATATACCAATGGCCATTTCCCCCCTTCCAAGGGAGGTAGCCAAAAATACATTGACATAAAATCCACTCCCACTCATTCCATCCCCACATACTCCACTCCCCCTCCCCACTACCTCCCTCTTATCTTAGCACTTCTTGGATGACGGGTAATCCCTGCATCTCCCCCACTGGCCTGGGTCAGAATCAATGTAGCAAGACACAGCACGTCCACAACAAGGCCGCTTCATTTAATCGGTGACACCCTCTCTCCGCCCCCTCATGCAGAAAAAAAGAGATGGAGAGAAATCCCTTCGGGCTGCGTCAAAATATCGTTCACACATATTCTCTCACCCCCCATCCCCCACCCACTCCCTTCCATGCATCACAACATCATCCATACACAATCATTCTTCACTTACCCTTATCTTCTGTCTTCTCCCTTCTTTTCTCAACAGACATTCCCCTCTTTCCCAATACCCCTTTTACCTCATACACCCATCTCATCCTTGGTCGCCCCCTCATGTTCACTCTTTCCACACCTCTTTTACCAATCTTTCTTCACTCATTCTCTACATGTGTCCAAACCATTCCAATACTCTTTCATCCACCATATCTCCCAACTCCTTTTCCACCCCTGCTCTCCTCTTCACCTTGTTTCTCACTCTATCCAGCCTATTAATCCCTATCATAGTTCTCAGACACTTCATCTCAAACACATTCAAACTCCTCTCTTATGTTCCATATTTCTACCCCATACAGTGCTGTCGATACAATCACTCCTTCATACAATCTCCTCTTAGTATCCATTCCCAAATGTCTATTTCTCATTACACTTTTTAATCCTCCAAGGCATTTACTCGTTTCTCTAAATCTACATTCTACCTCCACTCCTCCCTTTCCCGCATATTCGCACCCAAGTATCTAAAACTGTCCACTTCCTCCAGTTTCTCTCCCTTAATACTCACTTCCAATTTGCTGCTACATTCTCCCTTGTACATTCTTCACCCTACTTTTACCTACATTTATTTTAAACTTCCTTCTTTCACACACCTTCCCAAACTCTGTCACTAACTTCCGTAATTCCTCTGATCCTGCCACAAGCGTAGTGTCATCAGCAAACAACAACTGGCTCATCTCCTACTTTTCTCCATTTCCTTTAGCCATCTCCAATCCCCGACCCATTATCCTTGCGTTTACCTCTCACATCACCCCATCCATGTATAGATTGAATAGCCAAGGTGACATAACACATCCCCGGCGAAGTCTCACCTTTACCTCAAACCACTCACTCTCTCCATTTCTAATTCTAACACAGGCTCTACTACTCTCAAAAAACTCTTGACTGCTTGTAACAGCTTTCCTCCTATCCCCATATACAGGGTGCGGCAGAACCGATTGAGCAGTTTTGAGGAGTTATAAAAAAGTAATGGGGGTATATAGAGAAAAAATGTTATTATACTCGAGGTTAGCAGTACATACCATTTATAATCCTTAATTTCTGAAAATAATGTCCTCAAGATGGCGGCCGTTAGCAGCAACACACTGTTGGAGTCGATCTCTGAAGTTTCGTACAGCACGTTCACACATACTGCGGAGTATGGCGTTAACTTCTTCATTGATCCGCTCCCTTAACTGTGGTAGGGTAGGGCGACGTTTAAACACCTTTTCTTTCAGAAAGAAATCACAAACGCTCAAATCAGGTGGCCGCACAGCCCACCCTAAATCACCATTCAGAGACCAGGCGTCCGGGAAATTTTCTTCTAAAAATATTGAGTGAATTTTGGGTTGTGAACCACATGTCCCCAAATCCCTCATTTTCAGCAATCTCTTCCATTCTGGGCTGGAGAAAATTTTGCAATATGGAGACATAACGTTCGAAATTCACGATCACGGTCCTTCCCTCCTCTTTAAAGAAATACGGGCCTATCACGCCAAATTGTGATGTGGCACACCACAAATAGTGGGAATGTAGCAGTGTTTCCTGGATAACACGGGGGTTATTTTCAGTCCAGTGGCGGAAATTTTGCTTATTCACAGCTCCACTAAGGTGAAAATGTTCTTCGTCGCTACTGAAGCTGCATCGGGAGCGATCTGTGCATTTTCTCACACAGATTTTGGCGGTTGGTGTAGTCTGTTTGGTTCAATTCTTGAGCCATCATAATTTTGTAAGGATGAAAATTCAAATCCATATGCAGAATCCTCCTCAGACTCTGGTCGGAGATTCCCAAAGCAACATATGCCTTCGAGGAGAACGTCTTGGCGACTGCACGATCGCTGCTCTCACCATCTCCACATTTTCTGGTGTACTGATGGACCTACGTCGGCCATGCGTATCTCTTCTTAGTGTGCTACCAGTTGCCTCCAACTGCCTAACTCAGGACCGAATTGTGTTCGCCTGAGGAACGGCACCATTGTGCGGAATGTTGAACCGTCGCCGAAAAGCCCTTTGCGTCGCAGTCACAGATTGTTCTCAAAATACGCGCGCACGGCAAAGCCACAATGTGCTCCTGTCCATATCATGTTGGTTACTGAAATGGGGATGTCTATACGGAGTAGATATCTTCATGTTAACAGTTGTCCTAATGGTTATAGTGATCAAACAGGTTTTATGCAAGAAATTACAGCATTACTGTATCTTAATTTGCCATTTTCATTCCAGTGCTTAAGTTTTTAATTACCAAACTAATTTATTCATATGAAACACTTCAAATGAATTGCTCATATGAATGATTGAAGAACTAAAAGAATTTCAACAAAGGGGACCTCAATCAGACAAAAATCAGTAATGATGTGTCAACAGGTTTCCTTGGTACCTAGCCCCCATCAGTAATAAGGGTGCAGTGTAACTGAAGTGTAATGATTGTATATTGCTTGTGTGTGGATGTAGCACAGATGAGAGTAAAAGGGAAGAGATAGGCAGTATGTTTGTGAGAAGAAAGATGGATGTGTTGGCTTTGAGTGAAACTAAGTTGAGAGGGAGGGGCGAGTGTGAGTTTGGGAGTGTAGTTGGGAGGTTCTCAGGAGTGAAGAGAGGACAAGGGAGAGAAGGGGCGGTTATACTAGTAGGTGAAGAGATAGGTAAACATGTAGTGGAGTGTAAGGAGGTTTCTTCAAGGTTAATGTGGATGAAGGTGAAACTGGGAAAGGAGATGTGGGTTTTTGTAAGTGCATATGGGCCTGGTAGTGAGAAGAGTGTAGAAGAAAGGGAATGCATAGAGGGATTAGGGAGAAACGTCAGTGTAATAGTATTGGGAGACCTTAATGCTAGGGTAGGAAATGAACCAATAGACAGAGTGGTTGGGAAGTGCGGAGTTCCAGGAAAGAATCATAGTGGAGAGTTGATGGTTGAGATGTGTCTGGTGAGTTGATGATAGCAAATACAGTGTTTAGGAAGAAAGTGAAGCATAAGTACACATGAGAGAGGGTAGTGGATGGTAGGGTGGTAGACAGAGCATTAATGGAGTGTGTAGTGGTAGATAGGAGTATAATAGGAAGAGTTAAGGATGTACATGTTCCACGAGGAGAGAGTGGGGGATATCAGATCACTTTCTGATGGAAGGTAAGTTGAGAGTGGAAGATAGATGGAGAAAGAGGAAAAGGACAAAAGGTAGGGAGGTGCTTAGAGTGAACTGCTTAAATGAGAAAGAAAAGGAGTACAAGAAGAAGCTGAGAGAGGAGTGGGAGGGAGTGAAGGATAGAGTAGAACTAGGAGTGGAGGAGGAATGGAGATGGTTCAAGGAGGGCGCCACAAGGTGTGCAAAGATGGTGTGTGGAACAAGGAGGATGGGAGGAAATAGCAGGAAAGGTAGTGAATGGTGGATTGAGGAAGTAAAGAAGGTTGTAGAAAAGAAGAAGCGAGCTTTCACAGATTGGTTACAAAATAGGAAAAGGAAATCATATGAGAGGTACAAAGAAAAGAGAAGTAAAACATAAGATAAAAGAGGCAAAGAGGAGACCAAATTTGAAATGAGGTAAGAGTATGACAGCAAATTTTGAAAGTAATAAAAAGATGTTTTGAAAAGAAATTTAGGAAGAAGTGAATCAAGTAGAAAAGGTAAAAGGTGCAGATGGAGAGATGATAATGGAAGAGAATGCAGTAAGAGGAAGATGGGCATAATATCTTAGGGAGTTACTAAATGTGAAGGAGGATAGGGAGGGAAAGGTAGTTGCAGTGGGAAGTGCAGAGAAAATGACCGTGATGAGTGAGGAAAATGGAGGAGAAATAAGGAAGGATAAAGTGAAAGTAGTTGTTAACATGACAGCAGGTAAGGCACCTGGTCTGGATGGATGTCATGCAGAATGTCTAAAAAAAAAAAAGGAGAGTAATACAGCGTGTGTCAGGATTAGAAATGGAGAGAGTGAGTGGTTTGAGGTAAAGGTGGGACTTTGTCAGGGATGTGTTATGTCACCCTTACTGTTCAATTTGTACATGGATGGGGTGGTGCGAGAGGTAAATGCAAGGGTGGTGGGTCAGGGATTGGAGATGGTTTAAGAAAATGGAGAAAATTGGGACATAAGCCAGCTGTTGTTTGCGGACGACACTGAGGAGGGATTGAGGAAGTTAGTGACAGAGTTTGGGAAAGTGTGCGAAAGAAGGAAGTTGAAGATAAATGTGGGTAAAAGGTGATGAGATATACAAGGGGTGAAAGTGACAGCAGACTGGAAGTGAGTATGTAGGGAGACTGTAGGAAGAGGATAGTTTTAGATAATTGGGTGTGAATGTGGCAGGAAAGGGAAAAGTGGAGGTGGAGGTAGAATGTAGATTGAGAGAAGCAAGTAAATGCCTTAGTGGATTAATAAGTGTAATGAGAAATAGACATTTGGGAATAGATGCTAAGAGAAGGTTATATGAAGGAGTGATTGTGCCAACAGAACTGTATGGGCCACATGGAATATAAGAGAGGAAGAGAGAAGGAGTTTGAATGTGTTTGAGATGAGGTGTCTGAGAAGTATGATAGGGGTTACTAGGCTGGGTAGAGTAAGAAATGAGGAGGTGAGGAGGAGAACGGGGGTGGAAAACTGGGAGATAGGGTTGATTCAAGGGTATTGGGATGATGTGGACACATGGAAAGAATGAATGAAGAAAGACCAGTAAAAGAGGTGTGGGAAGCAGATGTGGAAGGAGTGAACATGAGAGGGTGACCTAGGATGGGATGGATGGATGGGGTGAAAGGGGCTTTGGGGAAGAGGGGAATGTCTGTTGAGGAAGGATGGGAGAGGACAGAAGACAGGAGTGAATGGAGAATGGTTGTGTATGGATGATGTAATCCATGAGGTGGAATGAGTGGGGGGTGGGGGAGGGCGAGTGTGTGAGAAAAATTTGACGCAGCCCGAAGGGATTTCTCCCTGTCTTCTCCTTTTCTGCATGAGGGGACGGAGAGGGGGTCGCCGATTTGATAAAGCGGCCTTGCTGTGGATGTGCTGTGTCTTGCAATACTGCTTCTGACCCAGGGCAGTGGACAAGATGCAGGGATAACCCGTCATCCAGGAGGTGCCAAGATGAGAGGAAGGGAGGGGGTTGGAGTGTGATAGGGATGGAATGGATGGGAGTGGTTTTTATGCCTTTGTTTTTTGGCTACCTCCCTTGTAAGGGAGAAGCCTTTGGTATATGTATATTAATTAACATTTTTGGTTAATGATGCCTATCACTGTTCATGCAAAGCACAACTAGGTTAATATCAGGGTTGGCAATTTTTTTTATCTAAATCAGATTTATTTGATTTAGATATTTTTTTTTATAGATTTTAAATATTGTGGGATTCCTATCTGGTATGCGATCTGATTGCTAAAGGACATTTTTAACATATCAATATAAGGAGCAATGTTGTATAGACTTGCCACAAGTATACAAGGAACAGTATAAGCCTACATGTAGCATATATCACTGTGCAGCCCACAACAAGTTTCAACAAGATTCTTGTTGAAACTTGTTCTGGGTAAGCAACCTCTCACCGAGTCAGTGGCTGCTTTGGAATCAACCAGGAAGGATGTCTTCTGGACCTGGCAGAGTAGTTCCTTCAGGCAGAAAAAATTATCCTGTCTGAAATTATTTTGAAAAACTACCAACAACTTCTGGCAAAGGGTACTGAGCTAAATGCAAAGACTGCAGCCAGGAACTACAGGGCATTGTGTCAAGATTAAAATCTCAGAGATAAATGCCAAGGTTAGCCACAGCATACAGAAGAAATTGATGACCCAGGTAAATGATTTTACTTATATTGTGTGCATTTCTCCCTTTTCATATGCAATTATATAAATTTGGTGAACAATGGAGAGCATGTGCAATAAAAATGTGAAGGCCTAAAAAGATGATACTTCAACTTCATTACTTCTTAATTTGGGTAATGACTATATCACTATAATATACTGTATCCACTCAAGTAGATGACTGTTATCCATTTCATTCAACATTATGTAATATATTTCATAGGTTCCATTGGAATTCAGTCTAACCTAACCCAACTAACCCCTTATTTTCAGTGAATTTAAAAGTGGACTGAATCCTGTGTGGGCTGAATTCCAAGCCCACCTATTTCATATCCTGTTAATTATATCCAAATAATTTAGTGGCTTGCAAGAATATGATCATTATTTAAAAAAAGTAACTACTGTACTCAAAAGTAGCCTAAATCACACTATTCATTTATTTATTCATTTACAAATTATGCAATATGCTAAAATTTTATTTTTCCATTTCAGGATCTGTATCAACAGATTTAATCTCTTCATCATCGGTTCCACCTGAATTATCTGCAAACCTGACTCCATTAAAATGGTCACTATCAGATTCCTCCACAGGCACCACTTCTGCTAAATCATTTTCATCTGAAAGTCATCAACATCTCTGGACAGATTTATCATAAAAACTTCAGCCTCTCCAAAGGAAAATCTTGACAAATAAGTTGCAAGAATTATATTTGCTATAAATTCACCATTTTGTCTTGTTCAGCATCCTCAGTTTCTCAAGATGGTTCAGAACCTGAGGCCAGGTTGTATTCCTCCATCCAGAAAAGATATTGCTGATAAGTACCTGGATTTCGTGTATGAAAAGGAATATAAAAAGTGTGCAGATGACCTGAATGATGTAACTGTGTCTTTCAATTGATGGGTGGTCTAACATCCATAATGAGTCCATAATATGTGTCACAACATCCACTGGTCAGATTTATTTAGTTGACACAATAGACACATCAGGGAAAACTCACACTGCTGAATATCTTCTACAACTTGTACAAAATTCGATCAAGAAGGCTGAACAAGATTTTGGTTGTCACATTGTAAGTGTTGTGACAGACAATGCAGCAAATGTCGCCAAGATGAGAAAACTCTTGGAGGAATCGAGTGAACTTGAGCATACCATCCTCACAAATGGATGTGCAGCACACCTACTAAATCTACTGGCTCATGACCTTGGGATTGATAATGTAAAACAACATGTGGTTCATGTAGTTAAATATTTTAGAAATAATCATTATGCTGCTTCAAAGTATCGGCAAGAAGGTGGTCATTGTCTAGTCATGCCCCAGGACACAAGGTAGAACAGAATGTCAGACTGTCTCAAGGCCTAAATAACTGGCCAATTCTAATGAAGATCTGTGAAGTCAACAGGGAAGCTATTGATACTGAAGTAAGAAACAAACTATCAAATTTAGGCCTAAAACGTTCGGCTGAGGAATTACTGGATCGATTACAGCCAATAGCAAAGGCTCTAGATGAGGTACAGAGTGACAAGTGCACTATTGCTCAAGCAGTAGATGTTTGGAAGAAATTACTTGGCCATTTCACAAACAATAAACAAGCTGAAAAACTGGTGAAAAAAAGGTATGAACAGTTTATCACCAAAGCTCATATACTTGCCAACATGCTTCATCCAGCACTTCAAGAGGTGAATATTAATATGGAGTATGCCAATGAGAAATATACAACACTTGTTCTTGTCATTATGAAGTTTCAGGCAAAATCACTTCCTTTCCAGGCATTCAAGTTTACCGAGTCTGTGACCAAGACCCTGATAGACAGTGATATTCTGTTATCAGTGCATCAACTCCAAACTGCAGTAGCCTCATCATCAAGAGTTAAAAGTTTTCTCCTCCTATGGACTTGTACACACAAAATTAAGGAACCACCTCAGTACTGAGAAGGCAGTCAAATCGGTCTTCCTTTTCAAGGCAATGAACTTGAATGTAAATAATGATTAATGTAAATAATGACTTTCTCAAATGTTAATGTAAATAATTATTTTTTTGTTCTAATATATTCAACTACAAAATAATTTATTTTTGCAAACTTGCAAGGTATATAATTTTCATTTTTTGTCAATTCTATACTTCCATAATAAAAATTATGTTCATAATTTCTGTAACTTCTTAATACAATAATAAAACTTGATTATAAAACCCAGTGTCTTAATTTTATTCATGCCATTTCAATTTTCAAAGCATAATACAAAAATCAATTTAAATCACTGATGTTTAAAAAAAAAAATTTGACTGATTAAAATCATGATTTGAATCAAGGGCATGGTTCATTAAATTCCACGCTACAAAGTCCTCCTTGAGGGGCACTGTCCTAGCCTTCCAATAGGGGGCATTTGTGACGTCAAACCATATCATCATCAATTCAAGATGAAAATCAACTCGATTTAAATCAACCAACCCTGGTTAATGTAATAATTTTTCTGTAAAAACACCTATATACAAGAAGATCTGGGCTTTCATGGATTTGGAAAAGGCATATGACCGTGCATTATGGAATGTGTTGCACATGTATGGTATGTCTATTGAGGCAGCCAAAAGTTTTCTTGAAAGTAACTGGTTGTGCAATATATAAATATATATATATACATATATATATATATATATATATATATATATATATATATATATATAATATATATACATGTATATATATTTATATATATATAAATATATATATATACATATATATATATATATATATATATATATATATATATATATATATATGGATGGGATAGTGAGGAAGGTAAACGAAAAGGCAGGGGTTTGGAGTTAGGGAGTGAGATTGGAAATGAAAGACAAGCCAGTTGTAATTTGCAAATGACAATGCACTTGTATTGGAGTCTGAGGTTAGACTGTAGCAATATGTGGTGGAGTTTGGGAGGGTATGTTAAAGGAGAAAGCTGAAAGTAAATGTGGGCAAAAGTAAGGTGATGAGTTGTACAAGAGGTGATGGTGGAGATGGGTTGGAGGTAAGTTTAAAGGGCAAGGGTATGGAGAAAGACAGCTTAAAGTATTTGGGGTCAATGTAGTAGGGAATGGAGGAGCTGGGGTGGGGATTAATTACAGAGTAAGGAAAGAAGTAAATGTCAGGGGGAGGATGAAAAGTTTTGTGGAAAATAGGCATTTGAGGATCAGTCAACCAATCCATTGGCCCTGGTCTCTTCCAGAAGGCATGGGACCTTCAGGTAGCTTGTATATGTATGTATAATCGGTCCAGTATACTGTGGAAAATAATAACTACCTAATAAAATAGAACCAAATAAATCTAAAACATCAATATATCATCAGGTTTCTTTCCCTTACAGGGGAGATAGATATTAGTGGAAATAAGTAAATCAAAGCAACTAAAATGAGCACAAAACTAGAGTTGCAGTGGTAGGGTAGGTGAAATAAAATATCTATATACCAAAAGGCTTCTTCTCACATGGGAACTAGCCACCCTCCCCCATCCCACACCCATGTTTCCTTAGAAAAAATAAAGTAAATAAATAAATAAAATAAATAAAAATAAAAATCATCATCATCTCAGCTCCTTGTAGATGAAGCGCCATCCCTGACCCCCACCCACTGCCTGAGTCCAAAACAAAGCACAAGGGCCCAACAGCTGAAGCTCATTTGCCCCAACTATTTCATTCACACAGACTTTCCCTCCTTGTCCCCTCATAAGTAAATACAGAAGACGAGGTGAACTCCCTTCAGGCTGTATCAACTTACCATCTTCCACAACCTTACTCCACTTCCACCTGCTGTAGTAAAAGCCATAGAAATGCCAAGGAAAACAAATCAAACACCTTGGAGGAACAAAAATCAAAACTGTAATAGGTACAAGACAGTTTTATCAATTTTAGTATGAAGGCTGCCTTGACTGAATACAATCATGTGGTGTCAACCTTAAAAAAATGCCACAGTAGTGAGGAAGCTCAGTAATACAAAACATACTATAGTTCATAGGAAAAAATAGCAACAACAGTGTACCCTGTAGGATACATTATACATCTATCTACAATATACAATCTTGATGTCATTCTAGACAATTGAAACAAACTTCGGATAAGTTCAAAAGAATTTTTGGACAAAAATGATCAATATCAACAAGTTATACACAAAGCTACAAGAAGAATGTAGTAAATCTTAAAAGTAGGACAGTGAACAAAGCTCTAATGTGCAATGATCATTAATGTAGTACACAGTACTACCCAAAATTACACATATTCAATTATGCACAGGATACTGTATACAGTAATTTCCTGCTTGATATTGCAAAGAATACTTCAGCAGTATTTTACATCACTTGGCAATGGGTAGTACATCCATGTCTTCCCGCATGCGTGGCACATACAGAGGAACACAGACATGTTCCCAAATATCATGTGGATACGATACTTCACTTGTCCATGTTTCTGTTTCAACATCAAAACACTCAATAACACCTGTTGCACGATCAAATGTCGCATCTGAATGGAAACCACCCACCACATATAGCCGAGCACCCATGACCACAATCCCTGCATGGTAGCGGGGTGTTGGCACACTTGTCACAGCAGTCCAATCATCTATTTCAGGATCGTACACATCTATAATATCCACAAGCACTCGTGAATTGGATGCTTCATCCTCATACCAGCCACCACAGGCATAAACACGCCCACCATATGTAACGAGACAGTGATCTGCACGTGGAGTAGGCATGTGAGCACAGGCAGTCCAGACACCAGTTGCCGTATCAAGGGCATGACATGAATCCAATACATGATCACCTTCTAAACCACCAGTCACATACAAAAAACGACCTAATGCTGCTGAAGCATGTTGCGTCCGTGCCCTTGGAAGCGCTGGAATTGGTGTCCATGTGTCTGTCTCAGGGTCATAAGCTTCACAGGGGCTTTCATCTTCAAGAGGGGGTCCTATACCCCCTCCACCTTGACCACCACCTTCGTCTGTCGATTCACTCGCACCACCGACAGCATAAAGACGACCTCCTACAACTGTTAGAGAAAATCGACAGCGCTCTCGTGCCATTGGAGCCATGGTGGACCATTTATTGTGTTGTGGGTTATATCGAAATCCAAACGGATGGATGTTTTCTTGTAAGGCTTGATTAAAACATCCACCTACTACGTAGAGTTCATTGTTCAGAACTGCTGTGCCATAGTTACATTGTTCAACATGCGGGATTGTTGTTAGGTGCCGCCACCTACCTGTTGATCCTAGCAAGTATGTTATTTCATTAGTCACTCCAGAGATACTAAAGCCACCCACTTTGACCACACCTAGCTCTAGGCCTCGTGAGTTGACAAGACCTGGTGGGGGTGAGCATCCTCCTGCAGCTTCCAGTGCTGGAAGCTGTTGAGGATTTAACCCCCATTGTGATGCTACACATTCAGAAATTAAAGTTCCTACATGAGGTAGCCTTGCTAAACGGTGCACAACATGATATGGGACCTCGGATAAGTTGACGTGACGTAGGAGTGCAAGTGCATGAACACCACGCTGTGCAGGATTGTGCTGGAGCCATGCGACGACTGCCAAAAGCACCTCTGCTTCACTGCAGTCCACTGGGTAGTCAGATGCTAAAAGCTGTGTTAGTTGTGCACATGAGAGCCTCTGGAAGTCTGATGTACGACTAAACTGCTGCAGGTGACCACTCATAAATGCATAAGCTCCCCGTCGAAGACCATGCAGGCAGTACGTCTCAGCTAATGTAGCCACATCTACACAGTTGTCAAGATCTAGCTGTGTCTGTAAAAGGCAAGATTTTTTTCAATTAATTGAGAATACTAAAAAATCATATTTAATCAAATTTGAAAATCTGAGGAGTGAAGAAAGACTAGTAAAAGGGGTGTGGAAGGCAGAAGTGGAAGGAGTGAACATGAGGGGGTGACCTAAGATGAGATGGATGGATGGGGTAAAAGGGGCATTGTTTTATTATTAATATGATTTTTTTTTTCGCAGCCGACCTAGATATGGATCACAAGGTCTCCTGTCGGCATGCTCCGCCTTTGTAATCCTTTGTAAGAGGGGAATGTCTGTTGAGGAAGGATGGGAGAGGACAGAAGATAGGGGTGAATGGAGAATGATTGTGTATGGATGATGCTGTGATGCATGTGAGAAATAAATTGACACAGCCCAAAGGGATTTTTCCCCATCTTCTCCTTTTCTACATGAAGGGACATACAGGTGTTTATATATTTTTTTTTTTTTTTTTTTTTTGTGCCAATTTAATGAAGTGCCCTTGCTGTGGATGTACTGTGTCTTGCAACACTACTTCTGACTCAGGACAGTGGACAACATGTAGAGATGACCCATCATCCAGGAGGCAAAGATAAGAGAGGGAAGGGGATGGATGGGAGTGGAGTATGTTGGGGATGGAATGGATGGGAGTGTTTTTTATGCCATTGTTTTTTGGCAACCTCCCTTGTATATGTATGGAAATCTGAACATCAAAATAAAAACAGTAACAGGGTGAAGTAAAAATAGAACTATAGAATAAAATTAAAATATACTGTAAATATTACATTAAGAAAAAAAATCTGAACCTGGTTTCAGCTACATTAAGACATATTGATAGGTCCAGAAAAGTGATATATACACGTGTTTGTATTCTAACCTAATTTCACCATAATTCTACCTTTCAGCATCTGGATCTTAGAAGCTAAGTGGATGATGGTTTGAATCCTGCAAGGAAGTCAACACATGATGACAGTGAGGAAATATGGTCTTAAATCCCCAAGTTCTGACAAAGGTATTTGTGCCTAACTACCTCCTCAACCGAGTAACAACTGGAACCAAATTCACTCACCATATTATTTAAGCTCTTATCTATGCCAGCAGAATCATATCATTTGCATACACTAGGCTACCATTCATTATCGCACATCTTCTCCAACCTCACAAGATTCACCTGGAACATTCACACAAGCTTCATGCCCATCATAAAAGCCCCTCAATGCCTCTACAAAATTTCCCCCTATCTTGTACAGCCTCATGGGCTCCCATGTTACTTTCCTATCTATCCTACTTATATTACTTTCTTATCTATTTTATCACCTTCTCTGGATCCATAAAATAGGCACAATACCTTACCTTTCTCAGTTTTCTCACTGAAAATCAGTTCTACATGAACCCTTCCTTTACATTGTTCCTCTCCTATTATTTTCTCTATTAAACTCTCTATTCTTTTTGTTATCATTCTGCTCAATACCTTACTTGGAATGCTCAAAATGTTAATACCTACTAAGTTCTTACAAGTGCACCTACAACTTTTATTCTTATAAAGTGCTACTATGCATGTTTTCTTGCAGTCTTATTACATGACATGCCCTTACTAGCCACATTCTCACTCCCCTCCACACAGTCCATCCAGTCATACTGCCTTCCCATATTCCAAGCTTGCAACTAACTGGAATGTATTTACATGTCACACAAAACCACCACATGCAACTCACTGACAGTCATTGGAAAATTTGTCTATCTATATATATCATAAATTTGTCTATCTATATATATCATAAATTCAGCGACCCCCTGCAGAGGGGTTCGCCGAATTTATGAAGTGGCCTTGATGTGGATGTGCTTTGTCTTGCAACACTGCTTCTGACCCAGGGCAGTGGACAGGATGCAGGGATTACCCGTCATCCAGGAGGTGCCAAGATGGGAGGGAGGGAGGAGGGTGGAGGGGAGTGGAATATATAGAAAATGGAATGGGTGGGAGTGGTTTCTATGCATTTTTCTTTTTGGCTACCCTCCCATGTAGGGGGAAAAAGCCTTTGGTATATGTATGTATACACCAATGGCTTTTTTTCACCTTATAAAGGAGGTAGCAAGTCAAAAGGCACACATCCACTCCCACCCACTCCATTCCCATATAACATACTTCCTTCCTCTCACCTTAACTCCTTGTATCAGCTAAATTAATTAAATCTAAGCTGAGCCTATACATGAACAAATTCAAAATATGGGTTAATACCTAATGCTTTAGCACACCTACCTGGAGATAATTGGAGCATGCCTCAACAACTGTAAGGACCTGAGCATGTGCTGCTGCTGCTAGAACATCCTGAATATTTGCTAGGTTGAGGGCAAGACGAGATGTATATGCATACTCTAGTAGTCCTTGTAGTCCTACTGCACTGACTCCTTTTAAACGAATTTCACTTTGGCCTCGCTCACGCATGGCATCCGTGAACATGGCTCGGAAGTAATCACTACATGATGCAAGAACTACACGATGTGCCTGTACCAAAAGAAAGATATGGATAAAGTAAATTGTTCTGTACACCAGATAAATCATGCATTTGCTTGCAAAGTGTATGAATGGTGATGAGGGACTGTGCCTTCAAATGGTAACAATGAGGTGATGAAAGGAGGGAGGAAAGACCCCAGAGAAACTGCATCCCTAAGGAGGAATCATCCACTAACTAGTCCACCATTCTTGGTAACTCAAAAACACCTACCTCCATCTGGAGGCATGCAGCACCTGATCTCCAGAATAGGCCCACTGTTTACACATTCTTTCAGAACACTCCAGCTTCCTTTCATCCTAAATTTGCTCAATATTTTTTGTTAAAGAATGCAGTTCTCTTTTCCGCAACCCAGCTACACTGAAACAAATCCAGACCCTTCCAAATGCCCAGTGCTCAAGATTCATTGTATATACACCCACACCTTTCCACTACTATTCTTGGGTCCATTAAGAATGCATCACATTTACAAACACAAAAAATAAATAAATAAATAAAAAAAATACACTACAAACTGGATCTTTGGAAGTAAGTCTTAAAGGAGAGAGGCTGGAAGAAGGGGAAAGCTTTAGGTACTTGGGGTCGCATGTGGCAGGAAAGGGAGGAGTAGAGGTGGAGGCAAATTGTAGATTGAGAGAAGCAAGTAAGTACCTTGGGGAATTAAAAAGTGTAATGAGAAATAGGCATTTGGGAATGGATGCAAAGAGGAGATTATTTGATGGGGTGATTGTGCCGACAGCATTGTATGGGGCAGAGACATGGAATTTATGAGAGGTGGAGAGGAAAAATTTAAATATGTTTGAGATGAAATGTCTGAGAAGTATGGTAGGGGTTATAAAGTTGGATAGAGTGAGGTGGTAAGGAGAGCAGGGGTGGAAAAGGAGATAGCAGATAGGTCTGATGAAAGAGTATTGGGATGGTTTGGATACATGGAAAAAATTAGTAAAGAAAGATTAGTAAAAGAGTTGTGGAAGGCAGAGGTGGCTGGAGTGAATATGATGGGGTGACCAAGGATGAATGGGGTGAAGGGGGGTGTTCAGCAAGAGAAATGTCTGTTGAGCAAGGCAGAAGATAGGAGATAGGGGTGAGAGGAGAACAGTTGTGTATAGATGATACTGTGATGCAAGGAAGGGAGGGGGGCGGGGATGGGGGGGGTTTGGGAGTGGTTATGTAAGAATGATGTTTTGATGCAGCCAGAAGGGATTTCTCCCCATTTTCTATTTTTCTGCAAGAGGGGATGGAGAGGGGGGGGGGGGGTCACCGATTAAGTGAAGCGGCCTTGCTGTAGATGTGCTGGGTCTTGCTGCATTGCTTGTGACCCAGGACAGTGGGCGGGATACAGGGATGAGGAGCTAAGATGAGAGGAAGGAAAGGGTGGTGGATGGGAGTGGAATGGGTGGGGATGAAGTGGATGGGAGTGGGTATATGCTTTTTGACTTTGGCTATCTCTCTGGTAAAGGAGGAAAAGCCCTTGTTATATGGATGGTAAGATGGGACAAAATCGATCTGCAGCCTGGACATAACTCCCTGACAAAAGGGGTGTGACCAAGTCAAACCAAACACCCATATCCAATCCATCCAAAACATTCATTGCTCCTCCCATCTTAGCTCCTTATTGATGACGGGTCATACCTGTCCACTGCCACACCATTCCATTCTTATCCAAAACACTGAACACAAACCTAAAATTCTACAAATAAACATAAATGGGATCACAAACAAATGCACTGAGTGAGAAGTGATAAGTGGTGTCCCGCATAAGACCAAAACTTGAGTATGCAGCAACACTATGGACACCCAGTACCAAAAAAGAATATAAGAAAATTAAAAAGAATACAAAGAGCAACAACGAAACTAGTACCAACTCTTTCCAAATTGACATATGAGCAAAGACTGTCCAAACTAGAATTACCAACTTTGGAACAAAGCTGGGAAAGAGGGGACTTGCTGACTATCTATAGAATAATGAAAGGAATGGAAGTCTTAGATAAGAATGACTTGTTAATACGGGATAATGCTAAAACAAGAGGACACAAAAAGAAACAAAAAAAGGATAGTTACAGAAGAGATTTGAAAAGGAACAGCTTCCCACACAGAGTGATAGATACTTGGAACAAATTAGACAACAAAACAGTGTGTGCAAACTCTATTCAAGATTTTAAGAAAAAACTTGATGCTGAGAAATACAAAGACGGGTCACCACAAGCATAGCTCTCTTCCCATATAATACAACTAGGTAAATACACAAACAGTCCATACATATTGCAATAATACAAGAAACAAAATTCACCACAGACCACACTACCAGCCTTAAGAGACTACACTACAATCAGACAAAACAAATCACACATCATAAAGGTGGAATTGCAACACATACTGTACACAAAATCATTCCATTCTCCAACAAAACAAAATAAACTAAACAGTCACTCACAGACAATAGATTAGAAATAACTACCATACAAACACAAAGAAAACAACATACATCACAAATATCTAAATACCGCAACTAATGACTTCAAATACATATATACTGTACATGCTCAAATATACTTCAAATTCTCAGTGACTTAACAAATCAGATATTGAGCAGACCTAAATGCAAAAAGAGATTTATATAAAATGCTGGTTCAACAAAAGATGTAGTGAGGCTAAAGCCAGGAGAGATAAAGCCTGGAAAAATGGAAAAAAGACAAGAAAACATCTAAATGGCAAACATATAAAAAATTTAGAAACGAATATGTAAACATACACAGGATAGAAAAAAGAGAATATGAAAGGGACATCATAGACAAATGTAAGGATCAACCAAAACTCTTTTACAGATATATAAATGACAAACTAAAGGATGAAAATGACATAGTAAAATTGTGCGAAGGAGACAAAGAATACATAGATGACACAGAGGTGGCAGAAGTTATGATCAGGCATTTCAGGTCTGTTTTTACAATTGAGAGCTTACAACCCAGGGAGGATGGACAACTAAAAAGTTCACCCATGATGAAGGAAATAAAAATAACACAAAGTGAAACAAGAGACCAAATAAAAAGCCTAGATGTCAGAAAGTCTCACGGACCACATGGAATTGCAAATTGGATACTGAAAGAGTGTATAGATGAACTGTCAGATAAACTACACAAGATAATTGACTTCTCACTAAAAGTGGGAAAGGTGCTGCAAGATTGGAAAGATGCAAACATAGTACCAATACATAAAGGAGGAAATAGAGAAGATCCTACAAATTTTAGACCGGTGTCCCTCACAAGTACAGTAACAAAAATATGCGAAAAGATTATTAGGAGCAGATGCACCAAACACTTGGAAGAAAACAAAATAATAAATCCCAAACAATTCAGTTTTAGAAGTGGAAGATTGTGCACCACAAATCTAATCTGTTATTACTCAAGACTAATTGAGATAATACAAGAAAGAGATGGATGGGCAGACTGCGCCTTCTTGGACTTGCACAAAGCATTTGATAAGGTACCACACAAAAAATTAATAAGTAAAATTGAAAAAATAGGGGGAATTCAAGGCAAACTGTTGGATTGGGTGAAGGATTTCTTAACTGGGAGAAAAATGAGAGTGATTAGCCATACTGCCAACAGAATTAACAAACCATACATTATTTTGTTGAAGATAACCACTGCTTGTTTGGGAACAGTATCATGTCCAAGAGATGGAGTCAGAGGTTCAAGGATGTTAAAGGTGGATGTTGACAATCCAAATATGACCTGGGATCTAATTATTTTGTCCTTCTTCTTACATGCACTCCTAGTGATGATATGCATCTATATGAGCTCATGCCACCATACTACTTTAATATCCCGTGAATGATATGCATTAAAATCTGTGAATATTAGGCATCAAAGTGTCAAAATGACCTTAACACACCTTGAAAGCTTGACCCCCAGCAATGAGAGTTACATCAAGGAGGAGACCTTGGGATCGTAGTGTATTGAGTCCAAAGAGGAGAGCACCCATATGTGAAGGGTGCTCCACCTGCACAGGATTCAGGGGCCGTTCCTGCTGTAGACTGCTTGATCCTTGGCCACAAGCCCCTCCCCTTCCTCCTCGGTCTGCAGAAGATCCCACTGCAATACCTGCCCGTGTCATGGCCTCATACCTGAGGAAAAACCATCAGTGAACAAAAGAACACCAAAGTTAAAAATAATTTATTCATTGTTAATATAATATTTCACTGATCTAATTTACATTTTTATGATTATTTTCTATGCATCCATCACATATGTATAAATGGGTGTACAGAGAACAATTATGATGAATGTGGAATAGTTATATACTTTGACTCAGCCATCCTCCACCCTTGTGTGTATTTAGCTAGTTGTTTACCTAGTTATATTTTATGGGAAGGGGAGCTATGCTTATGGTGTCCTGTCTTCATATCTCATTTTATCTAGACTGTTTTTAAATTTGTGTATCTTTTTTGCACACACCACATTTTCATCTAATTTGTTCCAAACATCTATTATCCTGTGAGGAAAGCTGTTCTTTTTCAGGTCTCTTCTATAATTGTCTTTTTTTGTTTTCTTTCCATGTTTTCTTGTATCTCTACTATCCCATTTTATTAGATCCCCTCTATCAATAATTTCCTGATTCTATAGTTATCAAGTCTCCTCTCTCTCTTCTTTGCTCTAATGTCCGTAGCTCAAGTTTTGTCAGTCTCTCCTCATATGATAGTGCTGAGAGCATTAGTGCCAATTTTGTAATTGCTTTTTGTATTCTTTCAAGTTTTGTTATACATTTTTTTGTACTTGGTGACCACATCATCACTGCATACTTCAATCTTGGTCTTATCAAAGTGACTAGTATTTTCTTTACCATTTCTTCATCCAGGTATGTAAATGCCACTTTGATTGTTCTTATCAAATTATAAGTTTCTCCAAAAAATTTGTTTACACGTTTCTCAGGGGACATATTATTCATAATAATGACACCTAGGTCCTTCTCAATTTCCAATTTTTCAATTTCTTCCTCTCCCAATTTATATGATCACACTATTCTTTTTCTGCTTCTTCCAAATTCCATTATGCTACACTTCTTAATATTGAATTCATCTCCCACTTCCTACTCCATTCCCAAACTTTATTGAGATCACTACAGCAACTCACAATCTTCTACAGTGTTCACTTTTTTCAACAGGTTTGCATCGCCCACAAAGAAGCTCATATAACTTTCAATTCCTTTATCCATATCATTAATATATATATAGCAAACATTATTGGGGCCAAAACTGTTCCTTGTGGAACTCCACTAATCACTTCATCCCAATTAGAATGTTTGTCTCTTATCACCACTCTCAGTTTTCTTTCATGCAAGAAGTCTTCACCCACTTCAGCAGTTTGCCCTGTATTCCTCCTGAAGTTTCTGATTTCATTAGCAATTTATGCGGCACCTTATCAAAAGCATTTTTCAGGTCTAGAAATGCACAATCAGCCCATCCATCTCTTTCTTGTATTACATCTATTAGTCTTCAATAGTAACACATCAAGTTTGTGACATATGATCTTCCTTGTCTAAATCCAAATTGCCTTGGATTTGGTACTTTTTTTTTCCAAATGCCTTACCCATCTAATTTTGATAGTTCTTTCACAAATTTTAGCTATCATATCTGTAAGAGAGACTGGTCTATAGTTAGTAGGTCTTTCCCTTTATATATTGGTACTATATTTGCTCTTTTCCAATCTTCTGGAACTTTTCCCTCCTTCAATGAACTGCTTATTAGACTATGTATTTTGTCTGTTAGTTCATTCCTGCATTCTCTAAATTAAATTTTGCTATTCTCCTGAACCTTTACCAACCACTTACCTCTTTTGCTATGGACTCTTTATTCTCTTTATTATTCCTCTTTAATTCTTTATTATCATCCTTTATTTCTTTTAACTGTCTCTTTAATTCTTCTATTTTTTTTTATTTAGGTTTTGGTTCTCCTTTAGTTCTTCCAATTTATCAACTCTTTGTGTAATCAGTGCAAGATGACTGAACCTAATCTCCCATAATTCGTTCATTTTTGTTAGTTTTTCCTCTAGACTTGCTAATCAGGGGAGGTTGTCATCTCCCTCATTAAATCCATGGATATATTATCTCCACTTTCTATTGTGCTGCTCTTATCTATATTTCTAATTTCTATGCCTTTATTGATTTCTTTGACTTCACCTCTGTTGTCTATACATCTCTTGTTTGCATTCCTTCTGATGTCTGTAATGGTGACATTTCTTGTGTTTTTATGTACATATTTCCAGTTTTGTTTAATTATTGATATATATATTTATTATTGTATATTTTTGTGAGCATTTTTGTAATCGCAATGCAATTCGTACCTGTTTCCAGCCAATGCAAGGTTGACATGGGTAGTCTTGTTCTCGTCTTCGAAGTGTATGCACGCTGTCTGTGCTTGATAAAATTACTTTAAACAAATAATTATTTTTTTTTATTCAGCCACCCCATACATGTCCAGGGCCCGTTTGTTCCCTTCCTTATTTTCTTCCATTGTCTTCAATAATCCCTCCCCTTCTCCTTTTTCTTCACCTTCCCACTACACCATGAGCTTTCTCCTTCCCTAATAATACAACACAGGCACTCCCTCATCATTGAAATCCATGAAAATTGCATTTTTTCCCATAGTTCCAATCTTCACCGTCAATTCGATGATTGTGTGTTGTGTGTATATACAGTGGTACCTCTATGCGTGCCCTTATGTACACAAAATTTTATTTATGCAGTCAAATTATGGGGAAAATCTTGTTGCTATTAACACAGAAAATTTCTATCTACACCGGCACATTAGTGTCCATTACTGCGCGGAAAATCAAATCCCGCACCACCATCTTGCTGACATCACCATTCATGCGCTGTGTTGTGTCTCCTCCCACCATCTTTGTTGTGTGCACAACTGGTCCTTCTTTCAGCACCTACCCCTTGGTATTGTACTGTTTGTGCCTTTAAAATGCCTCCAAAACAGGTGAGAAGTCCTACTAAAGCTGGTGCTTGTAAGAAAACCAGCATCATGATTGAGAAAAAGCAGGAAGAGATTGCCAAAGCTGCTCAAGGTTTACGCATGTGTAAGCTGGTGAGAGAGTTTGGTATGCCTGAGTCAACAATAAGAACCATTCTTTTAAATAAAGATAAAATTCTGTCAGCTAATGTGTCTAAGGGTATAAGGTATGTGAGCACACATAAGAGGCCAGCATTGTTGGATGAGGTGGAAAGGTTATTGCTTGTGTGGATACAGGAGAAGCAGCATAAGAGTGACAGCTTGAGTGAGGAAATGATCCATTCAAGGGCTTGCCAAGTGTATGCCGACCTGCAGCGGCAGCAGGCTGGTACCAGTGGCCAGCTTACACCACCTTCAGTGCCCTTTACAGCCAGTAGGGGGTGGTTTGAGAAGTTTTGGCAACATACGGGCATCCACAGAGTGACATGGCATGCTGAGGCAGCAAGTGCGGACACGGATGCAGCTGAGGCGTTCATCAAGGAGTTTGAGGAGCTGGTGTGTCGTGAGGGTTACCTGCCACAGCAGGTATTTGTGATGAAATAGGGCACTTTTGGAAGAGGATGCCTAACAGCACCTACATTACTGCTGAGGAGAAAGCTTTGCTGGGGCATAAGCCTATGAAAGACAGGCTTACAGTGATGTTGTGTGCTAATGCGAGTGGCAACTGCAAGATCACGCCACTTGTAGTGTATCATTCGGAGACACCAGGAGCATTCAAGAGGGGCAACGTCCTGAAGAGCAGACTTCCAGTGATGTGGCGTTCCACCCCGACAGCTGTGCCAGGAGTGGCTCGAGGGGGCATGCGGCCGAGATATCAAGAAGTTTCTGCAGGGGACTGGACTGCCATTGAAGTGCCTCCTGCTGCTGGTTAATGGCCCAGCACATCCCCTTGACATGCAGGCACATCTTCCCCAAGACCTGGATTTCACCACAATTAAATTCCTGCCTCCAGACACCACTTCCATTCTGCAACCGATGGACCAGCAGGTCATTTCTTATTTCAAGAAGCTGTACACGCATGCTGTTTGAACGCTGCTGCAATGCTACCACTGACACAGACCTAACTCTGTGAGAATTTTGGAAGTCTCACTTCAACATCTTGCACAGTGTAAAAATGATTAGCAAGAGCTGGGAGCAGGTTACCATCAGGACTCTACAGGCAGTGAGGAAGAAGCTTTGGCCATCATTTGACAGGGAGGAGGATTGAAGGCTTTGAGCCTGCTGGTCCATCAGTCATCTTGGACATTGTTGCACTAAGGAGGGAACAGGGCCTGGAGATGGAGGACAGGGATGTTGAGGAGTTAGTAGGGGAGCACGAGGATGAACTGACCACTGAGGAGCTGAACGAGCTGCATCAAGAGCAGGTCGCCGAACTGGCCTGGGAACAGCAAGAAGGGAGATGACGATCGTGTTCAGGGCCCCACCAGAGAGGAGGTGAAGGAGGCCTGTGCAATGTGGAGGAAGCTCTATGATTTCGTGGAGGTCACACACCTGGACCAGACACTAGTGAGCTGTGTTGCAGGCCAGTTCAATGAACTGGTTATGCCTCACTACCACCAAATCATACACACACAGCACCGGCGAGCAACCATCACAGAGTTCTTCCAGCCTCGTGCCAAACGACAGCGCCCTAAT
Source organism: Oratosquilla oratoria (assembly GCF_046742065.1). Classification (NCBI taxonomy): domain Eukaryota; kingdom Metazoa; phylum Arthropoda; class Malacostraca; order Stomatopoda; family Squillidae; genus Oratosquilla; species Oratosquilla oratoria. The sequence goes on along the minus strand of NC_134784.1, from coordinate 76,372,376 downwards.
GAGGGTGCCACTCTAGCTGAAGGAGCACCTCCTCCTTCAGAGGGGGGTCAGTAAGCCCCCACCACTCCACCACCTCCTCACCCCCATCCACCTATGCCAGCTGCAAGTCTTACCATCGGTAGGTACAAAAGATTGCTTTTTCATTATATTTTTTACCTTGTAAGTGGTCTTTAACATTGTTTTTTTGGCATTAATGTTGCAGGAACATCATAATCATACCTATTTATGTCCGTTTTGTGACAGGCTTCATCATATCAGAGGGAAAAAGCATTTCCATTTACGTGAATTTCTATTTATGCAGAGGCGTACCGAACGGATTAATCACGTAAATAGGGGCACTGTATGTATATATACAATAGCTGCCATAATTTTGGATGCAATAATGCTGACGTCACTACTTATACCACAAATTGGAAGTCCCTTGCCTTCATTATCCCAAGTGACCTAGAAATTTTTTTGTATGCCTGGTAGCGAGACCAAGGTTGGCTGCCACCACGGCATACTATATTTCCAGGCTTGGTGCTGTTTGAAATTCTGTGTTGCCAGCTATGGATAGTGGATATGAAATTGAATGTGACAAGATTGCTCCCTCTCTAAGACATGCAACACCAAGAGGCCTTTTCAAAGACACTTTTCAGTTTTAAAAGCAATTTTAATAACAGGTATAGCACCACATAGGCTGGAGGTAGTGAATACACATAAAAAAATATATATATCAAACAACCTTATCAACAAGGCTGCAAAGAGTATGGTGATTGGTCTGAATAGCACATACAACACTCCAATCAGGCAAGCAATTATAAACACCAATAGCTGGTTGGCACTTTCATCACAAGAACACCAATTGGGACACCAGGTGTGTTTAGCCTGAAACTAACAAGATGGCATACATTGGCAAGGAGGAAACACTTTTTCATGCATTGGAAGAGTCTTTTGTAAGAACTAGTCATAAGCCACAGTGAGAATTATTTTGAAATTCAGTTTGACAAGTACATTGAGACTAACAATGGAGAAGCAACTTAACACTGAATCCTATGCCTCTTAGCTATCATTAAAGGTAAGCATAGCCTAACTAATCCTCTCAATCACATGGATTTCACAGATAGCCTGGCAGAGCCAGATTGACATTAGTACTGCCTAGCAGGGCAAAAGAAGAGTTGATAATAATGGATGATTTAAGGCCAGATCTACAAAGCCAGGGGTTCATTAACAAATATATTAAAACAAATACCATGTGAAGACAGTCTTTATTAGTACTATGTTTCACTTATAATAGCTTTATTAAGTATACTTGATAAAGCTGTAACAAGAAAAACGTCATACTAATAAAGGCTCTGTCCTTACATGGTATTTGATTAACAGACTTGTCTGCAACTGCCGATTTGATCAAATTATATCCTTAGGCCAGATTACCACAATGCAAGTAAGTTCTACACCTACCACATGATAAGCTATAACGCCTTTATTAAGTCTTTATTTCTCCACTGGGTGTTTATTTTTTCACCCAAGATATTATTGCAAATGCATGATTTTGTAGGTTTTTCAAACTTAACCTCATCATTTATGGTCTTCCTTTCTGCTGAACAGAATTGTAAGTTGCTTCATATTAACCAGAACATATCACCCAAATTAAACAGGTTACTCTTTAAGCATCTTTGGCTGTGAGGTTCTTCTAAACCAGTGGTTCTTACAGTTTTTCAGCCCCGATAACCCAAAGTTCAACTCCAAGTCAACCTAATACCCCCTCTCCAACTGACAACTGACTTTTGATTTACTGTAAAAAAGAAAAAACAGGATGGCTATGAACAAACAGCCGAATTCTAGGGACTTTTTAAATAAATAAAATACAATTCTTACACAAAACTATTAATTTGATATTTTCCAGGATGCCTTTTTGGATACCCCCAAGAACCAGGTTCAATGTCCCCTTGGGGTATTGTGGCACTACTTTAAGAATACCTGTTCTAAACCAAATGAAATTGACAGATATTAGCCAAAAAAAATATCAACACTGTCTCTTTGAGTTAACATGGTCAATCAGACTGGATTTGATTAGGTTCAATTTCAGTAAGATACAGTACTATGAAATTGACTAGATAAACACCATATGAGGACGGAGCCTTTATTTGTACGACGTTTCGCTTATTACAGCTTTTTCAAGTACAAGTTGAGATACAAATGCTTGAGATTAAATAAGGGGAAAGGAGGGAACGGGGAGAGAAAAAGGGGGGGGGAAGGAAGAGGAGGAGGAGGAGGAGGAGGAGGAGGAGGAGGAGGAGGAGGAGGAGGGTGGGGGGATGGACACTGGGAAAGGATGAGAATGCCGGCCCAAACGTCCGTGAGCGAAATGTCCACAAAGGGTGGTTTAAGTATAATATTTTGCTGGCAGACTGCCACTTTTAAGTACTATGAAATTACTATTTTTCACAATCAAATTGATGCATGTACACTGCCACTAAAAAGACAGAGCTTTATCATATTGGTGTAGATCTTTGCAATATGTAAATGCAGTCATACCAAAGACCAACAAACACAGACAAACACCCTATTTAGACAGACAAATAACTCAAAATGACCAAAACCAGACTTTTTTTTTTATTATCATTATTATTATTGTGGGTTGTACTGTATGTGTGTTGTAACTGTAACTTTGAATGATCTGGATCCACATAGAGTTTCAATTTGTATCATTACAAATTGACTAAGTAAAGTATTTATTATTATTATATTATTATTATTATGATGCTTTTTTCATGGCAAAAAACTATTTCTGCTACATCATATATAAAAATTATTGCAACTCACTTAAGAAATAAGTTTTTCTCTGCTGACAAGTAATCCCTGTGCCAAATCACCTGCACCACTCAGTAACAACACTGTGATAAGTGGCAATTTTGTATGCTTTTAAGCATTTTGTGGTCCTCTTCCAACAACTATGTATTGTCTAAAGTATTTATTTACACATTGTATTCTCACTGGGCCAGAGATTTTTGCCAACAGCAGCTAGCATGTGCCTCTCCTCTTGAGTGTGATAAATGGCTAATTTTTATGCTTTTAAATGTTTTGTAGCCCTCTACCAATAATTATACATCTCCTGAAGTATCTATTTACAGATTATCATGTCAAACAAAAACAAACATGGTATCTGAAAGCTCATGTCAAGCTTGGAGTTATTGGTAGTGTATCACATCTTGAATCTTGATATTGATGAGGCCAAATGCTTTAAAACTTACAGATATGATAAAATATAGTGCAAGTAATTAATTTATGCCAATATTAACTAAATAAATTAATATCATCAGAGTTGATGGTAGTTGTTGGTAATTAGTATGGCCCATTAGGGGGTCAACTACTGACAACTACCATCAACTCTGATGATATTGCTTTTTGTTAATGTTGGCATAAATAAATTATAAGTACTATATTTTATCATATCTAAGTTTTAAAGCATTTGGCCTCATCAATATCAAGATTCAAGATGTGATACACCATGGACAACTTAGAGCTTGACATGAGCTTCGAGATGCCATGTTTGTTTTCGTTTGACATAATAATCTGTAAATAAATACTTTGGGTGATACATAATTGTTGGCAGAAGGCCACAAAATATTTAAAAACATATAAAATAACCACAAATCACATTCAATGTGAGAGGCACATGCTAGCTGCTGTTGGCAAAAATCTCTGGCCCAAATCTAGACAAATTAGGAAATAATAATCTGTAGATATAAATGCTTTAGGCAATATATAATTATTGGTTGAGAACCACAAAAAATTTAGAAGCATATAAGATAACCACTTATCACAGTGTTGTTATTAAGTAGTGTGGGTCACTTGTCAGTGGTTCGACACCGGGATTATTTGTGAGCAGAGAAAAATTTATTTCTTTAGTGAGTCATAATAACTTTCATATATGATGTAGCAAAAATAATTTCCACCACAAAAACAAGCATTATGTTAATCTATATGCTGCTTGTCAGTCATTTTGAATTACTTGTTGGTCCAGATATATTACTTGTCAGTCCTTGTCAATCTTTACTAAATGTAAAAGGAAAAAACTATTTTAGACACATTATGCTACTTCAACCTTAAAATTCGGGTCTCACTTATTACCAACCAAACCCAAACAAGGACTGTTTTTGCTCAAATGCACAATTTTATATGAAAAATTAGTATATGGTTGCATTATTTGACCTATTTTCTTTAAAGTGTGTGATTTCGATGTAATTTGATCAAAGAGAAGTTACATTTTTATCCTCTGCAAAATTACCAACCACAGCTACAAATACTGTCCGACTCGGTAATTACCAACCAAACCTGAACAAAGACGGTTGTTGCTCAAATACACAATTTTATATATAAAATTACCACATGGTTGCATTATTTGACCTATTTTCTTTAAAATGCATGATTTTCCTGTAATTTGATCAAAGAGAAGTTATGTTTTTATCCTCTGCAAAAATTACCGACCACAGCTACGATTCATCCAGCCCACCATCTATGATCACTGATGGTATGGATCAAACTACACTCTATTAAGTTTCTTACTATTGTGTTATTAGTGTAACAGATTGCATATAGTTGAATTATTTGAACTATTTTCTTTAAAATGTGTGATTTTCATGTAATCTGACCAAAGAGAAATCATGTTTTTAGCTTCTTCAAAATGACCAACCACAGCTACGAATGGTTGCATTATTTGAACTATTTTCTTTAAAATGTGTGATTTTCATGTAATTTGATCAAAGAGAAGTTACATTTTTATCCTCTGCAAAATTACCAACCACAGCTAAGAATTCCGTTCAGCCCGCCATCTTTGATCACTGTTGATATGGATCAAATTTCACTATTAAGTTTCTTACTAATGTGTTATTAGTGTAATAGATTGCATATAGTTGAATTATTTGAATCATTTGCTTTAAAATGTGTGATTTTCATGAAATTTGATCAAAGAGAAGTTATGTTTTAGCCTCTGCAAAATGACCGACCACAGCTACAAATACCATAAAAAAAATAGCATATGGTTGCATTATTTGAACTATTTTCTTTAAAATGTGTGATTTTCATGGAATTTGATCAAAGGAAAGTTATGTTTTTAGCCTCTGCAAAATTACTGACCACAGCTACAAATTTACCGACACAACACTTACTTTAATCCAGTTCCAGTAGCTCTTAACTGAACCATTCCATAAAGAATTAATTTTTTTCCATGCAAAAATAAAGAAATGAAAAATGTGTTTCCATGATACTGAAATAGAACCCATAAATCCACCTTTGACTGCAATAAAACAAAAATTACCTAAAATGATTTATCCTAGTGTATTTGTTTGTAGATACTTATGAAGTTTATTGAAAGTAAGCAGGTGCTGTACCTTTATGTTTTGCATGTTATATATAGTTTATATGACTACTGAATTATTATTACTATTATTATACTCCACAGACCACAGGTAACATCCTAGCCCATTCAACCATTGCAACACAAAGCACATAATTATAATATAAATATAGCTACTCTCTGGACCAAAAGAGCACATATGTACCATATAATTACCGCACCTATGAACTCATGTACAAAACAGACTAAACAGATTAATATTATGTGTATTTTTTAACTTGCCTAGCACCTTTTGTTTACCAACCTACTGCCACTACACTTCCTTTGTTTTGGCACAGCACTTCCTAAGTTCCTTCACATAATTAGAAACTAACGTAAACAAACCAAGTTCCAATAATATATATTTTTTTATATTTACAACACTGAAATTTAACATATTTCTGATATGATAACGGGATATATGCATCTATGAAAATATAAACATTTGTCTTTAATATTAACAAAAATTGGGAAGTTGGTTTTACTTTCCCATTGCCTTTAAGGAGATTTATAATTTATTTAGTATGATGTACGTCAAGGAGATCTCGGCCTTCATTATATACGTTTCATCTAATTCTTTAGGTTATCATATCACTTATCCAAAAATAAAGTAATTATAAAAAGAAATCGTGTGATTACAAAATATTTAATTCTAAAACCAGTGTTGGGCAATGTAAGCGGTGGAACTTCCTAGAACTATCAAATTACATCTTGTATTCATCATCTTGTATGACTCGTCCTTATCCACAACCTTTGATATTCTATTAATACCCCATATATTATTTCTACTCTAAGTCTAGTGAGTATATTCAAAATTTAACTTGCCTCAGTTGCAAATCTTCAAAATCTTCAGAGCTCTTCGATATATATACATATCTATATATGTATATGTATATATATACGGTATATATATATATATATATATATATATATATACTGTATATATATATATATATACATATATATATATATATATGTATATATATATATATATATATATATATATATAATACTGATGACCCACTTTCGGAGAAGAATAAGCGAAGATAAAGAGATCTGTATATTTCGATCACTTACTGTGATCCTCTTCAGCAGATATGAGTTACAAAGTAGAGAACAATGTGTATTTATAATGAAACAGTGAGGTAGCAAGAAGGGACGGAGGCTCAGGTCACATGCCAGGCACGCGTTGTTCTCTACTTTGTAACTCATATCTGCTGAAGAGGATCACAGTAAGTGATCGAAATATACAGATCTCTATATCTTCGCTTATTCTTCTCCGAAAGTGGGTCATCAGTATTATTTTACAAATGTGCTACGACATATCTTTGTTGTGATATATATATATATATGAACTCATATACATATATATATATATATATATATATATATATATATATATATATACATACATATATGTTCCATGGAACATAAGAGAGGAAGAGAGAAGGAGTTTGAATGTGTTTGAGATGAAATGTCTGAGAAGTATGATAGTGGTTACTAGGCTAGAGTGAGAAATGTGAGAATGAGAAGGTGAGGAGAACAGGGGTGGAAAGGGAACTGGGAGATAGGGTTGATGAAAGAGTATTAGGATGTTTTGGACACATGGAAATAATGAATGAAGAAAGATTAGTAAAAGAGGTGTGGAAGGCAGAGCTGGAAGGAATAAATATGAGGGGGTGTCCTAGGATGAGATGGATGGATGGGGTGAAAGGGGCATTATTAAAGAGAGGAATGTCTGTGGAGGAAGGACGGGAGAGGACAGAAGATAGGGGTGAATGAAGAAGGGTTGTGTATGGATGATGCTGTGATGCATGAGGGGGAGTGGGTGGGGGATGGGGGGTGAGGGAGTATGTATAAGAAAAAAATTGACACAGCCCATAGGGATTTCTCCCCGTCTTCTACTTTTCTGCTTTGGGGATCGCCGAATTTATGAAGCGGCCTTGCTGTGGATGTGCTGTGTCTTGCGACACAGCTTCTGACTCAGGGCAGTGGATAGGATGCAGGGATGACCCATCATCCAGGAGGTGCCAAGATAGGTGGGAGGGAGGGGAGTGGAATATGTAGGGAATGGGTTGGAGTGGTTTCTATGCCTTTTTCTTTTTGGCTACCCCCCATGTAAGGGAAAAAAAGCAATTGGTATATCTATATGTATATATATATATATATATACATATATATATATATATATATATATACATATATAATATATATATATTATCACAAACACACCTCCCGGCGCAGTGGTTAGAACACCCGACTGCCACTACGGCGGTCCAAGTTAGAATCCTGACCAGAACTGAAATTATTTCATTATCGCTGCGCTGCGGGTTGTTACTCCAACTCTCGTGGGCGGGGGAGTTTGGTGTGTGTGTGTGTGTGTGTGTGTGTGTGTGTGTGTGTGTGTGTGTGTGTGTGTGTGTGTGTGTGTGTGTGTGTGTGTGTGTGTGTGTGTGTGTGTGTGTGTGTGTGTGTGTGTGTGTGTGTGTGTGTGTGTGTGTGTGTGTGTGTGTGTGTGTGTAAGGTCACAGCATTACCCATAGATCGGTCATATATGAGCTCTCAGCTTTCTTCCGGGAGGGGAATAGCTGTCGATCACGGGTTCACACGTGATCCAAGACCATGGTGAATCACATAAAATTTTCACGTTCCAAGCACCTGCACCATACGTAGGCACATTGGATCACCCCTTCACATAGGCTTCCTTTTGGATCCGTCCGAATATATTTCACATGACACTGTTCATCCCCCCGTGACATTTACTCGTTTTCCTCAGACTGTTGTTTACCTCCGTTCCCCTCTCTATTCTCTGTACAAATGACCCGAAGTGCTAAAAACTCCCGACTAGCTTTTAACTCATCGCTACTCTCTCCCTTTGTACATCTCATCACCTTACTTTTGCCCACATTTGCTTCCAGCTTTTTCCTCTCACATGCTCTCCCAAACTCGGCTACTCGCTGCTTTAGAACCTTCTTTGACCCTCTCGCAAGTGCATTGTTATCCCCAAAGATCCAAGGGTTCATCTTCCCATTCTCATTAAACAGTACCAAAGCTATCACCCTCGCATTTATCTCCCGTACAGCCATTGTGACATCACACAACCCTGCCGTAGCCCCACCTCCACCTTGTGGAGGATATTATGACTTCCTACAAATTTCCCATCCCTTTTAATACGTAATGCTGACGGTGTATGTTCAATCTAGGTGACCGCCCCGCCGAGTTCATTCTGGAATACTCTCGTGAATTTTCACAACGTTCAGAAGCAAAAAACTACATACCTGTGATCGGCAGGGACTCGACGATCCCTGAAAAGTACAATGGCATCACAAAGCATCATGTATCTGTGAATGTGTAATAATTTCACCTTTTCTGCTTTGTTTGGACATTCCATTACAACATAACTTACCGTGGCTTTGGGGCCATTTGGTGGGTTTCTTCCTCTTTGTTATGGTGTTGATGGTGTGTGGGAACGGAAGGAAGGATGAAGGTATGTATTGACGGGAGACTGGTTCTCTCATAGAACTCGCCCCCTCACTGCTTTAGCACACGCTTCGTCGCATTTGCACTTCACACTGTTGGGTTTATATGAGGTCTGTGATTAGGGGTAAATTTCACATCACTCCCCAGTCACGAATCCTCCGTATTACTATTTGCCCGGAGAGGGTACAGGGCTGTAGTTGGATCCCCCAGGAGGTCCCTGAAGTGCTGGAAGTGTTGCCCCAGGGCGGGGCAGGTGAAGAGACAGTGGTTGAAAGAGGCTAGCTCCTTGCCTGATGGGAACCCGGGAAGCTTTCCCGAGTTTCTGATTGGATGCCGGCTGGCTGGCCTAGACGTCTTTGCGAACTACGCTTGCAAACTACAGCGAGTATATAAGCCTAGCTCGAGTTGTGTGACGGCCAGTCTGGTTTTTACCAACGGCGCGTCACTACACTATTGACCCTGTCATGAATATCTTCCAGATCCATAAAAGCCCAACAGATACTCTTATATTTATATATATATATGTATATATATATGTATATATATATATATATGTATATATATATACACACACACACACACACTTCAGCGAATGGACGGCTTGGATGACGTTCTGAAGAAAACTGAAGTCTGTGGATCCCAACGCAAAGAGAAGTGCCTAGTGTTTTTACAGGGTGGGGGGGAAATTGCTCGTGGAGTAGTGGGAAAGTAGGGAAAGAGGAAAAGGGGAGGGATTACTGAGGGAAATGGAAGGAAATGAGGAGGGAGTAGACTTTGCCCAGCCAGACAAGAGAAAGGTAAACAAAAGACTGAGTGAGGATGAAATGTTTAATAAAAATGTAAAGATTAGAAGTATAGAGAGGAGCAATACAGAAGAAAGTGACGAGAATATGTTCCAGGGATTTAAAGAGGGTGGGGGGGACACAACCCCCCCCCCCGACTGATAAGACTAGAGGAGAGAGTTGATAAGGTGATCGAGGACTTGGAACGTAAGTTAGGTAATGTAGACTCCATTTTCCAGAGAATTGAAAGGTTGGAACAACTAGAGAAGGCTAACAGAAACTTAACTGAAGAAATAGAGGACCTAAAAAGACAGTTAGGAAATGTAAAGGAGGAGAATGAGAAATTGAAGAAGAATAGTAATGAAAACAGAGAGAAAATAGCTACAGAAGCTAAAAATTGGAGAATAACTCAAGAAGGGAATAAGGTTTCATTCACTGACATAGTCAAACAGCAATTGAAAGAACATAATGAAGACTCAGTTATTAAAGTGATGAGACAGAAGGAGAATATAGTAAGAGAATTAGCTGACAAAAAGAAATGTATAATTATATTAGGAATGGAAGAGAAACATAACCCAGATAGAACCGCAAGAATCAAGGAGGAAAATGAAAGAGTAAGCAGTTTATTAAAATTAGTCCAGGAAGATGAACCAGAAATCATAAAGGAAATTGAGGAAAAATTCAGACTCGGAAAATATAGTACAGATAAGACCAGACCAATTAAGATTAAATTCAGGTCACAAACAACGGCAGAGAAAATTCTATCCAAGACAGGGAAACTAGCAACAAATGATCAATATAAAAAAGTTATGGATAAAAAGAGAAATGAACAAGGAGGAAAGAGAGGCAGAAAAGCAGAAAAGAATTGAAGCTAAGGCAAAAAACGAGGAAAGAACGGAGTCAGAGAAAGAGAGATTCTATTGGAGAGTAGTGAACATGAAAATAAAACAGTTCGACATACTAAAGAAAAACATAAGGGAAACAGAGAACACAATGGAAGTGGCAGAAAACTAAGAGTGTCTTACACAAATATAGATGGATTGATAACAGGATTGAATGAACTGAATGATTATTTGAAAGAAAAAGAACCGGACATAATGGGAATTGTAGAAACAAAATTAAAAGGCCCACTACCACCCAACAGTGTAGGACATGATACATACAATTATTGGATTAGAAACAGAGAGAAAAAACAAGGGGGTGGAGTTATGTTCCTGACTAAGAAGGATATAAACGTGAAAGGTGTCATATATGGAAAGAATACAGTAGAGATGATTATGATAGAAGTGGAAGACCGAGATAAGAAGAGCAGAAAATTTGTGATAAATTATGTGTCTCCGAAAACAGCCTCATGGGAGGAGAGTGAACATAAAAGTATGTTAGAGGACACAAAGATAGCATTAACTAAAATAATGGAAGACGGAGGAAGAATAGTTATGATGGGCGACTTTAATTGCAAAGAAATCTGCTGGGAAGAAATGACAGTAAAGAGTGGTGATGACTCATGGGGAAATGCTCTACTTGAGATGATTACTGACCATTCAATGACACAATGGATACAAGAGAACACTAGGTATAGATATGAAGAAGAACCATCGAGGCTAGACTTAATAATTACATCTGAACCTAGAATAGTGGACAAGATTGAATATAAAACACCAATAGGTAAAAGTGACCACATATTGATTGAACTGGAACTTAATGAAGAAAAATATATGAAAAGAAATGAACAATATAGAAAAGGAAGAATGATGTATGAAAAAACAAACTTTGATAAAATAAGAGAATTCTTCCAACAAGAAAACTGGGAAGAAATATACAAAGAAGAAACATCAGTGGAAGAGAAATGGAATATTTTGACAAAAATTTACAAAAAAGGAGTGGAAAAGTATGTCCCAAGACAAAAACAAGAAAAAGAATATGTAAAATGCTGGTACAACAAAAGTTGTAGGGAGTTAAAAGACAAAAGAGACAAAGCCTGGACCAGATGGAAAAAAGACAGAAGACCTGAAAAATGGAAAATATATACTGGTTATAGAAATGAATATGTACAAAAGTGCAGAGAGGAAAAAAGAAAATATGAAAAAGATGTTATAGAAAAGTGTAAAGATCAACCAAAACTATTCTACAGATTTGTAAACAATAAACTGAAAAACAAACAAGACTTGGAGAAATTAAGACAAGGAGGAGTTGAATACACTGAGGAAATGGAAATGGCAGAAATTATGAACAAACATTTTAAATCAGTGTTTACAAGGGAAAATATACAACCTGAAGAGATTGAGTGGAAGGAAAAAGTCCCCCCTATGGAAGAAATAGAAGTAACAAAGAATGAAATATTGACACACTTGGGTAATTTTGATGTCAGAAAATCGCATGGGCCAGATGAAATAGCAAACTGGATTCTGAAAGAATGCAGGAATGAACTGGCAGACAAAATACATAGCATAATAAGCAGTTCCTTAAAAGAAGGAAAAGTTCCAGAAGATTGGAAAAAAGCAAATATAGTACCTATATATAAAGGAGGAAATAAAGAAGAACCTACCAACTATAGACCAGTCTCTCTAACAAGTACAATAGCAAAAATTTGTGAAAGAATTATCAAAAATAGATGGGTAAAATACTTGGAAAAAAACAACGTACTAAATCCAAGGCAATTTGGATTCAGACAAGGACGATCATGCGTCACCAATTTAATATGCTTCTATTCAAGGCTAATAGATATAATACAAGAAAGAGATGGATGGGCTGATTGTGCATTTCTAGACCTAAAAAAAGCTTTTGACAAAGTACCACATAAGAAGTTGCTTAAGAAATTAGAATATGAAGGAGGAATACAAGGTAAATTGCTAAATTGGATGGAAGACTTTTTGCAAGAAAGAAAAATGAGAGTAGTGATAAGAGATCAGCACTCAAAATGGAATGAAGTAATAAGCGGTGTCCCGCAGGGAACAGTTCTGGCCCCAATAATGTTTGCTATATATATTAATGATATGGATGAAGGAATTGAAAGCTATATGAGCTTCTTTGCAGATGATGCAAAATTACTGAAAAGAGTGAAAACTGAAGAAGATTGTGAATCACTACAGAGAGATCTAAATAAAGTACAAGAATGGAGTAGGAAGTGGGAGATGGAGTTCAATACAAAAAAGTGTAGTATAATGGAATTTGGAAAAAGCAAAAACAGAATAACAGGATCATATAATTTGGGAGAAGAAGGAATAAAAAGAGTAGAAAATGAGAAGGACCTGGGAGTCATTGTTATGAATAATATGGCACCTGAGAAACATATAAATAAGATTTTTGGAGAAACTTATAATTTAATAAGAACAATCAAAGTGGCATTTACATACCTGGATGAAGAAATGGTGAGGAAAATCCTAATCACCCTGATAAGACCAAGATTGGAATATGCAGCAACGATATGGTCACCAAGTACAAAAAAATGTATAAAAAAACTTGAAAGAATACAAAGAGCAATTACAAAATTGGCACCAACACTCTCAAAACTATCATATGAAGAGAGACTACAAAAACTTAAACTACAGACACTAGAGCAAAGAAGAGAGAGAGGAGATTTGATAGCTATTTACAGAATCATGAAAGGCATAGAAATTACTGATAGAGAGAATCTGATAAAATGGGATGACAGAAATACAAGAGGACACGGAAAGAAAATAAAAAAAGACAGCTATAGAAGAGATTTGAAAAAGAACAGCTTTCCTCACAGAGCAATAGACAGTTGGAACAAGTTAGATGAGAAAGTGGTGTGTGCAAAAACAATACATGAATTTAAAAATAGTTTAGATAAAATGAGATATGAAGACGGGACCCCACGAGCATAGCTCCCCTTCCCGTAAAATACAACTAGGTAAATACATATATATATATATAATCAAGCTCTTCTAGGTATTCTTTGCGTCGGTGCGTTTAGTTTTAATGGCGACGAGTATGAACAACACAGAGGTCTCGCTATGGGTATTCCTTTAAGTGCAGTGATGGCCTCTTATGCATGGAGTTACTGGAAAAAGAAAACTTTATCAGAATTAATGATAGAGGATCACACTGGTTTAGATATGTAGACGACGTCCTCGCTATCATACCCGAAAACACTAACGTAAATGATAAAGTGAGAATGCTTAACGCGGTCAACAGCGATATCCAGTTCACCGTGGAAGAGGAACAAAATGGACAACTGCCCCCCCTAGATACATTAATACGACGAGTAGGAAAAACTGTCTTTCTCAGTATTCAGAAGGAAAACAAAGAGGATTTGGTACATTACTTCTCCGCACATGATGATACGACAAAGAGTGGTATAGTAATAGGCTTTTTTTCTTAGGACACTACGAATATGTAGCAAAGAATACCTATAAGAATAATCTGATTATATTGTGAAAACCTTTGACAAACTTGGATACCCAGAGGGAGTATTGAGGAGAATAAAAAGAAAAGCAATAGATATTTATAATCGTGGAAAGAAAGGGAGAAATGGTAAAGATACTACCAATTTTGTATCAGTACCTGGCTCAGAAATTTTACCAATGATAGACAAATATTTAACAAAAACAGGCATAAACATAGCTAAAATGACTAATAAGAGGATAGGTGATTTGGTAAAGACTTCCGAAAAGAGAACCAATTCCAAAAGCAGTGTCATATACAAAATCCCGTGCAATAGTTGCACAATGGCATATTATGGCGAGTGATCAAGGGGATTAAATAAAATAATTTATGAACGTAAAAACGACATTAAAGCACATATGACATTAATTCTTTAGTAGTTCATGCTGAAAGATTCGATCATTTACCAAACTGGAGAGGAGCTGCAGTGCTGCATAAAGGTTTTGATAAATTCGCTAGAATTGTAGAATCAGCATATATTTCAACTAAGATGTCATCGAACCATCGAGGAGGATTTATCAATTTAGCAAAACAAACTAGTATTTCAATTCTAGAACACGCCAGAAAAACGATTTTTCCCAAGTATCCGACAAGATAACTAAGTTTAGTACATACACTTCAATTACAGTTTTCCGTACACTCTCTGAAGAAGTTCTACGTGAACGAAACGTTAGAGTGTTTAGGGTTCCGTGCCTTCCCCTGTGTTTATGTTCTCCATCATCCAAAACATCTTCCCATTACTACCTTTACTTCCATTACGAGGGGTGATCAAAAAGTAATGACAGTGATACCATATATTTTCACGGTACAGAGGTAAATCCAAATAGTGGCCTACATTCCTTCAAAGTACTCCCCTCCTGCCTCTATGCAATGTTCCATCCTCTTTCGCCACTTCATGAAGCACTCACGGTACTCAGAAGCCGATATACCTCGTAGCTCTGAATTGACTGCTCGCGCCAGATCTTGGATGCGATGAAACAGCTTCCCTGCGATCGCACCCTTGATCTTTGGAAACAACCAAAAATCACAGGGAGCAAGGTCAGGCGAGTAGGGTGGGTGGGGGAGAAGTGTGATCCCCTGCTGCTCCAGGAACTGCACAGTGAGGCGAGCTTTGTGGGGGGCAGCATTGTCATGGTGCAGCAAAAGGCGCGATCGGCGACGGGTTGGTGCAGTCTTGGCCTGATATTCCAGGACTCGAGGAAGGACGTGATCAGTGTAGTACTGGGCTGTGATAGTACACTGTTGAGGCATTACATCCACACACATTGGTCCTTGTGAATTGAAGATGGTGAAAAGGCGCTTCCTGCTGCGAAATCCTTCCTTCAGAATCTGAGGTCGAGGTTCTTCATCACTCAACCACACCATGTTAGACTGCTTGTCTCTGGTGGTGAAGAAAGAAATCCAACACTCATCTCCGGTAGCTACATCTGAGAACCGTTTCGGACCATTTGGCTCGAATTCAGCCAGCCATAGACGACAAATCCGCACCCGTTCGCTCTTCTGCTCTTCCGTAAGCAAATGAGGTATCCATCGAGCACACTTCTTCCTCAGCCCTAAGTGTTCGTGCACGATGTCATGTGCGCTCCCATAACTGACACCGAGCTCCAAGGATAAGAATCGAAGAGTAACAGTTGGATCTTCGTCAATGATGGCCCGCGCACGGACCGTCGTTGCTTCGGTCACGGATGTCCGAGGGCGGCCAGGACGATGATCATCTTCTAGCTGCAATTTTCCGGCTGCGAAAGCTCGAGTCCAGTGATGGAGTAGACTCGGGAAAAACTTGCAACAATTCCTCTCTGATCTCCGTTGCTTTTTTCCCGAGTTTCCACCTTGTGAAGGTGTAGAATCTGCAGCCTTCTTTCGAAAAATCCATGTTTCCGGTTAGAGAGGCAAACCAACAATGACGCAATCGCACAGCGCAACGATAAAATGTAAGCTAGACAAACAGCGACAAGCTCAAACATGTAACAACAGGCAACACTTGCTGCCCCTTGCTCCCCGCCCCCGAACACTTATAGTCTCTCAGCTACGAGTCCGACTGTCATTACTTTCTGATCACCCCTAGTAACATGTGTCCGTCTGGACCCTTTTCAATTTACTCTCTGCCTGACTCACCCTCTCCCTCTCTTCATTTCTTTCCAAAACCTTTACATTATTTCCAAAATTAACTGTCAATCTCATACACCACTTTACATCTACCCTCCTCTTTGCCTCCCTCACCTTGCGTTTTGCTTTTCCTCTATTCATGTGCCTCTCATATGCTTTCCAGATTCTACCTTGCAACCAGTTCTCACCCGCTCGCCTCTTATCTTTCACCTCTTCATTCCACCATTCGCTGTCTCTCCATCTGTTCCCTCTTGCCCTCCTCGTCCTACATATAACATTCGTGCACTTTATCACTTCATCTTTGAAAGAAATGGGTGTGGGATGGGTGGAGGGTGGGAGTATGCCTTGGTTAGCTACCTCCTTCGTGAGGGAGAAGAAACTCTTTTGTATGTAGATAGATAGGTAGATAGATAAGCCACTTCCTCCTTGAAACGGACCCATTGTTATTTTTTCCCTCATCATTTCCCACACTCCTCTCAGCTTCTGATAGTCTTTCCATTTATCCTTCTCATTCTGGTGCGCTGGTGGCGTGATCGGAAGCGCGCTGATCTCGCATTCGTTTAGTTACGGGTTCGAATCCCACATTTCTCTCCGATTCCTAGCAGTGACTGTTACCTGCACAGTAGGGTGAACCTGGTGGCTTCAGCCGCAGCTACTCACATCCTGGCTTGTGCTCCTCACCATCTCAGTCTGATTACTCTCTGTATTTCTCGACTTCCCGTCTTTTCCTCATGTTCCACTCCTTTAACCTCCCTTTTCCACAAAAATTATCTGAATCTTCCACTCTCTCCCCTGAAAACATTAATGACCAGAGCTCTTCCACTCCTCCTTCTATGTACCAATACACAGTCCATCAATGCTCTATCAACCACCCTTCCCTCCACCACCCTTTACCATGTATAGTTATGTTTGGCTCTCTTCTTACTTAAACACTGGGTTTGCTGTCATTAATTCCCTTTCTAAACACACATAATCTCTCCACTATAATTCTTAACATATATAGCAAACCTCCTAACCATTCCATCTATTAGTTAATATCCTACTTAAAAATTAAAATTCCCCATCACCATTGGATTTACTTTCCTCCCAAAAGATCTCAGTACACTCATTTAATTCGACCTCAAAGGCCTTCCATTGCCCCTCATTTTTCTTACTAAAACCCATATTGTTCATCCTAATTTCATCTTCGTCCACATTATCCTTGAAATCCCTTCACTCCGCCGTGCACTCTATCTCGCTACTTACCAACAAAGGCACTACTTCCCTCCCTCGGTTACTGATTACTCCCAACATACTCTAATACTTAAACTCACCCCTCCCTTTCAGCTCAGTTCCACTTAATACTAACACATCCATCTTCTTTCCTTCTCACAAACCGCCAATTCTTCCCATATATCCTCATCTGTACCACAGCCACACGCATTTATTGGTTCAATGATATTTATGGTTGGATTCTTGTGAGGGATAGCTGAAACCGTTATGTTTTTATGACGATACTTAACCCCAGGTGTTGATAAATATTTACCAAAAACCAATAAATAACAATGATGATGACGACCACCATGATGATCCACTGAATCCACTATGATGGCAGTGATGGTGAATGACCTGTTCTGAATAAGAAAGCATGTAGATAATTTTTTTTTATTATCGATGTACACAATCCAATTTCCACTCAATGAGTTAAAATGTTGCTGAATTATAAATTTCACTTTTCATGTGTACTTTTAACAACCATAAATGTCAAAAGAACACTTTGGCTGAAGGAGAGATGTAAATGGGAATGGGACGAAACCGGAATCATGAAATATTTTCAGAGGTGGTAAGAGATAGTTTGTCAGAAAGACCACGACTGGCTTCCTTAACGGAAACCCATAAGTTTGGACTTTGGACACCAAAATTATGATTCTACAACAATTAGAAGCAGAGATACAATGAAAACCACAATTGTACGAACTGCTTCGGACTCTTACGGTTGACGATATAAATTAAAATATGTTAGAATTGCAAAGAACATCCCAGTTTATTCATTATTCCTAGTCTAATTCGGATAAAAGACACGCTTCGGTAAAAAGTATTTTCGCTCTGTCTTGGGGAGTGGGGTTCATGGGATCGGGTATTGGCCGGTGGCCTAAAACATTGAACCTAGAAATAATACCATAGAAATGTAACGGTACGCAAAGTAGGGTGACCAGATATCTTATGCGGAGTTATATTAGACGGTAGCTAAAATTATGCTATATTATATTGGTAAGAATAATGCTAAATATTTTGTTCCTCGTACTACGTTTGGATTATGTTACATTCTTTTATCAATATAACACATTCAGGTAATATACGTTGTATCGAGCATAACTGTGCTTTTGTTCATCCTACTTTGACGTTGGTTACTGACTAACACTACAGACTGGCAGAAGTTGCGAAGCGTCGCCTTGCAGGATGTAAGTAATTCGATTAACCCCAAATAATAATCCAATACATCTTTCTAATTACAAAATGTTGTAAATGGAGAGTTTAACTAAATAGTGTATAAATTATGCTTCTATATAAACAAAATATACTTCTTTGGTATATTTTGAATTGTTATTTACCGGTTGAAGGGAAATTATATGTATGTATCGCATTTTAAAAATGTAGCCTCTAACCGAGCGATAAACTCAAATCAAAACAGCAACAAACCAGCGAAGATTTGAATGATGTTTGTACACTAAGTGCATGTTGACACCGTACCAAGGTGATTGACGTAGTTATGTAGCTGTGGGTACATAAGTAGGAGAAATCATAGTAGTTGTAGTGCTCTGGGTGACTTATCAGTATAACTTACCAGGATAATTTTGCGAGATTGACTGCAACCATTGCTGCTTTATCATGCTCACCCCCTAAGACTAGTTACACTTTTAACATATATTCATTCTAGATATTTATCCTAACTTATCATATCTATGTTTAAATTCATATGCTGTGGTCGAGGTAAAATTCTAGAATCACGCAAACTTGCCTCATTTAACATGAAATTTACATTGTCCAATAACTCCTAACATAACAACATAACCTAATCATTCCATTGATTGTATTTCAAAGCAAAGTTTGAAAAATATAGACCTTTGAAATGCAAGAACAGAATAAGTTAAAAATGTGTTTGCATGATACTGGAATAGAACCGTGTTTACTACATAATTTTAAATTTGGTATCTCATTACAAGAACCACTGTTAAAAAAAATATATATAAGTTTTTCAAAAACTTATATATATTTTTTTAAATACTGAGTAAATCTCCAGAGATGCACACCAAAGTGATATATCAAGAAAATATATATTTTGTAAATTATGATATATCAATGTAATGTATATTTATTAGTGGCTGAAATAAATAATAAAGAAATTTGCTAAAAAGTCATACACAAAGTTTGAAGGTACAACACAGAAGTTTGAGATCCTGTGTTTTTGTTTGTTGTCAAAGACAAATTAATGGAAGCCTTATAAATTGGTCAAGTCTAACCTAACTTGGCATAACCTAACCTAACCTTTTATGGGGTATGCACTTAGTATCCCAAGAAGTTATAAGATCAGACTAGATCAATTTATTAGACTTCCATTAGTTCATCTTCGTCAAGAAACATGGTGTCTCAAACCTCACCAACATTCAAGTTGTAGCTAGTGTACCACTTTTACCAGTTTTTTTAGTTATTGATTTCTGCTACTAAAATGTATATTACATTGATTTATTTTAATTTACAAAATTAGTATCTAATTTTTTACTAATATATTGCTTAGATGTGTATTTCTGGAGTAATACCAAATTTTGTGTTCATTTCCTCTTAATCTATTGAAATTCTCTTAGAAAAAGATAATAGTATCTACATTCTCTATTTTGTCAGTTATTGACAGCTGAGATGGATCTCCACTGAGGCCAGCCAGCTCTTTTCCCTATATGATCCAGCGTAGTAGGCTGTTGTAGTTGGACCGTGGGTATCCTGGCATAGGTAGTTGGTCTGGAATCTTGGCCAACCATACAGATTCCTGAATTTTGTCAGGATGCAGTTGAAGAGATGTGTTCCATTGTAGATGAAACTGTGGTGTGTCAAGGTCCTAATTTTTTTAGACGTTCTTTGGGTGCTCCTGATACAACACAGCCTTCCTCTTCTAGCATGCCCAGGTCTCAATTGGATTGTCCCAACTGGCCCACCTGAATGGCTGAGCCTGTCCTCACTTTGGTATCCCACCTACCAATCCACAGTTTCCTGGGCCTCCGGGGTGGCAGTGTTTGTCCCTACTCTGGTTTTTGCTTGCTGATTTATCATATCCTGGGCTTCCTGAGCCTTTTCTGCCCATTCATCATTGCGGTATTTTGCAGTATAGCACCTCTCACAGGTGTACCTCCTGTGTATTTATGAGACACATCAGCTGGTACAGGGGTAGATGCATGCTAAAAAAGTGTATCCAGTTATTGCAGTCATTGCAACAAATGGTATGATCTAAATAGTCGTCATTACACGGCCCTCACATGCGGGGGTCAGGGGGGACATATGCCCTTGGGCGGCACATTTAGGGGGGGGCGGCAATTCTAGCCTGGACATGCTGCCCACAAGGCTGACAAAATAATTATAATAAAAAAGGTCAAAAGAGCCCTGAATATTTTACTGTAATATATGAATTTTGTGTTAGAATCAACAGAATATGAAATATTTTCCCTTATCCTTTCTGCAATAGGGACATTAAATACAATTTTTAAAATCCATTTAATTATTTTGCAAGCCAATAGCTAAAACAGGCTCTAAGGGATGGTGGAGATGGGAAGTGGTGATGGGGAGAGGAGGGGGGTGTCACTGAAAACTTTCCCTGGAGCGGCACTTTGCTGGGGGGGGGCAGCAATTTGTTGGGGGATGGAACTTTGCCGGGGGCGGCACTCGGGCATGTAAGGGCTCTGCATCCTTATCACATGCTGCACAAATATTCTTTTTCTTGTTTGTTTTGAAGTGGCAGTGTTGGTGGTAGCCATTTTGTTCATCTTGGTCAGGTAAGGGAAGGATAAAAAGAGGAGGAGGTGGTTTGAATGGGGAAATAGGATGGAAGAGATTTGGGTTTTTGCTTGGATGAGGGTAATAGTAGGGAGGAGGAGAAGGCTTGGATGAGGGAATAATAGGGAGAAGGAGGAGGAGGAGGAGGCTTGGATGAGGGGAAAGTCAGGAGGAAGAAGAGGAGGAGGCTTGGGAGATATGAGCATCAGTTGTCCATAGCTGTTTGCTGTCATTGGGTGAGGTGGATTCGAAGGGATTATAACCTTCCACAATGGCACCCTTGCTCTGGTTATGACCAGGCTAGTGGCTGTAGAACTGATCTGGGCCATGATAGTTTTATTCTATTTATTTTATTCATTCATTTATTTATTTAGCCACTACCAGTTATTTTAACCATATTAAATGCATAAGTGAATCACTCATAGATCACTTCTCTTACCTTTCCCCTCCTGTGGCACACACCCTCTGTGTTAAAAACATCAAGAACACAAGAACTACACACTCATCTACACTCTACTGCTGATATGCTCAGTCCCTTTATTATTTTCAAAGTATTTTATCTCCTTCTCCTTTCATCTTTTACAACATTCTTGATACCTTTTGAAGATCTCGGCAAACATGCGTCAGTTACAGGAATTGCCGCTCTTTGCTCCCTGGTTGTATTGCCTCCAGTGAAGTGGTACATGATGCACCAGCTTGTTGTAGTACAGGATATGGTGTTCTTCAGGTAGTTGAGGAGACTACTGAAGAGCTTTGGGGCCACTCTGGTGAAGGAGTTTGCTTGGAGTGATATTGTGTTCCTAGTACAGCTGGCAATTCCTTCAACATAGCAAGATCTCCTTCTTGTTCTTGCTTGGCTGAGTGTCACTCCAACTTAGCACAGTTTATACACCTTTTTTAGTGTAGTTTATGATACAGTGTTGTTTATTATCTTTGGCCGTGATCAATCATTCTGTTGTCCCAGATCTCTCTTACAAGGGGCCCATAGTTCCCCAGTACCCAGTAATAGTCACAAGCCACTCAAGGAAGAGATATTGTGTTGTTTGGGCATGGCTAGAATAAGACAATGTAGGATGTATTCATTGTCTTCTGTATGGTGATTGACCTTGTTCTTTCTGATAAGTTTAAAATAAATTTCCTTCTTTAGGTTTTCTATTCATTATATATATTTCAGTCTTGGACACAAGTTTGTTTTTCACGAGCTGATAATTTTATCTCAACTTTACAATCTAAGTTTTTGCATTTTGCCGTTTATCTTTGTCAGTTCATTGTATTTTACACTTTCAACTTCATATATATATATATATATATATATATATATATATGTATATATATATATATATACACATATGTGTGTGTGTGGTGTGTATTTACCTAGTTGTATCTTATGGGAAGGGGAGCTATGCTTGTGGTGTCTTGCCTTTGTATCTCACAGTGTCTAGTTTGCTCTTAAATTTGTGTATTCTTTTTGCACACACTATTGTTTCGTCCAGTATGTTCCAGGTGTCCACCACTCTGTGTGGAAAACTTTTTTTCTTTCAGATCTCTTCTATAACTATCCTTTTTTAATTTCTTTCCATGACCTCTTGTGTTTCTCTTATCCCAATTTAGTAAGTCCTCTCTATCAATTATTTCCATGCCTTTTATGATTCTATAGATGGTCAGTAGGTTGCCTCTCTCTCTTCTTTGTTCCAAAGTCGGTAACTTCAATTTAGCCAGTCTCCTCATATGACAAGGTTGAAAGTGCTGGGGCCATTTTTGTGGATGCTCTCTGGATTCTTTCAATCTTCTTTATATTCTTCCAAATGGTGTCATGTATTCAATTTTATCTACAATTTCAGGTTTTGTTGTAAATATTGAATCCAGTCTTGATGGTTCTTCATTACTTCTGTGGTGTTTTCATTGACCCATTGTGTCATTGTATGTTTCATGGTCATGTCCAGTAATACATTTCCCCATAGATCTTCTTTGCTCTTCTCTGTCATCTCCCAACAGATTTCTTTGCAGTTAAAGTCCCCCATAAGTACCAGGTTACCTCCATCCTTTAGTGTCTCATTTAATGAATGCCTTGTATCTTCTAACATTTTTGAATGCTCATTCACTTTCCAAGAGCCCATTTTTGGGGGCACATAAATCACCACAAACTTTCTACTTTTCATATCTCTGTCTTTGACTTTTAGCATGATCATTTCTACATTATTTTTATCCTCAGTAACCTTTGTCACATTCAAGTACTTCCTGGCCAAGAACATATTTCCATCTCCCTGTTTCTTGTTTCTGTTTTTAATCCAATAAATGTATAATCTATGAATTTTTTTTCTTTCTCCATCTTGTTTTTGTTTTGCCCACTCTGATGTACCATTTTCTCAGCCTCATGTCTAATTTTCACATTTAATTTCTGTTATATCATTTTTTATTATCTTGAGTTTGTTCTGAGTTCAGAGTTTGATTTCTTCAGATCAGATATCTTGTTGTTAGCTTGGGTGAAACATTCCATTAATTCTACAATCTCCTTTCTTAATTCAGTGACTTCATTTGCCACCATTTTCTATTATTACTCATTTCCCTTTCCATGTCTAAAATTCGACTCAAATTTCTTCTTTCATACTCACCAAAAAACCGGAAAAGGAGTCTTCATTATACAGTCTACATCTTGCTAGTGTTTCAATTCCTCAGTTTACATTATACTTTGGTGTGGTGCCCCTAGATGGCTCTGCTTTTGAGTCGACATTCGTCTCAAAATCATCGTTTTTATTTTCCTGCATTTTCTCTTATTAGTTCGAAATAACACTGCAGAAAAATAATTTTGGGTAACCACAATTGCTCCCCCTCCCATTCAGTACAAAGCAGGCCTCCTGTGTTCCTTGCACTATTAAGAATTTATGTCTTCTTCGGCTGGTGTGTGTGTATTTACCTACTTGTGTGTCTTCTTTGAAAACTTTTTCCCAATTTGCATTTTGAAAGAATTTCTTAAGTTTTCCAAAGTCCATTTTGTTGCACATCAGTCTTCCTTTTCCATATTTTTCATTTCTACGTATATTTCCTTTAGTTCAACCTCTATTAGTATGTGGTCATTCTTTCCAAATGGTGTCTTGTATTCAATTTTATCCACAATTTCAGGTTCTTTTGCAAATATTTAGTCTTGATGGTTCTTCATTTCTTCCATATCTGGTATTTTCATTGACCCATTGTGTCATTGTATGTTCTATAGTCATGTCAAGTAATACATATCCCCATATATCCTCTTCACCTTTCACTGTCATCGCTTCCCAACAGATTTCCTTGCAGTTAAAATCTCTCATAAGTACCAGGTTGCCTCCATCCTTCATCATCTTGTTTAATGAATGCCTTGTATCTTCTAACATTTTTGAATGCTCATTCTCTTTTCAAGAGCCCATTTTTGGGGGCCCATAAATCACCACACACTTTCTACTTTTCATGTTGCTGTCTTATGATCATTTCCACACTGTTTTTACCCTCTGTAACCTTTGTCACATTTAAGTTTTTCTTGGCCAAAAACATGATTCCTCTGCCCTGTTTCTTGTTTCTGTTTTTAATCCAATAATTATATAACCCATGCCCAACACTATTTGGTAGTAGTGGAACCCATAATTTCGTCTCCACAATTCCCATTATGTCTGGTTTTTCTTCTGACAGGTAATCATTTAGTTCACTCAATCCTGAGATTAATCTGTCCATATTAGTATAGGCCACTTTTAATTTTTTTCTTCTCCATCCTGTTTTCTGTTCCTTTTGTTTTGCTTACCTTGATGTACCATTTTCTCAGCCTCATGTCCAATTTGTTCCAAGTATCTATCATTGTGTGGGAAGCTTTTTTTTTCAGGTCTCTTCTGTAATTATCTTTTTTAGTTTCTTTTCGTGTCCTCTTGTTTTTCCATTGTCTCATCTCAATAAGTCATTCTTATCTAAGATTTCTGTTCCCTTCAGAATTCTATAGATAGTAAGTTTCCTCTTTCCCTTCTTTGTTCCAGAGTTGGTAATTCTAATTTGGACAGTCTTTGTTCATATGTCAATTTAGAAAGAGTTGGTGCCAGTTTTGTTGTTGCTCTTTGTATTCTTTCTAACTTCTTTATATTCTTTTTGGTACTAGGTGTCCATAGTGTTGCTGCGTATTTGAGTTTTGGTCTTATTATTGACCTCAATAAATTATAGGTTTCTCCAACTATTTTATTAATATGCTTATCCTGTGTCATGTCTTTGCTGATCATCACTCCAAGGTCTTTTTCCGAGTTTACTTTTTTGACCTCTTCTTCACCAATTTTATAATCTCTCGATATTCTGTTTTTCCTTTTTCCAAATTCCATTATACTACATTTCTTGATATTGAATTTCACTTCCCACTTTTGAGTCCATTTCCAGATCTTGTCCAAGTCTTGTTGTAATGAGTTGCAATCCTCCTCGGTTTTTACTTTCTTTAGTATTTTTGCGTCATTTGCAAGGAAATTCATATAACACTCTACTCCTTCGTCCATGTCATTATTTATATAGCAAACGTGATTGGGGCCAGTACTGATCCCTGCGGAACACCACTTATCATTTCTTCCCAATTTAAGAATCTGTCTCTAATTACTACTCTCATTTTCCTCCCAGTCTTTCATCCATTCCAATAATTTTCCTCTGATGCCACCTATTGATTCTATCTTCCTTATTAGTTTATTGTGTGGTACCTTATCAAATGCCTTTTGTAGGTCCAGAAAGGCACAGTCTGCCCAACCATCTCTCTCTTGTATTATGTCTATTAATCTTGAGTAGAAGCAGATCAAGTTTGTTGTACATGATCTTCCTTGTCTGAATCCAAATTGATTTGGATTCAGTATAGTTTTTTCTTCCAAATGTTTAACCCATCTATTTTTGACGACCTTTTCGCAAATTTTTGCTACTGTGCTTGTCAGGGAGACCGGTCTGTAATTTGATGGGTCTTCCTTGTTTCCTCCCTTATAAATTGGTACAATGTTTGCCTTCTTCCAGTCCTGTGGCACTTTTCCTTCTTTAAGTGAGAATTTAGTTATATTGTATATTTTGTCTGTTAATTCTTCCATGCATTCTTTCAGTATCCAATTTGCAATTCCGTCTGGACCATATGATTTTCTGACGTCAAGGGTTTTGATTTGGTTGCTGATTTCCGTTTGTGTTACAATTATGTCTTTCATCGAGGGGATCTCTCTATTTCCTCACAGTTAGGTGAGTTTTCTATTGTGTGTATTTGTATTTACCTAGTTGTATTATAAAGGAAGGGGAGCTATGCTTGTAGTGACCCGTTTTTGTATCTTGTAACATCTAGTTTGTTCTTAAATTCTTGTATGGTGTTTGCACACAACATTGTTTTGTCCAATTTGTTCCAGACATCCACCACTTTATGTGGATTTTTTTTTTTTTTTCCAGATGTTTTCTATCACTATTCTTTTTGAGTTTCTTTTCATGTCCTCTTGTTTTTCTTTTATCCCACTTTAATAAGTCTTCTCTGTCAAGGACTTCCATGCCTTTCATGATTCTGTAAATAGCCAATAGATCACCTCTTTCTCTTCTTTGTTCCAGGGTTGGTAGTTCCAGTTTAGACAATCTTTGCTCATATGTCAATTTGTGTATTTTACCTAGTTGAATTTACCTATTTGTACTTTACGGGAAGAGAGCTATGCTTGTAGTGACCTGTCTTTGTATCTTTCAGCATCAAGTTTGTTCTTAAATCCATGTATAGTTTTTGCACTCACTGTTTCCTTATCCAATTTATTCCAGATATCCATCACTCTGTGTGGGAAACTTCTTTTTTGGATCTCTTCTATAACTGCCATTTTTAAGTTTCTTTTCATGTCCTCTTGTTTTTTCTTTTATCCTACTTTAGTAAATCATCTTTATTGAGGGCTTCCATCCCTTTCATAATTCTGTAGATGGTCAGTAGATCTCTCTTTCTTTGTTCCAGGGTTGGTAGTTCAAGTTTGGACAATCTTTGTTCATATGTCAGTTTAGAGAGTGTTGGTGCCATCTTTGTCGTTACTCTTTGTATTCTTTCTAATTTCTTTATATTCTTATTAGTACTAGTGTCCATAGTGTTGCAGCATACTCTAATCTTGGTCTTATCAATGTAACTAATATTTTTTTTTACCATTTCTTCATCCAACTAGTCAAAGGCCACTTTCATTGGTTTTGATAAATTGAATGTTTCTCTGACTATTTTGTTGATATGTTGTCTCTTTGCTGATGATTACTCCAAGGTCACTTTCTGAGTTAACTTTTTTAACTTCCTTTGTACCAATTTTATTTTATCCCGATACTCTATTTTTACTTTTTCCAAATTCCATTATACTACATTTCTTGATGTTGAAGCACTTCACACTTATGACTCCATTCCCAGACCTTATCCAGGTCTTTTTGTAGGGATTTACAATTTTCCTCTGTACTTACTCTTTTTAGTAGTTTTGCATCATTTGCAAAGAAGTTCATATAACATTCCACACCTTCATCCATGTCATTTATATATATGGCAAACATTATTGGAGCCAATATAGAACCTTGTGGGACTCCACTTATCATCTCTTCCCAGGTTGAGTTCTTGTCTCCAAGTACTACCCTCATTTTTCTCCCATTTAAGAAATCTTCCATCCATTCCAATAACTTTCCTTGTACTCCACCTATTATTTCAATTTTTCTTAGTAGCTTCTTGTGTGGTACTTTATCATATGCTGTTTGTAGATCTAAGAAGGCCCAATCTGCCTGTCCATCCCTTTCTTGTATTATTTCTATTAGCAAATCAAGTTAGTGGCACATGATCTTCCACATCTAAATCCAAATTGTTTTGGATTCAGTATATTATTGTCTTTCAAATGTTTAATCCATTTACTTTTGATAACTTTTTCACATATTTTTGCCATTGTGCTAGTAAGGGAGACCGGTCTATAGTTGGTTGGAATTTCCATGTCCCCTCCTTTGTATATTGGTACAATATTTGCATTTTTCTAATCTTGTGGTACTTTTCCTTCTTTGAGTGAGAAATAAATTATTTTGTGTATTTTGTTCTTTAGTTCATCTATACATTCTTTTAATATCCAATTTGCAATTCCATCAGGCCTGTGTGATTTACTGACATCAAGGTTTTTTATTTGGTTGTTTATTTCCTTCTGTGTCACAGTTATTTCTTTCATTGGGGGGGATCTTTCTGTCATTCCTCCCAATTTTGTGTACTTTCAAGTAGGAATACAGGTTTAAAATATTTGTTCATAATTTCAGCCATTTCTACATCATCCATATTTTCATCATTCCCCTGATGCAGTTTCACTATTTCATGTTTATCGTTTAGTTTGTCATTCACATACCTGTAGAATAGTTTAGGTTGGTCCTTGCATTTTTCCATTATGTCCTTTTCATAGTTTCTCTTTTCTTCCCTGTGTATTTTTACATATTCATTTCTTAGTTTGATGTATATTTGCCACTTGCTCTTCTTTGTATTTTTTCCATCTTTTCCAGGTTTTGTCTCTTTTGTCTTTAGCCTCATTATATTTTTGTTGTACCAGCACTTTATGTACACCCGTTCTTGTTTCTTCTTTGGTATGTATTTGTCTATTCCCTCATTATAATTTTCTTTTAATATGTTCCATTTCTCTTCCATCTTTGTTTCTTCATTTAAGAAGTTTTCCCAGTTTGCATTTTGAAAGAATTTTCTGTTTCTCAAAATCTATTTTGTTGTACATTAGTCTTATTTTTCTATGGTTGTTGCATCTTGGGCAGTTTGAATCTGGCTGGGCCTTTTTTTATTGGTACTGTCTTAATGCCAGATGGTGTTCTGCATGCAGGTGTGCCAGTGTGGTTTTTGTCTGGGGTGGGGAGGTTTTCTCTGTGGGGCTTCTGATATGAAAGTATAAGACAAGATCCCTGTGAACATTGCTACTATCCTAAGTATTACAAATAGGTACTTTGCATGAATTTATATTTAGACAGGTTTATATATTAGAATTAGTGTGGGTGCACACACAAAGTTTCAAATACCCTTTATTTTATATGTAGATACTCAAGTATAACCATCGTTAAGAGAAAAGAAGTAATAGGAAGTGTAAAGAAAGACAAGTTTTATTTCCAGTGTGAGTACAGAATTTTCAACGACAGCGGATATTGAGCAAGTAGTGATGGAGGTTGCTGGAAGAAAACTCAAGGATTTAAAGGATTTACCATTGTAAGTGAATAGCTTGGAGAATTAAGTAGACTTATTGATATTATTATTAGTTTTGGTTTGTTTTTACCACAATACAAACAAAAGTCAAAGTCTGTACAAGAGTTTGAAAAGAAAAATGTAGACAGAGCATGGAGGAGACAGGTTTTATTTTTCAATTACAAAGCCACTTTTTAGTATTACAAAACAATTGTTCAATATAATATGGCATTCTGAGGGAGGGGAAATAATAATGATAATACTGTAAACTACAACTGGGTCATAAGCATTAAGGTTTTCATCCAGGAGTCCTCTCCTCATTTGGATAAAATCATTTGGCATCAGTTTAGAATTTATAAAGGGCATTTTTTGGGTAAAATAAAAATGAAAACTAAACAAGCAAAAAAAATACTGAAGTACCTGGAAGGCTATCTACCTGAGGCCTCACTGTCAAGTGTCTCAAGTTAAAAGGGTTAAGATATAGAAAGCACTTAACTGCTAGTTAAACAAGTAAGCAGTATTTATTGGAAATGTATAAATTGTTATATGGGCTTAACTTTGCACTGACAAAAATCCCATGGGGTAAGGTTAATGGATATTGCATACATTACAGGGCTTTTTAACTCCCTTAACACAGCATTTTGCTTTGCTTAATGCTTAATTAACCTATTTCTCTTGGCTTACTGAATTAAATTTTTGTTCTGGATGAGAACTGAGGATGAGGGTTGCACTCAGTCTTATGAGATAGGTAATGGAGTGGGTTATAATATGTCCAAATGCAAAGGACAGTACAATTCTCTTATTCTTGAAAGACATTTTGCAACTGGTTTTCATTAACACCAGTAAATTAAATTATCCTAGCAGACATGTCTTCTAAAGCTAGAGGTTTAGTTGAATAAACATTAGCTTTTACATGATGCTATAAAAGAAATCCAATGGAGCTAAACCTTTCAGTTGTGCAGGCCAAAATAAGTACATACATATACCAAAGGCTTTTTCCCCCATACAAGGGAGATAGTCAAAAGCATAAATCCTCTCCCACCCATTTCATCCCCACATACCCTAATCCCATTCACCACCCCTCCCTCCCTCCCTATTTTCTTAGCTCCTCCTGGATGACAGGTCATCCTTGCATCTCACCCACTGGGGAAAAAATGGAATGATAAAAAGTAGACAACTTTGCAGATGATGCAAAACTACTAAAAGTATGGAAAAAGATTGTGAATTGCTACAGAGAGATCTGAACAAGGTCTGGGAATGGAGTCAGAAGTAGGAAGTAGACTTCAACATTAAGAAATATAGTATAATGGAATTTGAAAAAAAAAATCAGGATAATATAAAATCAGTGCAAAGGAAGTAAAGACAGTTGATTACTTGGATGAGGAAATGGTAAAGAAAATAATAGTCACACTAATGAGACCAAGACTGGAGTACACAGTGACACTATGGACACCTAGTACAAAAAAGAATATAAGGAAAATAGAAAGAATCCAAAGAACAGCGACAAAGATGGCCCCAATGCTTTCAAAACTGACATAGGAACAAAGATTGTCTAAGCTGGAATTACCAACCCTGGAACCAAAAAGAGAAAGAGGTGATATGTTGGTCATTTATAGAATTATGATAGAGAAAACTTATTAAATTGGGATAGAAGAAAAACAAGGAGAGATGAAAAAAAATCAAAAAGGACAATTATACATACATACATACATATACCAAGGCTTTTTCCCCCTTCCAAGGGAGGTAGCCAAAAAGGGAAAGGCATAAAAACACTCCCACCCATTTCATCCCTAAATACACTCCACACCCCTCCCACCCTTCCTCTCATCTGAGCACCTCCTGGATGACGGGACAATTATAGAAGAGATTAAAAAAAAAGAAAAAAGAAAAAAAAAAGCTTTCCACACAGATCAGTGGATGTCTGGAACAAATTGGATGAAACAATAGTGTGTGCAAATACCATACATGAATTCAAGAACAAACTAGATGTTGCCAGATACAAAGACCATACATGAATTTAAGAACAAACTAGGTAAATATTCACACACATTACAGATAGACCTAGATAAAATCTGGAAATGGAGTCAAAAGTGGGAAGTGAACTTTAAGATCAAGAGGTGTAGTATAATGGAGTTTGGAAAAAGTAAAAATAGAACATCGAGAAATTGTAAAATTGGTGAAGGAAAAGTAAAAAATGTGAGCTCGGAGAGACACCTTGGAGTAATAGTCAGCAAAGACTTGTCACTAGACAAACATATCAATAAAATACTCGGATAAACCTTAAACCTAAGGTTGATGAAATTGGCATTTGACTATTTGGATGAGGAAATGGTTAAGAAAATATTAGTTACACTGATAAGACTAAAATTGGAGTATGCTGCAACACCATGGACACCCAGTACTAAAAAGAACATAAAGAAATTAGAAAGAATTCAAAGAGCAACGACAAAGATGGCACCAACACTCTCCAAATTGACATATGAACAAAGATTGTCCAAATTGGAACTACCAACTCTGGAACAAAGAAGAGAGAGGAGATCTACTGACTATTTATAGAATCATGAAAGGAATGGAAATCCTAGATAGAGATGATTTATTAAAGTGGGACAATAGAAAAACAAGAGGACATGAAAAGAAACTCAAAAAGGATAATTATAGAAGAGATCTGAAAAAAGAATAGCTTCCCACACAGTGGTGGATACCTGGAATGAATTAGATAGGCAACAGTGTGTGCAAACACTATTCAAGATTTTAAGAACAAACTTGATGCTGAAAGATACAAAGACGGCTCCCTTCCCATATAATACTAGGTAAATACACACACACATTATCAAAAATGTCATATGAAGAAATATTGTCAAAGCTAGAACTACCAAATCTGGAACAAAGAAGAAAAAGAGATGATTTGTTGAACATTTACAGAGTTATGAAAGGTCTAGAAGTCCATGATAGAGACTTACTAATTTGGGATAAGAGAAACACAAGAGGACATGGAAAGAAGCTCAAAAAGGACAGTTATAGAAGAGACATGAAAAGAAAAAAAATCTTTCCCCACAGAGTGGTGGATGTATGGAACATACTAGACAAAACAATAGTGTGTGCAAAAACAATACAAGAATTTAAGAGCAAATTAGATGCGAGATACAGAGACAGGACACCACAAGCATAGCATCCCTTCCTGTAAGATACAGCTAGGTAAACTAGGTAAATACATACACCATAGAGCTTTGCAATTAGAGATGTCAAACTTACGCAGAACCAATGATGAGATAATCAGAGAATTAAACAATCTAAAAAGTGAACTAAGTATGATTAAAAGAGAATGAAAGAAAGGAAAAAAGAAGATAGGAACAAAAATGAAGAACTAAAGAAAGGTCAAAGAACTATTACAAGCAGTGACTGAAAAGGTGGGAGAATCAATCAAAGAGACAGACCTTATTGAAATAAAAAATCAGTGGAAACAGGAACGTGAAAAAAAAAATCTTTCAAAGAAATAGTACAACAGCAGGTAGAAGAGAATGCAAAGGAAACAGTAATTAAGGTAATCAAAGAAAAGGAAAACTGGGTGAGAGACACAGTGGATAAAATGAAGTGCATTGTGGTTTACGATATCAAAGAAAAACATAATGATGGGGAAATGTTTATGAGGCATTGAATGTCAGTGAAGTACCAAATGTCATTATAGAGCAATGTGTCAATAAAGAACAAAATTATAAGGTAAGGCATCATGATGAAATACAAAACGTGTCAAAAAGAAATAACCACGAGTTTCTTAATACCATGTATTTTAATGCTCATAGTATTAAGAATAAATTTCAAGAAATACAGGCATATGTCAAAAGTGAAAATCTCGATATGATAGGAATAACCGAGACATGGTTAAATGGTAAAGAGTTTGAAGCTGAATTTAATATTGCAGGATTTAAACACTTTCATCAGGATAGAAACCACAAGAAAGGTGGGGGTGTTCTGTTATACATTAAAAGCAATGTCCATGCCTGTGTTTTAGAGAAAGTAAAACAGGATGCATATGATAGTTTGTGGGTAGAATTAACCCAAACAAATGGACAAAAAATGAATGTAGGTGTAATATATAGGCCAAAAACATTATCATTAGCAGATGACAAACTGTTGTTTCAAGAACTGTCTAGTTTCTGCAACCGGGACTTATTGATAATGGGTGATTTCAATTTTACTGACATTGATTGGATGACCCTTGAACATGGCCATATAAGTGATTGCCTGATAGATTTTCTTGGTGACAATTACTTAGTTCAGCATGTAAAAGAACCCACAAGACATGGAAACTTAATTGATCTATTGATCACTAGTCGTGAGAGCATGATAGCCAATGTGGAGGTTGGTGAAACTATTGCAAATAATGACCACAACTTAGATTCAAACTGCTAAAAGTTTTTAGAATAGATGCATATACATTTAAAATACCCGGTTTTAGTAAAGCTCAGTTCATAGGACTACGTCAGGAGCTTCAGCTTACAGATTGGGAGGCAATTTTAAGCGAAAGACCTGTAGATCAGATGTGGGAAATATTTCAAAATACGTTTACTAAGATGATTCATACATCCCGTTTAAGGACAGACGTCCCCCAGATCAGGCTCGCCCAAAATGGCTCAACAAAGAAACTGAAAAAAGTATTGCCAAAAAGAGACAGGCTTATAAGAAATACAAGAGCTTGGGTGCACCTAACGACTATCAAAGTTATGTAATAATACAGAGAGATTTAAAAAAGACAATAAAAAATGAAAACGACAATACGAAATGAATATCACTGATAAATCCAAAGAGAATCCCAAAGAATTATACAGTTACATTAGAAATAAAAATATTATTAGGAATCACATTAGCCCACTATTATCTGCTAACAGTTAACTTGAGTATTCAAACGAAAGAATGTGTAATATTTCAAACAACTATTATAGCTCGCCATTCATAAACGAAACACCTCAAAGTGAACTCCAAACTGAAAACTGTGAAAATCTAGGGTAAACTTACTGTGGTAAATATAACAAAAGAAAAAATTAAAAGGTGTATAGAGAAACTCAAAATTAATAAAACACCAGGGCCTGACAGTTGTCATCCAAGAATCTTAAAGGAAATGAAAAATTAAATTGTTCTTCCATTAGAAATTATTAAAAAAAAAAAAAATCATATCTGGAGATGTCCCAAGAGAATGGAAGCTAGCTAATGTCACTCCAATATTTAAAAAAAGGTGACAAAAAGAAACCAAATAACTACAGGCCTGTAAGCCTGACTTCATTCGTAGGAAAAATGATGGAAACTATCATCAGAGATGCTATTGAACATCATTTAGAAAGTAACTGTTGGATAAAGGATAGCCAGCATGGATTCAGATGGGAGCATTCTTGCGTGACTAATTTACCCGAATTCTACAACACAGTCATCTCGAGTTATGACAAAAGAAACAATATAGATTTAATATATTTAGACTTTGCAAAAGCTTTTTATACCGTCCCCAACAAAAGACTACTTACTGAATTAGCTTCACACGGAGTAAGTGGCATTCTATTAAGTTGGACTAGAAATTGGTTGAATGATTGAAAACAGTGAGTTGTTTTAAATGGCAAAACTTCTAGATGGAAAAGTGTTACAAGTGGAGTTCCTCAGGGTTCTGTTCTTGGGCCACTTCTATTCATAGTATGTATAAGTGATATAGACCACAGACTAAAATCTATTGTTTCCAAATTTGCTGAAGATATAAAATTGTGTGGGATGGCAAATGATCACTTCAATCATTTAGATATTCAAGAAGATTTAGATGAATTACAGCAATGGTCTGAAAAGTGGCTAATGAAATTTAACACAAGTAAATGCAAGGTTATGCACATAGGTAAAAATAACAGTATGTATGATTACAAGTTATTTGGAAATTCGTTAACAAAAGTGGATAGTGAGAAAGATCTAGGGGTAATTATCAGTAACGATCTCAAATCACCTAAACAGTGTATTTCAGCCTCTGAGAAAGCAAAATAAGATTCTAGGACTGATTGCACAATCTTTTGACTTCAAAAGCTCATCTCACATTATGAAGCTATATATCTCATTTTATCTAGACTGTTTTTAAATTCATGTGTGTGTGTATGTATCAAACTGCAATATTCCAATCAGTGAAACTTAAAGCTGTAATTATTTTACGTATTGTTTAAAGGTAAGTTAGAAAGGTTCATAATGTTAGCTATACAACATTTGCATATAAAAAAATATAATTAAATTACCTTTATTTATTTATTTTTGTTTTTTTCCAATTGAACAAGTAAATAATTCTATGTATCCTACACAGACATGTCAAGCGCACAGTGATGAGGAGGACGTCTGTGGGGTCTTACAGTAAATCACTCATGGTAAGAAGAATTTAAGAAATAATGATTTATAGTTAGATGATAAGTAATTGGTTTCTTAAAGTAGGTATGGTTTTTGAAGACAGGTGGCAGGGAGATGGTTCTTTCTGGTGTCTGTTTTGATCACCACTTGAAGGTACCCATCATCGGTCTTATCTATCTATATACCAAGGGCCTCTTCCCCTTACTCATATAAGGGAGGTAGTCAGCTAAAGCACTTGCCCACTCCAAACCATTCCCCTTCCATCCACCACCCATTGATTACCTCTCACCTTAGCTCCTCTCCCTGCCCACTGTCCGGGTCAGAAGCAATGCAGCATTGGTTCTTTGATCCTATTGGTCCTATTATTGATTAAAAACTCTGTATTGATATTCCATTTCAGATGAATTTTGACAGAGATGCAGCAGCTGGGAGTCCCCAGTTGACTTCACATGGTATGCCAACCTTATCAAAGACTATGGATAGTTTTAGAAAGAAAAAAGTATATTCTTATGAAGAAGAGGAAGCAAATTTAAGAACACCTTCAGATGCTGAGGAACTTGGTCAACACTTAGAGCAAAGTCAGATTCTCGAGGACCTTCAGGAAGAACCTGATGACTTTGATGATGAAGTTAAGAGAGGTGTGTGATGCAGTGAAAAATAAAGGAGAAATGAGAGCAGAGGAAGAATGTGTATGTTT
Organism: Oratosquilla oratoria; assembly: GCF_046742065.1. Taxonomy (NCBI): domain Eukaryota; kingdom Metazoa; phylum Arthropoda; class Malacostraca; order Stomatopoda; family Squillidae; genus Oratosquilla; species Oratosquilla oratoria. The sequence goes on along the minus strand of NC_134784.1, from coordinate 76,335,993 downwards.
CAAGGAGAAAATGCTAACGTGTGCAAGGATTGTGTTGGATTGGAAGGAACAGGAGAGACCATGAATGGTGGGATGAAGAGGCTAGGACTGTGGTGGCAAAAATAGAACTCGTTGTTTTTAATTATTTTTGCTTCATGCTTATATATTTGTGTACATAGGGAGCTTTTTAGCTACATGTCCATTGTATGTCTGTTTACTCAAACTATTTTTTTTTTTACCAGATCGAGTTGCACTAAGAGAAATATCAGACTGGAACCAGAGAAATCAATCACTTCAAAAGGCATGTATTTTGCAGTATGCAAACCCAAAGTATCTCTCTCCCTCCTCTCTCTCTTCCTCCTCTCTCTCTTCCTCCTCTCTCTCTTCCTCCTCTCTCTCTTCCTCCTCTCTCTCCCTCCTCTCTCCCTCCTCTCTCATCTCACTCTCCCCTCTCTCCCTCCTCTCTCCCTCCTCTCTCCCTCCTCTCTCCCTCCTCTCTCTCTCTCCCTTCCCTCATTCTCTCCCTTCTCTCTCTCTCTCTCTCTCTCTCTCTCTCTCTCTCTCTCTCTCTCTCTCTCTCTCTCTCTCTCTCTCTCTCTGTTTCTCTCTCTATCTTCCTTTCTCCCTCTCTCTCTCTCTCTCTATCTCTCTCTCTCTTTCTTTCTCTTATCTTTTTTTCTTATCTTTTTTATATATGAATTGCTTAAATTACTTCATGTACTGATGTTATGGGTAACAATATTTTTTATATGAATCATAGATTTTATGTATAGATGCTGTCTCTCCCTCTCCTGTTGTTAATATTTCTAATCAAGTTATTATATTACAGACTCCCTTCAAGACAGAGTCATTTTCATTGTTAGAATCTAGAAGTAACTACAAAGTTGAGCAACAAAGTGAGTAAACCTTTTAACCTTTATAGTACTTAATCTATTTGTTGTGCTAACTCTCTTGCAGGAGGCTCACAGCCACTGAGTCAGATCATAAATCTCTCAGTGAAGAGATTTTGTGTTGCATTTTGAAAGTAGTGAGTTTAAGACCATGTAGTGTAGGATGCTCTGTGTATAAATGCTTGATGGTTGCATCTGGGGCTATTGGTATTTGTTGCCAGGTGTCATGGACTAGCCTCTGTGTTTGAGTTGATGTATCAAATCTCAGCCGTAATTTGAACAGTTCCTCATTTCAGTACCTAGTATGATAATTTGCCTATTAAAGCAGTTTTCTTGCTTTACAAGGACAACAAAAGGGTGAGGTGCAAAACAAACTATTTAGTTCACATGATATAAAAATATATAATTTACCTTAGCCAGGTGTATATGGGATATGTGCATGGCCACTGCCTGCATCTCTTAGATTTATACTAAGACCACACAACACAGTGCCAATGGCAAGTGCCAGTTTATTATAAATATAAACCTAACCTACCTCTATTTGCCTGGTTTCACACAACCTATCCACTTCTTTATTTTTGTGCAAAGAAGGCTTACAAATTGTCAATTTCTAGTTATCTAACAAAAAAGGAGAACACGTATAATAATTTGGACGCTACTTTTTTGCGTCATCATTCATGGTGACCTCCAGCCTCAGACAGAAGTGCCTGAGTTGTGAACTCCTCTGCCGCTGGTTTGTAAGTCCTCCTGCAACTGGAACACTCATGTGAGAGAAAGCCTAATTCACATTTAAATCTTATCATCTAATTTAAGATAACCTACTAATTGGTTTAATTTAACGTAATAGGCATTTTCATTAAGGATGGTGAACAAATATGGCTTATGCTAGAATGTTGCTTATGGTGCCATATTCACAACTTTGTGTCAGTAACACGTCATGGAACATGACACAGGTCATTTCTGTGTTGGTACTGTTTTAGTGCCTGGTGATGACTTGAATGTAGGTCTCTTATTGCATTGCTTTATTGTCTTGGGAGAGATTTCTTCGTGAAATTGATTTCTGGGGGAGTTTGGAGAAGTATAGGAATTGGTATTCTATTGGTAAAATTCTTGTCTTGAGTGTGCCGGTTTTCATATTGATATTATGGAGCACCAGATGGTAACTTATGTTAGATTTTTTAATAGAATATTGCTGGAGTTGTTTTTATTTTGTGTTTGGTGGGGTGTTTGTGTGACATGTGTGAGGGGGATGGATTCAAAGGTTTGCATAGGACAGGGTACCTATTATTCTCATATGATCTTTTATAGGAAGAGTTTTGGTTTTGAGTGGAGATATTCTGTTGATGTTTTGATGCGGCTAAATGGAGAGAGTGAACTTGAGGGGATGATTGAGGATGAGATGGATGAACAGAGTGAAAGGGGCTTAGAGCAAGAGGGGAATGTCAGTTGAGCAGTGAAGTAAGTAGGCAGGGGATAGGGTATGAGTGTAGAATGGTTGTGTATGGATGATATTTTGACACGGCCCAAAGGGATTCCCCCCCCCCCAAGTCTTCTGTATATTCCGTTTGAGGAAATGGAGGGGAAAGGTTGCCATGTAAATGAAGCAACCCAGCTGTAGATGTACTGTATCTTGCTGCATTTGCTTCTGACCCAGATTCCACAAGGAGCTAAGATGAGAGGAAAACAATGAGTGGTGGATGATGGGAGTGGAATAGGTGGGGTGGGTATGTGCCCTGACTGGCTTGGTATTTAGATAGATAAACAGTTATTATTTTTAAGGCTTTCATATTGTTTGTAGGCTCTTTTTCTTTGTTGTTGGATACCATACTATGGATGCATAATTAAGCATAGATAATTAGTACAAACATCTATCTATATACCCAGAGCTTCTTTCTCCTTCTAAGGGAGGTAGCCAACTCAGAGGCACATACCCAGTCCCAACCATTCCACTCCCATTCACTACCCTTGTTTCCCTTCCATCTTAGCTCCTCATGGATGAATGATCATCCCTATCTTCTGCCCATTGTCCAGGTAAGAAGCAATGGAGCAAAACACGGCTCATCCACAGCAGGGCTGTTTCACTTATATGGTGACCCCCCTGTCTGTCTCTTCATGTGGAAATTAGAGAAGACGGGGTAAAGTCCCTTTGGGCTGCGTCAAAATATCATCCACACACAACCACTCCCTCCTCCCCATCCCACGTACAAACATACATATATTATAATACCTTTTTATCTTTATTAAAGAGTGTCTGACTTAAAGCATAACCCACCTATCATTCCCATTTTAACACCTCATGATTAAGGCGACTCTTGTCCCCCATCAAATTGCACAGGTCAAATGTAGTGCAACAAGACACAACTTCATATTATGGTGCCTACCTGCCCCTCATCCACTTGAGAAATTTACAAAGCAGGTTAGACAAACCTCCCTTTGAGTCACATTGTTTCCTCATTCATCTACAATCACTCTATTTTTGCTCTTCCTTTATCGCTCACTCTCCTGTGCTCAAGACATTCCTTTTGCACCCAGTGTTCCCTCCTCCTCTCCAACCACCTCATTCTTAGTCTTCCCACCCAGTTTACATCTGCTTGCTGGTCTTTCCTCACTTATTATTTCCACATGCCCAACCATCATGGCAGTCTTTGATCTACCCTATTGATGGCTCGTTCCACCCATGCTGTCTGCCTCACTTCTATATTTCTCCCTCTGTCCATCCCCCTTTCACCTTCCATGTTTCATAAATACTTCATCCTAAACATGGTTAGGCTCTTCCTTTCTGTCTTTATATCCGTATACCAAAAGGCTTCTCTCACCTGACAAGGGAGGCAGCCAGCTAAGACATGCACCCTCTTTCCACCCATCCCACATCTATTTGTTTCCTTTTTAAAAATCTCTTAGCTTATTGTTGATGAAAGGCCATTCCTACCCCAGATGTAGGTTTTCCACTTTGTAAAACTTAACCACTTCAGTACGATGACACCTATGTATAGGTATCATGAGGCACCAATGGGTACAAGAGGATACTGGTGTCGGCATCTTGATTATATATATACAGGTAAACGTCGACTTACGATGGCCGCGACTTACGATTGTTCGACTTTACGATGACGACGACGACGACGACAATATGATAATTTAACCCCTTCCATACGGTGCCGCACACGTAGGCGTCATGAGGAGCAAGTGGATTCGCGACGCTGCCATATCGGCGTCTTGATTATATTTATTGTAGTCGCCCGTGTTTTTACATTCTCTCAAATGTGCCCTGAATCCCATTCTCTGTGGTTTTCAAAATTCGCGGGTGAAAGAGAGAACGATCGATATAAGCGGTGACTATATTTTATGATGCGAGTATTATTACGTCACGTCGTACGGCTGGCATTGGCTGCTGCCCGCGAGATTTAAGTCCCGTACTGAAAATACATATTATAGTGTTTGAATATGGTAAAAAGGATAAAAATAATTAAATAAACTACTGCACATGTTTAATAGGCTATATTCAGTATCTCTGGTGGTTAATATACAGGTAGGCTAGGTACAGTGACCATGGAACAGAGTGATACACAAATTGGGGATCGACTTACGATGAAATCGTCTTACGATGGCTCTATCGAAACCTAATGCCATCGTAAGTCGACGTTTACCTGTATATATATATATATATATATATATATTTATTTATTTATTTATTTATTTATTTATTTATTTATTTTTTTTTTTTTTTTGTAGTTGTACATGAGTTACCCATAGATTCTGTGAATTGGTATGATCACATTTTCTGCTTCTGACCCAGGGCAGTGGACAAGGTGCAGGGATGACCCGTCATCCAGGAGGTGCTAAGATTTAAGGGAGGGTGGAGGGATGTGGAGTGTATTCAGGGATGGAATGGGTGGGAATGATTTTATGCCTTTTCCTTTTTGGCTACCTCCCTTATAAGGGGGAAAAAGCCTTGGTATATGTATGTATGTATTACACTGGGTAACAAAATTTTTTTTTTGAAAAATTGTCCAGGGTTTTCCAGCGGAATTAGACTAATTGTGATACTCTGAGTCCGAAAATGCCCTTGGTTTTTCTCAATCAGGTCAGGATTGTTCGCTACAGACATTTAAGAAAAAAACTATTTTTCGTCCAAAAACCTAATTTCTGCGGATCATAAAAATTCGGTTTTTCCGTTTTCCTGGGGAAATAAAAGTCAACGTATCCAAATTCATTCATTTTTTATATACTCGATTACATTTGATAAGCTTAATACATGTACATGAGCGTTACGTGACACAAAAGTTCAGAGTTCACGGCGTAAATCACCATTTCCTCGAATTCCATGTGTGAGCAGCTGCTGGGTTGTCTCTCTTCAGCGACCAGCAGTAGTCCGCGAGCATGACTGCGTCCCACCTCCCCTGGTACCTCTCCTCCATTTGACGCATGTCCTGATGGAACCTTTCTCCCTGCTCGTCGCTGACCGCACCAAGGTTTTCAGGAAACTTCTCCATGGAACAGGAAATGCATCTTTATACTCATCAAACACCCGAGGTTTTGGAAGTTCTTTATCATGCTGTTGATGAGTGTGGCTCGGTTTGCTGCCTTCTTGTTCCCCAGGAAGTTGTTCACCACCTGCACAAACGACCTCCAGGCGGCGCACTCTAGCGTGTTCATGGAGTTTTCGAACTCTGTGTCCTTGATGAGCTGCCGTATCTGTGGGCCATCGAGAATGCCGGCCTTCAGCTTCTCAATGGTCACTCCAGGGAAGGCTCGCCACAGGTAGTTGAAGCACCTCCCATCCTTGTCCAGAGCGCGCGTGAACTGTTTCATTAACCCAAGCTTGATGTGAAGCGGTGGGACCAAAATCTTTTCCCAGTCAACAAGAGGTTCGTTTATGATGTTGCTCGCCCCAGGTACTAACTGCTCTCGCGCCGGCCACTCTTTCTTCACATAGTGCTGGGCTCTGTCTTGACTGTCCCACTTACATATAAAGCATGGGTACTTTGTGTACCCGGACTGCTGACCAAGTAGAAAGTTCACCATCTTAAGGTCGACGCAGATGAGCCATTGGTGCTGCTCATATTGGATTTTGTCGAGCACGTACTTGACTGCTTCATATTTCTCTTTGAGAGTTGTGGAGTGCGCAAGAGGAATTGAGGCGAACTCGTTCCCGTTGTGGATGAGCACACTCTTCAAAGAGCGCTTGCTACTGTCTATGAAGAGTCGCCAATCTCTCGGATCATATTGAGGAGCGCCGAGTTTAACAAGAAGACCGGCGACATCTCGGCAGTACACGAGGACTTCCTCCTGGCAGAAGTAGCCCATGTAGTCCTGATGCCTTCTACGAAAGAACGTGATACGCGCGTCCTCGCCGAGTAGATTTTTCTCTTTGAGTCTGGAGGCCAACAGCTCGGCGGAAGTCTTCGACAAGCTGAGATCCCGAACCAGATCATTAAGCTCACATTGTGAAAAAGGCTGCAGACCATCTTGTGTTTCATACTCTTCTTCTGTATCTCCTCCCTCATATGCAGTGGTGGCCTCGTCGTCGCTGTCAGGAAGCTCTCTGCACGCTGGTACAGGAAGTTCTTCGCAGTGAGCAACTGGACGGCGGGCAGATGGAAGGTCGGGGTACTGGAGGCTGCTCCGATTCTTCCGGTTGATGCCAGTAGTATTGATGGCGCAGAAGTAACAATCCGATTCATGGTCAGACGGCTCCCTCCAAACCATCAGAATCCCAAACTTCAGTGAAGTTTTCGTGCCCTTCGTCCACCGCCGGAGGTATTCCACGCACGTCATGCACACCGTGTGCGGTGCCCAGGACTTATCTTGGTCACCCAGCTTGACTTGAAAGTAAGCCTGGTATGCGCGCTTCACAAAGCTTGTGATGCTCTTCCTGTGCATTGACAGCGTGTATTCTCCACAAATGTAGCAGAAAATGTCAGGATTATTCCTGCATGACTGTCGCGCCGAAGCCATATCAATACCCTGAAAAGAAAAAAATAAGTCAATTAGTCAATTTCAAACAGAAACACACCAGAAGCAACCATTTATATATGAATAATTCGCTATATTCTTCAAGAAAAATAGGATTGAACTCAAAACCCTTCAAATTATCATATGTATAGCTCGTCAGGTAGGCCTATGGCTGTATTTCAAAAAGTTGACCTGATTGAGCAAAACCAATGTGATATTCGGACTCAGAACACCAAAATTAGTCTAAATCAGCTGAGAAACCCCTGACGATTTTTTGGCTATTACCCAGTGTTATTACATATATATGTATGTTTATTATTACTCAGTAAAAGAGAACGGGTAATACAGCAGTGACTTTATATTTTATAATGCGAGTAGTGTGATGCATCGTTCATATGGCAGCCAATGCTGTGCACAAGAATTTGATTTGTACTGAAGTGGTTAAGGCTATTTTCCTTATAAGGGGGAAGAAGCCCATTTTGTATATAGATAGAAATTAGTAAGGTGATGAGTTGCACAAGGAGCAATGATATTGGTGAGGTGGATGTGAGTTTAAAGGGTTAGGCACTGGTGGAAGTAAAGGGCAGTGAATATTAGGAATCACATGTGACAAGGAATGGAGGTAGAGATGAAGTACTGTATAGAATAAAGGAAACAAGTGGTTGTATGGAGGAGAATAAAAAGTGTTTTGAGAAATAGGTATCTGGAGATGAATGTAAAGAGAAGGTTGTGTGAAGGAGTGATATGCTCAAGACACCATGTGGAGCAGTGATATGGAATTTGAATGATGCAGAAAGAGGTGGAGAGGAAGGGGTTTGCATGCCTTGGTTGGCAACCTCTCTTATAAGAGGGATGAAGCCTTTTAGTACATAGACAAAAGAAGAGAGGATGTTTATTGTATGATTAGCAATTTATTTTGTTGGCAGTGGTTGTCATGGATGCTTTTGTAATAATTGGTGAAATTTGTGAGATGATGCACATGTAGTACATTGGATGGTTGTGTATTGATTAGATTTCAGTTATTTCTATATATATCTTTTCAGAGAGGAGAGAGAAATTAAATAATGAGAGAGATATTCCTCAGTTTGATACAGAAAAGAAGCTGTATCCCAGACCACAACTGACAAATATGTCACCTGAGCATAGGAAAGTAATGAGTTCCAGTAAGTAGTAAATAATACTCTTGTATACTATACATATCTATGGGCCTGCCTGGTGGCCATTATTGGTTACATGAGACCCATGGGTCTACTGCAAAAGACCCTGGTGATTGATTGTGTGTAATGCAGGTTGCAGATGGTTGAATAGTGTGCTGTTGACATTTTTCTTCTTTGTTATCTTTGTTGGCTTGTTAGGTGTAGTTGGGAAGGCTTATGGGATGGTCTTGATTGAGAGGATTGGGAGAGGGACAGAGGGAGCAGTGTGGGTTTAGGACAAATGGGGTTTGCGTAGATCAGATTTTTGTGGTAAGACAGATATGTGAGAAAGCTATAGGAAAAGTTAAGGGTGTTTTTTGGGCTTTAATGGATCTGGAAGAGGCTTATGACAGGGTAGATGGGAGGGCATTGTGGGAGGTGTTGCAGGTGTCTGGGATGGGGGTAGAGCTGTTAAGAGCGGTCAAGAGTTTTTGCGAGAGTAGTGGAGCATGTGTTAGGATTAGAAATAGAGAGAGTGAGTGGTTTGAGGTAAAGGTGAGAGTTCATCAGGGATGTGTTATGTCGCCCTGGCTATTCAACTTATACATGGATGGGATGGTGTGAGAGGTAAATGCAAGGGTAGTGGGACAAGGATTGGAGATGTTTAAAGAAAATGGAGAAAAGTGAGATATAAGTCAGTTGTTGTTTGCTGATGACACTGCACTTGTAGCAGGATCAGAGGAGGGATTGAGGAAGTTAATGACAGAGTTTGGGAAGGTGTGCAAAAGAAGGAAGTAGAAGATAAATGTGGCTAAAAGTAAGGTGATGAGATGTACAAGGGGTGAAAGTGGCAGCAGACTAGGAGACTGGAAGTGAGTATTAAGGGAGAGAGACTGAAGGAAGTGGATGATTTTAGATACTTGGGGGCGAATGTGGCAGAAAATGGAGGAGTGGAGGTGGAGGTAGAATGTAGATTGAGAGAAGTGAGTAAATGCCTTGGGTGATTAAAATGTGTAATGAGAAATAGACATTTGGGAATGGATGCTAAGAGGAGACTGTATGAAGGAGTGATTGTGCCAACAGCACTGTATGGGGCAGAAACATGGAACATAAGAGAGGAGTTTGAATGTCTTTGAGATGAATTGCCTGAGAAGTATGATAGGGGTTACTAGGCTGGATAGAGTGAGAACCCTCAAGGTTCTGTATTACCTCCAATAATGTTTGCTATACAGAGGAGAGGAAGACAGGAGGAGTTTGAATGTGCTTGTGATGAGGTGTCTGAAAAGTATGATAGGGGTTACTAGGCTGGATAGAGTGAGAAATGAGGAGGTGAGGAAGAGAATGGGGGTGAAAAGGGAGTTGGGAAATAGGGTTGATGAAAGAGTATTGGGATGGTTTGGACACATGGAAAGAATGAGTGAAGAAAGACTAGTAAAAGAGGTGTGAAAGGCAGAGGTGGAAGGAGTAAACATGACGGGTTGACCTAGGATGAGATGAATGGATGGGGTAAAAGGGGCATTGGGAAAGAGGTGAATGTCTGTTGAGGAAGGAAGGGAGAAGATATAAGATAGGGGTGAATGGAGAAGGGTTGTGTATGGATGATGCTGTGATGCATGAGGTGGAGTGGGTAGGGGTTGGGGGGGTGAGAGAGTATGTATGAGAAATAGATTGATGCAGCCCAAAGGGATTTCTCCTCGACTTTCTCCTTTTCTGCATTAGGGGACAGAGAAGGGGGGTCATCGATTTAATGAAACGGCCTTGCTGTGTCTTGCAACACTGCTTCTGACCCAGGGCAGTGGGCGAGATGCAGAGATGACCTGTCATCCACAAGGTGCCAAGATAAGAGGGTGGAGGGGAGTAGAGTATGTTAGGGATGGAATGGGTGGGAGTGGTTTTTATGCCTTTGTTGTTTGGTTACCTCCCTTATAAGGGGGAAAAAAGCCTTTGGTATATGTATGTCATCTTTTTCTTCTTCAAGTTTGTTGTATGTGTATGATGTAAAGAGATGGGTGACTAGGGTTGAGAGTGCTTACATAAAACTATGTACTTATTGTTTTCATGGTGGAGGATTTTGGTTTCTGTATGCAAATGTTGTATTCGGGTGTTTTTGGTATTATTATTATCAATGTTTTATTTTGTGTAGTTTGAAGGATATCCTATTATAGAGCAAAGGAAGCAAGTAGATACGTGGAAAGACAAAAGGTGTCATAAGAAATAGGTATCTGGAAATGAGCGCAAAGAAAAGGCTATGATGATGTGATTGTCCTCACACTGTACTGGGCAGATATTTGGAATTGAAGGGAGGCAGAAAGGAAGAGCTGAAATGTGTTTGAGATGAACTCTTTAAGAACTATGATGGTGGTTACAATGATGGATAGAGGGAGGAATGAGGAAATTAGATGGGGGGGGGGTGAAAATAGAGCTGGCAGAGGTTGATCAAAGAATGCTAGGATGGTTTGGAAGAATGAGTGAATAAAAAAGATAACAAAGAGAGTGTAGATGGCAGAGATGGATAAAGCGAACTTTAAGAAAAGGCTGAGAATGGGATAGAGTTATCTTTCAAGGAAGGAAAGAAGGGAACAAGAGATAGGCATGAGTGGAGAGTGGTTGTGAATGGATGATAAATTGATGATGTCCAAAGGGATTTCTTCCTGTCTGCTCTATTATTTCTTGATTGGATGAGGGGTGAGAGTTGATGTGTAATTAAGTGGTGGGATAAACTAGCTTCAGTTGCCAAGACCTGATGTGAAGGTGCTCTGCCTTGGTGCATTGTTTCTGACCCAAGTAGTGGGCAGGGGACAGGGATGACCCTTCATCCACGAGGAGCTAAGAAAGGGAAAACAAATGGAGTGGGATGGGTGAAGTTAGGTGCATACCTTTGCTAGCCATCCCTGTATATATAGAAATAGCTATAGTCACTCAAGTTGCTTACATAGATGCATTTGTAACATTAAATTTTTTCTCTCTCTCTCTGTCTCCAGACAAATTTCAAGGTGGGACCGTTTCTCTGACTGCAACACTTGGCAGACAAAACAAGGATTATGTTGTCACTGAAAGGAGACTGGAGGATGAAGAGGTATGAAAATGGGATTATGATGATATACATAATGTACTGTAGTATTCACTGCATATTGACATGCAGTCAGTATTTTATTAGATGTTTTGGGGCATCCATACAGACTAGAGCCTTATATCATTTGTGAATTTTAGGGTAAAATCTCTACTCACAAAGGAATTATATGGTTTTGTGCTTTTGATGTTCCTGTCAAATGCTGGACAGACCTATAGTTTACTCAGAAAATAAATTGTATAGGGATAGTGTGGGGCAGTTACCACCCATATATAGGGGAAAATGCTCTTGATGTATTGTTTGTATTTTATACTAATCTTTTGGCATGCACTGTACTGTATCACAAAAAGACTATTCATGACATGTTTTATATTTCAGAAAATGAAGGAGAACATAGAATTCGAACCTAAAAGTAAGTTATAATTTAGATATGTAAGGAGATATTTTTTCTTGATTATAGTTTAATCGAAATGGAGAAGGCAGGAGATAGGTGTGAGTGGAGAATAATTGTGTATGAATGATATTTTGATGCAGATTGAAGAGATTTCTCCTTGTATTTTCTCTTTTTTTGCATGAGGGGTAGAGGTGAATTATAAAATGAAGGGAATCAAATATATGTTTAGTGAGAATGAAAAGTATCTGAAGATGAATACAAAGAGAAGATTGTGTAAGAAAATGGTTGTGCCCACAGCACTGTATGGAGCAGTGACCTAGAATTTGAAGGAGACAAAGTGAGAGCCTAGATATGTTTAAGAAGTTTATATGTGAATACTGGAGTAGTAGTACTTTATGGTTTCCACTACCCTGACTGTGGTTTAGGCTATGTGTCCCAACTATAGTATGTTTTATTGAAATAAATAGCAAATGGTTTTTACATTTTCCATCACTTTCAGGGTTTGAAATCACAAGGGAGAGCCCTCAGGAAAAACAACAAAGAGCTTATTTACCACTGAAAATGTCTTCTTTATGCCGTAGCTCAGGAAAATCTTCAACCTTCCTTTCAAGTAACTTTAACAGTAAGTTGGTCTATGAATCATTGTATCTGTATACATACATACATATACCAATGGCTATTTCCCCCTCACAAGGGAGGTAGCCCCCTCATGTTCACTCCCTCCACATCGGCCTTCCATACCTCTTTTACTAGTCTTTCTTCACTCATTCTTTCCATGTGTCCAAGCCATCCTAATACTCTTTCATCAACCCTATCTCCCAACTCCCTTACCACCCCTGCTCTCCTCCTCACCTCCCCATTTCTCACTCTATCCAGCCTAGTAACCCATATCATACTTCTCAGACACCTCATCTCAAACACATTCAAACTCCTTCTCTCTTCCTCTCTTATGTTCTGTGTTTCTGCCCCACACAGTGCTGTAGGCACAATCACTCCTTCATACAGTCTCCTCTTAGCATCCATTCCCAAATGTCTATTCCTCATTACACTTTTTAATCCACCAAGGCATTTACTCACTTCTCTCAATCTACATTCTACCTCCACTCCACCTTTTTCCTGCCACATTTGCACCCAAGTATCTAAAACTATCCACTTCCTCCAGTCGCTCTCCCTTAATGCTCACTTCCAGTCTACTGCCACTTCCACCCCTTGTACATCTCATCACCTTACTTTTACCCACATTTATCTTTAGCTTTCTTCTATCACACACTCTCCCAAACTCTCTCACCAACTTCCTCAATCCCTCCTCCGATCCTGCCACAAGTGCAGTGTCATCAGCAAACAACAGCTGGCTCACCTCCCACTTTTCTCCATTTTCTTTAACCATCTCCAATCCCTGACCCACCACCCTTGCATTTACCTCTTGTACCACCCCATCCATGTATAAATTGAACAGCCAGGGTGACATGACACATCCCTGATGAAGTCCCACCTTTACCTCCAACCACTTCTTTTCTCCATTTCTAATCCTGACACATGCTCTACTACTCTCGTAAAAACTCTTGACAGCTCCTAGAAGCTTTCCTCCTATCCCGTATATCTGCAAGACCTCCCACAGTGCCTTTCTGTCTACCCTGTCATAAGCCTTTTCCAGATCCATAAAAGCCCAAAAAACATCCTTACCCTTTCCTATAGCTCTCACACATATCTGTCTTACCACAAAAATCTGATCTACGCAACCTCTACCCGTCCTAAATCCACACTGTTCCTCGCGAATTGCTCCCTCTGTTCCTCTCCTAATCCTCTCAATCAAGATCCTCCCATAAGCCTTCCCAACTACACTTAACAAGCTAATCCCTCTGAAACTACTACATTCACACTTGTCCCCTTTTCCCTTGTAAAGTGGAACTATACAGGCACTCCTCCAGCCCTCCAGCACTCTATCTTCTCTTCAGCAAACATTAAATAACCTCACCAGCCAGTCCACCATCACTGTACCTCCTTTTTTTAGATATTCTGCATGGCATCCATCCAGACCAGATGCCTTACCTGCTCTCATCATCTTAACAGCTGCCTTGACTTCATCCTTCCTTATTTCTCCTACATTTTCCTCACTCATCATGACTATTTTCTTAGCACTTCCCACTGCAGCTATCTTTCCCTCCCTATCCTCCTTCATATTTAGCAACTCCCTAAAATATTCTGCCCATCTTCCCCTTACTGCCTTCTCTTCCATTATCATCTCTCCATCTGCACCTTTTACCTTTTCTTCTCTACTTGATTCGCCTCCTCTTCCTCTCTTAATTTCTTTCCAAAACATCTTTTAATTACTTTAAAAATTTGCTGTCATACTCTTACCCCACTTCACCTCTGCTCTCCTCTTTGCCTCCTTTACCTTGTGCTTTACTTCTCTTTTCTTTTCTTTGTAGCTCTCATATGACTCCCTCATCCTATTTTGTAACCAATCTGTGAAAGCTTGCTTCTTCTCTTCTACAACCTTCTTTGTTTCCTCAACCCACCATTCACTACCCTTCCTTCTATTTCCTCCCGTCCTTCTTGTTCCACACACCATCTTTGCACTCCTTATGACTCCCTCCTTGAACCATCCCCATTCCTCCTCTACTCCTAGATGTACTCTATCCTTCACTCTCTCCCTGTCCTCTCTCATCTTCTTGTACTCCTATTCTTTCTCATTTAATCCCTTCCATACGGTGCCGCCTACATAGGCGTCATGAGGAGCAAGTGGATTCGCGATGCTGCCATATCGGCGTCTTGATTATATTTATTGTAGTCACCCCTGTGTTTTTACATTCTCCCAAATGTGCCCTGAATCCCATTCTCTGTGGTTTTCAAAATTCGCGGGTGAAAGAGAGAACGATCGATATAAGCGGTGACTATATTTTATGATGCGAATATTATTACGACACGTCGTACGGCTGGCATTGGCTGCTGCCCGCGAGATTTAAGTCCCGTAGTGAAGTGGTTAAGCAGTTCACTCTAAACACCTCCCTACCTTTTGTCCTTTTCCTCTCTCTCCATCTATCCTCCACTCTCAACTTACCTTACACCAAAAAATGATCCGATATTCCCCCACCCTCTCCCCTTAGCACATGTACATCCTTAACTCTTCCTATTATACTCCTATCTACCACTACATAGTCCATTAATGCTCTATCTACCACCCTTCTATCCACCACCCTCTCCCATGTGTACTTATGCTTGGCTTTCTTCCAAAACACTGTATTTGCTATCATCAACTCTCTACAAACATCTCCACCATCAACTCTCCACTATGAATCTTTCCTGGAACTCCACAATTCCCAATTTAGACAATCTTTGTTTGTCAATTTTGAAAGTTGGTCCCATCTTTGTCATTGCTCTTTGGATTCTTCCTAATTTCTTTATATTTTTTTTTGTGCTGGGTGTCCATAGTGTTGCAGCATACTCCAATCTTGGTCTTATCAGTGTGACTAGTATATATATATATATATATATATATATATATATATATATACATACAGTGCTCGACAAAAGTTCGCGGCGCCTCAGCGAATCTAAACAAAAATGCACAAAAATGTAATTAATCATTATATTTATTGGATTTTTACTCACCTAATACTTGGTTGGGAGTCCTTTGCGCTTTAACGCAGCCTCAAGACGACGTGGAAGTGAAGCAGCTAGGTTGTGGAGGGTTGTAGGCTCAAAATTATCCCAGATTTCCTGAATGGCTGCCTCGAGCTTGGGTATAGAGCTGACGTCTTTGCCTTGTAACCTCTTCTTTATAATGTGCCACAAATTTTCAATTGGGTTCAAATCAGGGCTATTACCTGGCCAGTCCTTTATGAAGTTCACTTTACAGTCGTTGAGCCAATTAGTGATGGATTTAGCAGTGTGGCAGGGGGCACCGTCCTGCTGAAAAACTGTGGCACCTGTTTTTTCAAATGATTCAGGTAAATTTTCACACAGAAGCTCGAAGTACACGTTTTGGTTCACTTTTAAGTTCTTGGGTAACACTACTAATGACCCCAAGCCCTTGCCGCTGAAACAGCCCCACACCATTAAAGTATCAGGGAATTTGACAGTACCCTTGACGTACTGAGGGTCAAGTGGGTCACTTCCATGTCGCCGGTACACCTTTGCACCACGGTTACAGGTGACACTGAAGGTGGCCTCGTCAGACCACAAAACGTCAAGCCAGTCGTCCTCAGTCCAGTGAGAGTATTTCTTGGCAAATTCAATCCTTCTGGCTTTCTGCTTCTTGGTGACAAGTGGCTTAGCAACAGGCTGGTGACTCACGTACCCAAGCTCATGCACCCTTCGTGACACTGTCCTCACAGACACCTCACCAAACACCCCAGGGCTCTGTTCCCTAGAGGCATCTCCTCGTAAGATAGCAAGGGTAGTGAAGGAACAGAACCCTGGGGTGTTTGGTGAGGTGTCTGTGAGGACAGTGTCACGAAGGGTGCATGAGCTTGGGTACGTGAGTCACCAGCCTGTTGCTAAGCCACTTGTCACCAAGAAGCAGAAAGCCAGAAGGATTGAATTTGCCAAGAAATCTCTCACTGGACTGAGGACGACTGGCTTGACGTTTTGTGGTCTGACGAGGCCACCTTCAGTGTCACCTGTAACCATGGTGCAAAGGTGTACCGGTGACATGGAAGTGACCCGCTTGACCCTCAGTACGTCAAGGGTACTGTCAAATTCCCTGATACTTTAATGGTGTGGGGCTGTTTCAGCGGCAAGGGCTTGGGGTCATTAGTAGTGTTACCCAAGAACTTAAAAGTGAACCAAAACGTGTACTTCGAGCTTCTGTGTGGAAATTTACCTGAATCATTTGAAAAAACAGGTGCCACAGTTTTTCAGCAGGATGGTGCCCCCTGCCACACTGCTAAATCCATCACTAATTGGCTCAACGACTGTAAAGTGAACTTTATAAAGGACTGGCCAGGTAATAGCCCTGATTTGAACCCAATTGAAAATTTGTGGCACATTATAAAGAAGAGGTTACAAGGCAAAGACGTCAGCTCTATACCCAAGCTCGAGGCAGCCATTCAGGAAATCTGGGATAATTTTGAGCCTACAACCCTCCACAACCTAGCTGCTTCACTTCCACGTTGTTTTGAGGCTGTGTTAAAGCGCAAAGGACTCCCAACCAAGTATTAGGTGAGTAAAAATCCAATAAATATAATGATTAATTACATTTTTGTGCATTTTTGTTTAGATTCGCTGAGGCGCCGCGAACTTTTGTCGAGCACTGTATATATATATATATATATATATATATATATATATATTTTTACCATTACTTCATCCAGGTAATTAAAAGCCACATTTATTGATCTTAGTAAATTGTAGGTTTCTCCAACTATTTTGTTTATATGCTTGTGTTGTGACATGTCTTTGTTAATAATTACTCCTAGGTCCTTTTTGGAGCTGATTTTTACTTCCTTAGTACCAATTTTATATTGCCCTAATATTCTTTTTTTTTTTACTTTTTCCAAACTCCATTATACTACATTTCTTGATAATGAAGTTCACTTCCCACTTTTGACTCCATTCCCAGACTTTGTCCAGGTCTCTCAGTGATTTACAGTCTTTTTAGGTACTTACTTTCTTTTGTAGTTTTGCGTCATCTTCAAAAACGTTCATATAATATTCCACACCTTCATCCATGTCATTTATATATATACATACATATACCAAAGGCTCTTTCCCACCTATAAGGGAGGTAGCCAAAAAACAAAGGCATAAAAACCACTCCCACCCATTCTATCCCTAACATACTCCACTCCTCTTACCCCCCCCCCTCTTATCCTGACACCTCCTGGATGACGGGTCACCCCTGCATCTTGCCCACTGCCCTGGGTCAGAAGCAGTGTCGCAAGACACAGCGCATCCACAGCAAGGCCGCTTCATTAAATCTGTGACCCCCCCCCCCTTCTATGTCCCCTCGTGCAGAAAAAGAGAATATGGGGAGAAATCCCTTCGGGCTGCATCAATTTATTTCTCACACATACTCCCTCAACCCCCATCCCCCACCCACTCCACCTCATGCATCACAGCATCATCCATAAACAACCATTCTCCATTTACTCGTATCTCCTGTCCTCTCCCGTCCTTCTTCAACCAATATTTCCCTCTTTTCCAATGTCCCTTTTACCCCATCCATCCGTCTTATCCTAGGTCGACTCCTCATATTCCTTCCTTCCACCTTTGCTTTCCACACCTCTTTTACTAGTCTTTCTTCACTCATTCTTTCCATGTGCCCAAACCATCCCAATAGTCTTTCATCAACCCTATCTCCCAACTCCCTTTCCACCCCCGTTCTCTTCCTCACCTCATTTCTCACTCTATCCAGCCTAGTAACTCCTATCATACTTCTCAGGCACCTCATCTCAAGCACATTCAAACTCCTCCTGTCCTCTCTTATGTATAACAGACATTATTGGAGGTAATACTGAACCTTGAGGGAATGGTAATGCCCACAGCTTTGTATGGAGCATGATCTAGAATTTGAAGGAGACAGAAATTAAAAACCTAAATATGTTTAAGAAGTGTATGTATGTTTGTATGCATGTATGGGGATTTTTCCCTGTCTTCAGTATTTCTGTATGAGGGGTCAGAGAAAGGGGGTTGCCGATTTAGTGAAGCGGCCTTACTGTGCATGTGCTGTGTCTTGCAACACTGCTTCTGACCCATGGCAGTGGGCAAGATGCAGGGATGACCCATCATCCAGCGGAGCCAAGATGAGGGTGGAGGGAGGGTTGGTGGATAGGAGTGGAAAGGGTGGGAGTGAAATTATGCCTTTGACTTTGGCTACCTCCCTTGGAAGGGGGAAAGAGCCCTTGGTATTTACCCATAACCACTCCTCGTTTAACGACCTACTCGGTTAACAACAACGTGGAGTAACGATGGGCTTTATGACAGACCAATATTCATTTAACATAAGTCTCCCGAAGTTACGACGTCGTGTACGATAAGTTGGCTGAGGCAAATTTGTATGATGTTATAAATGAACTTGTACGGTGGATATTAGCTGTGAGGTAAAATGTTCTGAAGCTTAGGTCTACATTACCATCCTGCAAGCTGCAAAAACTACCTGGGGTACAGTATATATCGGTATTGGTAAATTTTTAGTTTTGACCATGGGCGCAGTATAGCAATAGAAAATTAGTTATTAATTTTGTGAATTATAATGTATCAACGTAATATACAATTTTGTGAGCGGAAATAAAAAAACAAAAAAGGTGTTAAAGCAGATTTCGTAAGTAACGAAGTTGTGTTGGACGAATGGTACGCCATGTTTGTTATGATAGATGCCGACGTCGAAGAAATGAAAAGATAAATTCGTCTAACCTAAACTAACCTAACCTAATCTGTGTGTAATAAATCATTACCTGCAAATTAAATGTCATCTGGCTCGTCCTCATTGTCGTCGTCATGAGAGACGTTGGCGGGCTTTTCAACCACTCTCTCAGCTTGTGGGGTATACAAAGTTCTTGCAGCTTGAAGGAATGCATGTATCTCCACTCCATAACATTCCTTCAAGAAAATGTACCTGGCGAGGTACTATCGGAAGTACTGAGGCCATCAATTGACAGACGACAAGATGGCGTCCCGATCCTATGCTACCGACTTTGTTCATTAGCATATTTGCTTGTAGCAAGGTATTTTTTATTTTCATTTCCGCCCACAAAATTGCATATTACGTCGATACATTTTAATTTACAAAATTAATAATTAATTTTCTATTGCTATGTTGCGCCCATGGTCGAAACTAAAAATAATATCCTGGTATTTAATATGGAATGTCAGCATACGCAGATTTGGTCATACACAATAATTTCAGGAACCTAACCACCGCGTTATTTGAGGGCTTTCTGTACTATCAAAACAGTAAATAAAGCTTTAATGTACTGTATAAAAGAGGGAAAATACACGAAAATAAAGATACATGTATTGCTGGACATTGTACATACAGTACATGTACGTATATATATACACTTTCGCTTAACGACCAATTCGGTTAACGACGGCGACGCTGGTCTCAATTGTCGTTGTTAAACGAGGAGCGGTTGTAGTTGTATTATACGGGAAGGGAGCTATGCTCATGGTGACCCATTTTTGTATCTCAGCATCAAGTTTTTTCTTAAAATCTTGAATAGTGTTTGCACACACTTTTTCTTTTTCTAATTTGTTCCAAGTATCTAACACTTTGTGTGAGAAGCTTTTTTTTTTTTTCAGATCTCTTCTGTAATTATCTTTTTTTAGTTTCTTTTCATGTCCTCTTGTTTTTCCATTTTCCCATTTCAATAAGTCATTCTTATCTAAGATTTCCATTCCCTTCATAATTCTGTAGATAGTAAGTCTCCTCTTTCCCTTCTTTGTTCCAGAGTTGGTAATTCTAATTTGGACAGTCTTTGTTCATATGTGGATGCTTGCTGTCCGAGAAGGTTAGGGTGTCTCTACTTGTGGCAGTGGTTGAGGTGGTGGAGATGTGAGCCCTGCCCCAAGCAATTTGAACTAAGGGTATGGTGTGTTAGATTCCATGCTACAAATTCCTCTGTAAGGGGCACCTTCCTAGCCTCCTGATAGAGGGAGTTCATGATGTTAAATTGAATCATCAATCATCATGTATGTATGTTAGAGTAGTGCCTTATAGTTTCCACCACCCTGGCTGTGGTTTAGGGTATGTATCCCAACTATAGTATTTTACTTTGAAACAAATAGTAAATTGATTTTTCATTTTCCATCACTTTCAGTGGTTACAATCCCACCAGAAATGGCAAGAAGAGCAAAGGAGAGACTTCATGAGAGACAACAAAAAGCTAATTTGCATTGGGAAAAGTCTCCTTCATGCCGAAGCACAGGAAAGACTTCACACTCTAACAGTAAGTTGGTATATGAATCTTCTTCTCTTCTTCTTCTTCTTCTTCTTCTTCTTCTTCTTCTTCTTCTTCTTCTTTGAAAAAGTGACCATGTTACAAATGAATGTCAGCTGGATGATGAGGAAATAGAGCCAAGGAATGAACCACACAGACAAGGAATACTCAATTTTAGGAATGCAGATTACTTACGGTTGAGAAAATTCTTTGAAGAAACAAACTGGGAGGAATTCATGAATACCACAAGAATAAGGAGAAAATAGGAAATCCTTATTGACATTTACAGCCTAAGAGCAAACAAACATGCCAAAGAATAGAGAAGGGAAGAAGCAAAAACAGGATTGGTTTAACAAAAAATGTGAGATTGCAAAAAAGGCCAGGGATGTGCCTTGAGTAAAATAGAGAAAGAAAAGAAGCAGTAAAGCAAAAGAAGCTTGAATGACTATACAAGAATTTGTAAGAAGGAAGAAAACAAATTTGAAAGAGGTGTAGTATAAAAATGTAAAGGTGAACCAAACCTGTTTTACAGGTTCATACATACATACATATACCAAGGCTTTTTCCCCCTTCCAAGGGAGGTAGCCAAAAAGGGAAAGGCACAAAAACACTCCCACCCATTTCATCACTAAACACACTCCACCACCCTCCCTCCCATCTGAGCACCTCCCGGATGACGGGCCACCCCTGCACCCTGCCCACCGCCCTGGGTCAGAAGCAGTGTCACAAGACACAGTACATCCACAGCAAGGCTGCTTCATTTAATCGGCGACCCCCCCCTCTCCGTCCCCCCTTGCATATAAGGAGAGGACGGGGAGAAATCCCTTCGGGCTGCGTCAAAATTTACTCACACGTACTACCCCA
Source organism: Oratosquilla oratoria (assembly GCF_046742065.1). Lineage (NCBI taxonomy): Eukaryota > Metazoa > Arthropoda > Malacostraca > Stomatopoda > Squillidae > Oratosquilla > Oratosquilla oratoria. Next base: position 76,314,823 of record NC_134784.1, on the reverse strand, counting down.
CCCCCCACTCCCCTGCCCATTCCTCCTCATGCAATCACAACATCATCCATATACAACCATTCTCCACTCACCTCTGTCTTCCGTCCTCTCCCTTCCTTCCTCAACAGACATTCCCCTCTTCCCCAAAGCCCCCTTCACCCCATCCATCCACCTCATCCTAGGACGTCCCCTCATGTTCACTCCCTCCACATCTGCCTTCCATACCTCTTTTACTAGTCTTTCTTCACTCATTCTTTCCATGTGTCCAAACCATCCTAATATTCTTTCATCAACCCTATCTCCCAAATCCTTTTTCACCCCTGTTCTCCTCCTCACCTCCTCATTTCTCACTCTATCCAGCCTAGTAACCCCCACCATACTTCTCAGACACCTCATCTCAAACACATTCAAACTCCTTCTCTCTTCTTCTCTTACAGGTTCATAAATAATAAATTGAGACACAGGGAAGATATCACCAAGTTAACAGGAGGTACAGTGATGGTGGACTGGCTGGTGAGGTTATTTAATGTTTGCTGGAGAGAGGGTAGAGTGCCAGAGGACTGGAGGAGTGCCTGTATAGTTCCACTTTACAAGGGAAAAGGGGACAAGTGTGAATGTAGTAGTTTCAGAGGGATTAGCTTGTTAAGTGTAGTTGGGAAGGCTTATGGGAGGATCTTCATTGAGAGGATTAGGAGAGGAACAGAGGGAGTAATTGGTGAGGAACAGTGTGGATTTAGGATGGGTAGAGGTTGTGTAGATCAGATTTTTGTGGTAAAACAGATATGTGAGAAAGCTATAGGAAAGGGGAAGGATGTTTTTTGGGCTTTTATGGATCTGGAAAAGGCTTACGACAGGGTAGACAGAGGCACTGTGGGTGGTTTTGCAGACATATGGGATAGGAGGAAAGCTTCTAGGAGCTGTCAAGAGTTTTTATGACACTGCTTCTGACCCAGGGCGGTGGGCAGGGTGCAGGGATGACCCGTCATCCAGGAGGTGCTCAGATGAGAGGGAGGGTGGGAGGGGTGTGGAGTGTATGTAGGGATGAAATGGGTGGGAGTGTTTTATGCCTTTCCCTTTTTGGCTACCTCCCTTGTAAGGGGGAAAAAGCCTTGGTATATGTATGTATGTAGTAGAGCTTGTGTCAGGATTAGAAATGGAGAGAGTGAGTGGTTGGAGGTAAAGGTGGGACTTCGTCAGGGATGCATTATGTCGCCCTGGCTGTTCAACTTGTACATGGATGGGGTAATGAGAGAGGTAAATGGAAGGGTGGTGGGTCAGGGATTGGAGATGTTTAAAGAAAATGGAGAAAAGTGGGAGGTAAGCCAGCTGTTGTTTGTGGACGACACTGCGCTTGTAGCAGGATCAGAGGAGGGATTGAGGAAGTTGGTGAGAGAGTTTGGGAGAGTGTGTGATAGAAGAAAGCTGAAGATAAATGTGGGTAAAAATAAGGTGATGAGATGTTCAAAGGGTGAAAGAGGCAGCAGATTGGAAGTGAGCATTTAGGGAGAGTGACTAGGATGAGATGGATGGATGGGGTGAAGGGGGCTTTGGGGAAGAGGGGAATGTCTGTTGAGGAAGGACAGAAGACAGGGGTGAATGGAGAATGGTTGTATATGGATGATGTTGTGATGCATGAAGTGGAATGGACAGGGGGATGGGGGGTGAGGTAGTGTGTGTGAGCAAATTTTTTGACGCAGCCCGAAGGGATTTCTCCCCGTCCTCTCCTTTATATGGGGGGACAGAGAGGGGCGGTTGCCGATTTAATGAAGCGGCCTTGCTGTGGATGTGCTGTGTCTTGCGACACTGCTTCTGACCCAGGGCAGTGGACAGGGTGCAGGGATGACCTGTCATCTAGGAGGTGCTAAGATGGGAGGGAGGGTGGAGGGGTGTGGAGTGTTTTCAGGGATGGAATAGGTGGGAATGATTTTATGCCTTTTCCTTTTTGGCTACCTCCCTAATAAGGGGGAAAAAGCCTTGGTATATGTATGTATGTATGACTGGAGGAAGTGGATAGTTTTAGATACTTGGGTGCAAATGTGGCAGGAAAAGGTGGAGTGGAGGTGGAGGTAGAATGTAGATTGAGAGAAGCGAGTAAATGCCTTGGTGGATTAAAAAGTGTAATGAGGAATAGACATTTGGGAATGGATGCTAAGAAGAGACTGTATGAAGGAGTGATTGTGCCAACAGCACTGTATGGGGCAGAAACATGTAACATAAGAGAGAAGGAGTTTGAATGTGTTTGAGATGAGGTGTCTGAGAAGTATGATGGGTGTTACTAGGCTAGATAGAGTGAGAAATGAGGAGAACAGGGGTGGAAAGGGAGTTGGGAGATAGGGTTGATGAAAGAGTATTAGGATGGTTTGGACACATGGAAAGAATGAGTGAAGAAAGACTAGTGAAAGAGGTATGGAAGGTAGATGTGGAGGGAGTGAACATGAGGGGACGTCCTAGGATGAGGTGGATGGATGGAGTGAATGGGGCTTTGGGGAAGAGGGGAATGTCTGTTGAGGAAGGACGGGAGAGGACAGAAGACGGGTGAATTGAGAATGGTTGTATATGGAGGATGTTGTGATGCATGAGGTGGAATGGGTGGGGGGATGGGGGGTGTTGTAGTATGTGTGAGCAAAATTTGACTCACCCCGAAGGGATTTCTCCCCGTCTTCTCCTTTTATGCATGGGGGAACAGAGGGGGGGTCGCCGATTTAATGAAGCGGCCTTGCTGTGGATGTGCTGTGTCTTGCAACACTGCTTCTGACCCAGGGCAGTGGACAAGGTGCAGGGATGATCTGTCATCCAGGAGGTGCTAAGATAAGAGGGAGGGTGGAGGGGTGTGGAGTGTATTCAGGGATGGAATGGGTAGGAATGATTTTATGCCTTTTCCTTTTTGGCTACCTCCCTTGTAAGGGGGAAAAAGCCTTGGTATATGTATGATGTATCACTAACTGGCACAATAGTGAAATTATGTGAAAGGATTGTGAAAAATCAATGGACCAAATATGTTGAAAAGATGAACATTCTAACAGACAGATGGTTTGGCTTCAGATCTGGAAAGTTGTGTGTGTTGAAACTTTTAAGCTTTTACTTGAGAGTGATTGATGCGCTGAGAGAGAGAGAGAGGGGTTGGTGGACTGTGTGTACCTGGACCTAGAGAAGGCATTTGATAAAGTATCTCACAGATGACTTATATGGAAAATGGAGCATATTGAAGGACTGAGAGGCAAACTATTAGAATGGATTAAAGACTTTTTAAAGGAAAGATACATGAAGATCATAGTAAAGGACAAGATATCAACCTGGAGAGCAGTAATGAGTGGAGTACCACCTCCCAAATACACTACTGACTATATTTGACAGACTAATCCCTCTAAAAGAACTGCACTTGTACACTCATACTTGTCTCCCTTCCCCCTTGTGTTGTCGAACTATACGTGCACTCTTCCAACATACCAGTACACTGTGTTTGTTGTATTACCTCTGAGCCAAGCAGTGTAGTAGAAAGTTAAAACGGGAAGGACAACAAATGGATTTTTGGACAAGTACAGGATGGATATATGTTAGGTGTATGCTTTGATTTGTGCCCCACCTCCCTCCCTCCCTTTGTAAGGAGTTCCATATGACCCATCCCACTCATGTGTGTTCTTAGCTTTTATCTTTTTCACTGCCACCTGTATCTTCCAGGGCCAAAATTGTCAGATGATTTAATGAGAAAAGGACAAGAGCGAGCTTTGGAAAGACGTTTGAAACAAGCAATGTCTCCCTTTCCACAACCCTTGAAGTCACCTTACTGGGGAACTTGCTCAAATAGTAAGTAAAAATGTAACTTTCTTTAAAAGGAAATGTGCATTTATCGTATTGTAAAATACAGGATAATTACATGCGTATAGGTGTCCTACCTGTTTCTTTCAATCAAACTTTGTTGTCTGACTATTGTCTGACCATTAATGCTTCTTCCCCATTACTCTACAAATTAGGGCATCAGTCCCAGATCTCTTTTGCCAGACCTACAATTTCCAAGCTATTTCAGGAGTTGATTGATCTATTTTAGAATTTTTTTTTTTTTTTTTTTTTTTTTTTTCTCCACTTTTGTCTTCTTTCTCTTCATTGTCTCTTCTTTGTTTCTTTTTTGTTTCTTCTTCAGTTTGTTCTCTTGAAATCCTGTCCCAGACCAATATATCTCAGTTTTATCTGTTCCCTTTAATGATCTGAATATTACTATTAAGGGGGTACGCGACACCTGGAGGTCATTTTCTAAAATATTTAGAGTAAAGAGCTGAAACTTCTCAGGTAAATAGGTATTCATATTGCCTACATTTTAGGTGAAGCAGAATGATGTTTGTACACATGTACACATGTACACATGTACGTATACCAGTAGCAACATTTAAAAGTGCACAGCACCATAATACGTGGACCAATTTGTTTTATATTTTGGCTATGATTAGTCAGTAGGCACACCTAGGGCCGGTCATTGAGTAATTGAACAATTTCCTTTATACTTTTGCATACAGGCATTTCAATTTTAATGTCTGGCAAAAATCGTGAAAAATACAATTTTTTTGCTCTTGTTTCCATTATTACTCCGAACTCTTTCATCCTATTCAAAATATTCGAACGATCGGCCCTAGCAGTTACTAAAAGTAATATTCCCTGTAAGTTTCATCTAAATCTGATGTATATTAGATTTTTTATGATTAAAAAAAAGTAGAAAAATATCAAACGGAGATATGGCAACTTGAAATATGAATATATCTGTAACTTGCTTATAGTTTCACCAATTTGACTGATTTTTTCATGGCTTAATTCTTATTATATAATAAGTAAGTACAGTAAAAAATATTAACATATTTTAATTATAAGTACTTTAAATACTGAAAAACTAAAGTATAAGTATGTCACAGTAGTGACGACGCACAGACGACAACATCATATAATTTGCTTTTTTGCACCTTTGGCGGTTTCTTCATATGAAACCTCTCTGCTGGGGGTCTTCAGGGTATCTAAATCATTGGAAAGAGGTTTATTTTCCAGTAGTGGGCGCTTTCTCTTTCCTCATCAGATTCCCCTCGCCAATCTATGTTGGTAGGGCACCCCCTCCAGCATCATATGATGTCCCTTCTTCTTTCTTCTTCCTGTATAGCCTTGATCTTTTTCCTCTTGCTTTCTTCTTTGGATTTAATCTTCCTCTTTGAATTGTTTAGTCTAATGTTGTCCTTTACCTCTGTCACCGTCACAGAGGTGCAGGTGAGGGCGGTGGTGGAGTGAGAGGTGGTGAGATCTTTAGTCGTCTTTGACTGCTTGCCATCTTTAACTGCTGTTTTTTGTCATTGTGATGTTCTTTTGTTCTTTTTGCTACCCATGATGACTGTACTAAAGAGTAATATGTACTAGCTAAAGTAATAGATTGCAATGAGAGCTCATGAGACATGCGTACTTCCCTTTTCAGAGCTAGCCGGGAACTAACGCTTAGTTTCGCACAAAGTTGGCGAAATATTCTCCCTCCACCTTCCTCCCTTCCCCTCCACAATCGTATTGGCCGTTGATACACTGGGCGAGTATAAATTCAATCAAATTTCAAAGTTATTCGCTGCGCCTGAAGGTCCTAAGTGGCACGCCTCCCTCTACTGTGGGTTGCGCCTTTAAATCTGTCCCTTTAAACCTAACCCAGGACCTTTAAATTGCGCGCGGCTGGAAAATTATTTGTCGGGATTTATTTCTAAGTGGTATACGAACATTTTGAACACAGTTTTGAAAAATGCCATATCTTGACCAAATTCACCCCCCCAGGTGTCGCGTACCCCCTTAAGTTGCCTCCTTCTCTTCTCTCTTTGAATGGCGGTAGATCCATTGGTTTTAATTTATATACATTTCAACTGTATGGGGCAGAAACATGGAACATAAGAGAGGAAGAGAGAAGGAGTTTGAGATGAGGTGTCTGAGAAGTATGATAAGGGATAGAGTGAGATATACTGGATATACTGGATAGAGTGAGAATTGAGGAGGTAATGAGGAGAACAGGGGTGGTTAGGGAGTTGGGAGATAGGGTTGATTGAAGAGTATTAGGATGGATTGGACACATAGAAAGAATGAGTGAAGAAAGACTAGTAAAATAGGCATGGAAGGCAGAGGTGGAAAGAGTGAATATGAGGGGTCGACCAAGGATGGATGGGGTAAAAAGGGCATTGGGAAAGAATGGAATGTCTATTGAGGAAGGAAAGGAGAGGACAGAAGATAGGGGTGGATGGAGAATGGTTGTGTATGAATGGTGCTGTGATGCATGAAAGGGAGTGGGTGGGGAGGGGGGGAGGGAGTATGTGTTAGAAATTGATGCAGCCCGAAGGGATTTATCCCTGTCTTCTCCTTTTCTGCATGAGGGGACGGAGAGGGGGGCTCGCTGATTTAATGAAACGGCCTTACCGTGGATGTGTTGTGTCTTGTAACACTGCTTCTGACCCAGGGCAGTAAGTGAGATGCAGGGATACCCTCTCATCCAGGAGGTGCCAAGATAAGAGGGAGAGAAGAGGGTGGAGGGTAGTGGAGTATGTTAGATCTATCTGCATACATACAATGAAATATTTATTTTCTATTTTCAAACTTGCACTCTAATTATAATTATATTTCTGATCATAAACACATTGGGTGAGAGTGGTTTTTTATGCCTTTGTTTTTTGGGTACCTTCCTAGTAAAAAGGAAAAAGCCTTTGGTAAATGTATGTATATACATATCCCAAAGGATTTTTCCCCCTTATAAGAGAGGTAGCTAAAAAACAAAGGCATAAAATCCATTCCCACCCAATGTGTTTATGATCAGAAATATAATTATAGTTAGAGTGCAAGTTTGAAAATAGAAAAGAAGTATTTCATTGTATGTATGCAGATAGATCTATCAAAATGCTTCTTCCCCCCATATAAGGTGTGTAGCCAGTCAAGACATGCATAGCATGTAAATTAGTATACAAAATACTATGTTGAATTAAATTTTGATTTTTCACAGAGAAATTCTTCAGTGCAGCTCGTGGATCAGGAAGAGGAAAGATGAATAGAATTGAACAGGTAAGACAAGATATAAAGTTCATCATACTAATAAATAAGAATACTAATATTTTTTCTCAATGGCTGAGCAATTTATTGCGTTGATACTTAGACCAGATGTCGAGGTGACGGCTGTTCAAACTTGTCACCAGCAAGCTGGACCAAGGGCATGGTTCATTAAATTCCACACTACAAAATCCTCCATAAAGGTTACTATCCTAGCTTCCAGACAGGGGAAACTTTGCAATGTTAAACCAAGTATTATTTTTCTCACTAATGCAGATCCAGCCTAGTAACAGTATTTGACACCTAGTTAGTGGTGGAATTTGGGAGGATATGAGAGAAGGTGCTGAAAGTTAATGTATTCAAAAGTACATACATATACCAAAGGCTTTTTTTTTTTCGCTGATAAGGGAGGTAGTCAAAAAGCAAAAGCATAAAAACCACTCCCACCCATTCCATCCGTATCACACTCCACTCCCTCCACCCTCTTCCCTCCCTCTTATCTTGGTACTTCCTGGATGACAGGTCATCCCTGCATCTTGTCCACTGCCCTGGGTCAGATGCAGTGTTGCAAGACACAGTACATGCCTAGCAAGGCCGTTTCATTAAATCAGTACCCCCACTCTCCGTCCCCTCATGCAGAAAAGGAGACGGGGAGAAATCCCCTCGGGCTGCGTCAAATTTTCCTCACACATGCTCCCTCACCCCCCATCCCCCATCCATTCCACCTCCTGCATCACAACATCACCCATATACAACCATTCTCCATTCACCCCTGTCTTCTGTCCTCTCCCATCCTTCCTCAACAGACATTCCCCTCTTTCCCAAAGCCCCTTTTACCCCATCCATCCATCTCATCCTAGGTCATCCTCTCATGTTCACTCCTTCCACATCTGCCTACCACATCCCTTTTACTAGTCTTCACTCATTCTTTCCATGTATCCAAACCATCCCAATACTCTTTCATCAACCCTATCTCCCAACTCCCTTTCCACCCCCACTCTCCTCCTCCAGCAGACTGGTAATGAGAGACTGGAGGAAGTGTATAGTTGTAGATACTTGGGTGTGAATGTGGCAGGAGAGGGAGGAGTAGAGGTGGAGGTAGAATGTAGATTGAGAGAAGCAAGTAAATGCCTTGGTGGATTAAAAAGTGTAATGAGAAATAGACATTTGGGAGTGGATGCTAAGAGGAGATTGTATGAAGGAGTGATTGTGCCAACAGCACTGTATGGGGCAGAAACATGGAACATAAGAGAGGAAGAGAGAAGGAGTTTGAATGTGTTTGAGATGAGGTGTCTGAGAAGTATGATAGGGATTACTAGGGTGGATAAAGTGAGAAATGAGGAGGTGAGGAGGAGAATTGAGGTGGATAGGGAGTTGGGAGATAGTGTTGATGAAAGAATATTGGGATGGTTTGGACACATGGAAAGAATGAGTGAAGAAAGATTAGTAAAAGAGGTGTGGAAGGCAGAGGTAGGAGTGAATATGAGGGGTCGACCAAAGATGAGAGGGATGGATGGGGATAAAAGGGGCATTGGGAAAGTGGGGAATGTCTGTTGAGGAAGGGAGAAGACAGAATACAGGGGTGAGTTGAGAATGGTTGTGTATGGATGATGCTGTGATACATTAAAGGGAGTGGGTAGGGGATGGGGGGGTGAGGGAGTATGTGTGAAAAAATAATTTGACAGAGCCTGAAGGGATTTCTCCCTGTCTTCTCTTTTTTTGCATGAGGGGATGAAGAGGGGGGTCGTCGATTTAATGAAGTGGCCTTGTGGATGTGTTGTGTCTGGCTACACTGCTTCTGAACCAGGGCAATGGGTGAGATGCAGGGATGACCCATCATCCAGGAGGAGCCAAGATAAGAGGGAGAGAGGAGGGTGAATGGGAGTGGAGTATATGGGGATGAAATGGGTAGGGGTGGATGTTATGCCTTCGTTTTTTGGCTACCTCCCTTGTAAGGGGGAAAAAGCCATTGGTATATGTATGTAGTTGTAGCTCAGTGACCCCATATTCTGTGAACAGGCTTGATAGCATTTTCTGTGGCTATAAACATTTGGGTGAAAGAGAATGATTATAACAGCTGTAACTTTATATTTTATAATGCTTGTGTTGTTATGTATCATTGTGCATCAGGCAGCCGGATGTGCACACAAGTATATGACTCGTATTTAAGAGGTTAAAGGGTTAGAAGAAGAGCTTAAACATGCTTAAGATGAAGTGTATTTGAGAAACAAGATGTGTGTTATGAGGATGGATAGAGTGAGAAAGTTGGAGATAAAGTAGAGAGCAGGAGTGCAAAAGTACATAAGAACATGAGAATGAAGGAGACTACAAGAGTCCATAAGGCCCACAATAGGCAGTTCCATGTTCATTACCACCTGTCATCCCCATCCATAAGGTTATCTAGCCCCTTAAAATAACCAATAGTTTCAGCACTCAACACATCAAAGAATGCTGGGGTGGTTTGGGCATATGGAAAGAATGAATGAAGACAGAGTAGTTAAGAAAGAATGAGGTGGATAGATGGAGTGAAGGGACATTCAGTGTAGGAGGAAAGTCTAATTAGGAAGAAAAGGAAACGGCAAGAGATAGATATGAATAAAGGCTGGTAATGAATGGATGAGGAAGTAATGTAGCCCTAAAGAATTTGCTCTTTATATGTTCTTAAGCAGATGAAGTTGTGAGTGTGAGAGAGGGGGGAGTATGTAATGAAATAGTGGGAGTGAACCAGTTTCAGCTGTCAGGCTTTGTTATGTCTTCCTGCATTACCTCTGATCTAAGCAGGTGTGGCAAGGGACTTTGTGTGTGTGTATGTGTAGCATGGGGTGGCTGTATAATGAAATGGTGGGGCAAACACACTGGTTGTCAGACCCTACTGTCTTGCTGCATTATATTTGAGCAGAGTACTGCAGAGGGGGATATGGATGAGCCTTTATCCACAAAGTGCTTAGATGAAAGGGGCAACAAATAGGTTTTGGATAGATGTGGGATGGATGTATGCTTTGACTTGGTGTTTATGCAAATATCAATGATTCAGTTTAACGTCATAAACTCACCCTATCAGGACACTAGGATGGTGTCCTTTACAGAGGACTTTGTAGCATGAAATTGAATGAACCATACCTTTGGTCCAACTTGTTGGTGGCAGGGTTTGAACTGTTGTCACCACAACTTCCTGAAGAGTTAGTGATGCTCTAACCGCTCAGCTAATAATTAATTTTCTCCCCCTCCCCCCAGGAACACAGACGCATGCTGGATTTCGAAGTGGAGGACTTGGAGAAAGATGAAGATATCACTACACCTCTGATGTCAATGGAGGAGGGTGATGACATTTTGGTAATTTGATTTGGTATTTGTAGATTGCCTAGCCCCTTCAGCAGAAGAGGACTGTCTTGAAAAACTACATTTTAAAGTGAACAACAAATCAATCTCTCATAAAAGAGAACTCTTGTAAAACTACATTTTAAAATTAACAAGTGTGCTATTCAGTTGAAAGGGAAGATGTCTAGTATGCTTTATAATTGAGTTAATCATATTTGGGAATGTTTATCTTTAAAACATGCATACATACATATACCAAGGGCATTTTCCCTTTTACAAAGGATATAGCCAAAGTCAAAGGCATAAATCCACTGTCACCCATTTCATCCCCATATATTCCATTCCCATTCACCACACCTCCCTCCCTCTTTTCTTGGCTCTTCCTGGATGATGGGTCATCCCTACGTTTCACCCACTGCCCTGGGTCAGAATCAATGCAGCAAGACATAGCACATCCACAGAAAGGCTGCTTCATTTGATCAGCGACACCCCTCCATCCCCTCATGCAGAAAAAGAGAAGACGGGAAGAAATCCCTTTGGGCTGCATCAGAATATCATTCCTATATACTCCTTAACCCCCCATCCATCACCCTCCCTCTCCCTTCCACTAATAAACATACATATACCAAGGGCTTTTTCCCCCTTATAAGAGTGTTAGCCAAAGTCAAAGGCATAGATCCACTCTCAACCAGTTCATCCCCACATACTCCACTCCCATTCACCACACCTCCCTCCCTCTTTTCTTGGCTCCTCCTGGATGATGGGTCATCTCTGCATTTTGCCCACTGCCTGGGTCAGAAGCAATGCAACAAGACACAGCACATCCCTAGCAAGGCCACTTCACTTAATCGGCAACTCTCCCCCCATCCCCCACCCACTCCCTTCTATGCATCACAGCATCATCCATACACAACCATTCTCCATTCCCCCCCCTATCTTCTGTCTTCTTCATTTCTTCCTCAACAGACACTCCCCTCTTTCCCAATGCCCCTTTTACCCCATCCATCCATCTCATCCTTGATCATCCCCTCATGTTCACTTCCTCCACCTCTATCTTCCATACCTCTTTTACTAATCTTTCTTCACTCAATCTTTCCATGTGTCCAAACTATCCCAATACCCTTTTCATCCACCCTATCTCCCAACTCCCTATCCAACCCCATTCTCCTCCTCAACTCCTCATTTCTCGCTCTATCCAGCCTAGTAACCCCTATCATACTTCTCAGACATTTCATCTCAAACACATTCAAACTCCTCTCTTATGTTCCATGTTTCTGCCCTGTACAGTGCTGTCGGCACAATCACTCTTTCATATAACCTCCTCTTAGCATCTATTCCCAAATGTCTATTTCTCATTACACTTTTTAATCCAAGACATTTACTTGGTTCTCTCAATCTACATTCTACCTCCACCCCCACTCCTCCCTTTCCTGCCATATTTGCACCCAAGTATCTAAAACTATCCAGTTCCTCCAGTCTCCCTTAATACTCGCTTCCAGTCTGCTGTCACTCTCTCCCCTTGTACATCTCATCACCTTAATTTTGGCCACATTTATCTTCAGCTTCCTTCTTTCACACACCTTCTCAAACTCTGTCACTAACTTCCTCAATCCCTCCTCTGATCCTGCTACAAGCGTGGTGCGTCAGCAAACAACAACTGGCTTATTTCCCACTTTTCTCCATTTTCTTTAACCATCTCCAACCCCTTGCATTCACCTCCCACACCACCCCATCCATGTATAGATTGAATAGCCAGGGTAACATAACACATCCCTGACGAAGTTCCACCTTTACTTCAAACCATTCACTCTCTCCATTTCTAATCTTAACACACAAGCTCTACTACTCCCGTAAAAACTCTTGACTGCTCTTACCAGCTTTCCTCCTATCCCATATATCTACAATACCTCCCACAGTGCCTTCCTGTCTACCCTGTCGTAAGCCTTTTCCAAATCCATAAAAGCCCAAAAAACATCCTTACCTTTTCCTATAGCTTTCTCACATATATATCTGTCTTACCACAAAAATCTGATCTACACAACCCCTACCTGTCCTAAAACCACACTGTTCCTCACCAATTGCTCCCTCAGTTCCTCTCCTAATCCTCTCAATCAAGTCCCTCCCATACACCTTCCCAACTACACTCAACAAGCTGATCCCTCTGAAACTATTACACTCACACTTGTCCCTTTTTCCCTTGTAAAGTGGAACTATACAATCAGTCCTCCAGTCCTCCGGCACTCTACCCTCTCTTAAACAAACACTGAATAACCTCACCAGCCAGTCCACCATAACTGTACCTCCTTTATTCAGACATTCTGCATGGCATCCATCCAGACTAGTTGCCTTACCTGCACTTATCATCTTAACAGCTGTTTTCACTTCATCTTTCCTTATTTCTCCTCCATTTTCCTCACTCATCACTATCATTTTCTTAGTGCATCCCACTGCAACTACCTTTCCCTCCCTATCCTCCTTCACATTTAGCAACTCTCTAATGTACTCTGCCCACCTTCCTCTCACTGCCTTCTCTTCCATTATCATCTCTTCATCTGCACCTTTTACCTTTTCCTCTACTTCATTTGCCTCCTCTTCCTCTCTTAATTTCTTTCCAATACATCTTTTTATTACTTTAAAAATTTGCTGTCATACTCTTACCCCATGTCACATCTTCTCTCCTCTTTGCCTCCTTTACCTTGTGCTTTACTTCTCTTTTGTTTTCTTTGTACCTCTCATAGGACTCCCTCGTCCTATTTTGTAACCAATCTGTGAAAGCTCTCTTCTTCTCTTCTACACCCTTCTTTGCTTCCTCATCCTACCACTCACTACCCTTCCTTCTATTTCCTCCTGCCCTCCTTGTTCCACATACCATCTTTGCACACCGTATGACTCCCTCCTTGAACCATCCCTATTCCTCCTCCACTCCTAGTTCTACTCTATCCTTCACTCCCTCCTGCTCCTCTGTCAGCTTCTTATACTACTCCTTTTCTTTCTCATATATATATTTATTTATTTTGTTTTATTTGATTTGATTTATTTATTTTATTTTATTTATTTATTTTATTTTATTTTATTTTATTTTTTTTCCTTGCAGAGAAGGATGTCAATTCTGCAGCCTCCTGTGTTAAATGAGAAATCTAATTATGCAGAAAGTGCATCCCATCATCAGCAAAAGAGGTTGGAAGAAGTTCCAAATAGAAAAACTTTGGTAAATCAGGGTAACTTCCATGTCCAAGGTGTCTCGAAAATAAGCATTTTTGATTACACAAACAATAGCAGTGCCAGAACCAGTTCTCTAAAGAAGCAGGACACAATCAGCAAGAAAAATATTAACAGAAGGAAAAGTGCTTTACCCCAGTTTGGTAAGGTGTCTTCCAGCAAGAAACTTGCCAAGAATAGAGTCACAAGAGAAGGATTTCAGCAACCTTCTGCATTAGATAAGAAACCTAATTCTGCTGAAAATGCATCCCATGATAGGCAAAGGACTTTGGAAGAAGCTTCAAATAGAAAAGCTTTGATAAATAAGAGTGACTTCCATTCGCAAGGTATCTCTAAAATAAACACTTCACCTAACACTAACAATACTAATGCCAGGGCCAGTTCTCTAAAGAAGCAGGACACAACCAACAAGGAAAAGATTAAGAGAAGGAAAAGTGCCATTCCCCAACTTTATAAAGCGTCTTCAAGCCAAAAACTTGCTAAGAATAGAATCACAAGAGAAGCAAACCACAGTGCACAGAAGCATAAGCCAGTTATTAAAAAGCCACAGCAAACATCTGTGTCAAAACCTGTCTTTTCTTTTAGAAAGCGAGTTTCTATTGGAATCTCTACCAGCAGAGGCAAACATTATAGAAGTGCTAAGAAATGTTTACTTCCAAAAATTGAAATTACAAGAGCTAGTACAGATAGCAGTAATTTGGAGACATCTTCTGATACATCAATTACAGACAAATTGCAGGATGACAAAACACCATGTAAGGAATTGACAGAAAAAAGAAGTAAATGTGATGCAACAACTTCGCCTATGCTGTCTATCACAGAAAGGAGCGATATGCTTTCACTCTTGAAAAGGTTCCTGGATGATCTAAACCATCTTTATCAATCTTTAAATCTAAGTGAGGAACAGGAAAGACTTGTTAAAGAGGTAGGTTCTACATTTGTGATTCCTTTATAGAAGCATTGGTATATGTATATGATCAGTCCAAAGTGAAGAATAATAGATAATTTTTTTCAGTGATCATGATATAAGAATGTTCATAGCTTTACTGTTGAAAGGGACCAATGATGGGTACCTGCAAGAGGTGTTCTGGTGAGAAGAATGTCAGCAAGTAATCTCCTTGTTGCCTGTCTTCAGACCTTGTCAACTTCTTCCGTTTGGAGGTGCAGCTCCAGGGGGTTGATGATTGGTTGTTGGGCTGGGACCAAGCTTTTTCTTATCAACTTTATTTTCTCTTTTAACTTGAGGAGAGCTGATAACCATTGACGTAACAGTCCTATGGTAATACAATACAGACATAATCCAAAGGTGTCCAGTCAGTGAACTCATGGTAACAATTGATTCATTACTGTTGAGAAAGTTATTGAGATTCCTCAACTCATGCAAAATGTCTGTATCTTTAACAGCATACCCAGTCTTCATCTTTCCAAAGGCTTAAGCAGATGTTGAAAGAGAAACAAGAGTCTTGTAAGAGTATACAGGTAAGTAAGTTGTGATTAATTGCTGAGTAACTGATGGTCTTGCACAATTTAACTACAAAATCCACAGACTGAAGGGGAGGTTGAATGAACTAAGAGTTATAGTCCAGCATAGCAACTATAACACAGCTGCCAGAAACACACAAATATAACTTGACAAACAAGAACTGTGGCTGAAACAAAACACTGTCAACTTCCCCTCATTGACAATGGTCACCCCAGATATCCATGAATCAAAGAAACATCCAACAGTGAAATCAAAGCCTCACTTTTGACATATGTATATTTCAGCTGTGTCTTGCTGCATTGCTTCTGACCTAGGCAGTGGGTAGGAGACAGGGATGACCCTTCATCCATGAGGAGCTAAAAGGAGAGGGAAACCAAGGTGGTGGATGGGAGTGGATGCATGCCTTTGACATGGCTACCTTCCTTATAAAGGGGAAAAAGCCTTTGGTATAGTGAGTCCTCCTTATACGGTAATTCTTTATCCGGTAAATTCACAGTTATGGTATTTGGTAATTACTACCCTCGATTCTATTTACGGTAAGAAAAATTCACAGATACAGTATCCGCTCATGTTTTGGAGGTGAAATTAGACATTTTGAAGGGGAAAGAGCAGGGAGAAGGTACGTCTGCCATAAGTCGAAACTTGGGTTCGGTATACAGTAATTTCAATTTGCAGTAAGGTTTTCAGGAACGCATATGTACCGTATAACAAGGACTCACTGTATATGGATAGATATTATTTCAGCTGACACATCAATGGCCTCACAATAAACACTAAGATCAGTAGCAATCAAAGGTTTTGGCTAGCAAAAAGAAGCATAAATCATTAGTACCAAGCAGCCTTTTCCTCCTTTGAATGGGGATGGTTAAGTCATACCATATTCCTACCCCACACCCAGCCCATACACACATACACATTCCTCCCACCTTAGCATGTCATGGATAAAGGGCCATCTATGTCCTCTTGCAACACGGTTCATGTTAGAGGCAATGCAGTGAGACACAGCTGTATCAATAAATGTATGTAAAACTATTATTCTTCAGAATGTTGCTGCTGAGAAGACAGTGAGGTTTCACAACTCATCACCCATCGAAGTGGGCCATGAGGAAAATGCAAGTTGTAGGTCCTCAGCGAACAACACATCAGATTCATTTCAGGATAATTCTAAGGATCTAGATGACAAGACTAACTCATCAGAGGCTGACACACCAACCTCTTTCGATAACTCAGATGATACAGACAAGTAAGTTTTGTTTTGTTTTTCTTTTCTTTCTTTTTTATTTTATTTTTCTTTTCTTGTTTCTTTTTCATTCTTCCTTTTTTCTTTAATATTATTGTTTTATTTATTTTTGTTTTATTCTTTTTTATTGTATTTCTTCTTCTCTCCAGATCTGGTGTTGATATTCTTGCACCTTGATACTGAAATATGAAAGAAGTCTGGAGTATTCCACCTCTAGTCTTCCTATTAACCTGATTCCTGTGTTGTTCAATGAATTCACCATATCTGCTAACAATGTAGACATACAGTTTTCAAATTATGTACTATGGCTCACTTTCGCTTTTTCAATATATATACCCAGGACATCTTCCCCTATATAATGGAGGTAGCCAAGTCAAAGCCATGCATCCACTCCCATCCACCACTTATTGCTTCCCTCTCATCTTAACTCCTCATAGATGAAGGATCTTCCCTGTCTCACGTAATCCTCTCAATCAAAACCCTCCCATAAGCCTTCCCAACTACACTCAAGAAACTGATCCCTCTGAAACTACTACACTTGTCTCTTTTTCTCTTGTAAAGCAGAACTATACAGGCACTCCTCCATTCCTCTGGCACTCTACCGTCTTTGAAACAAACATTAAACAACCTCACCAGCCAGTCCATCACTGTACCTCCCTTCTTTAGACACTCTGCATGACACTCATCTATCCCAGGTGCCTTACCTGCTCTCATAATTTTAATAACTGCTTTCACCTCATTTTTTCTTATTTCTCCTCCATTTTCCTCATTCATCACTCATTTTTTTAGTGTTTCCCAGTGCAGTAACCTTTCCCTCCTAATCCTCCTTCACATTTAGCAACTCCCTAAGATACTCTGCCCATCTTCCTTTTACTGCTGTCTCTTCCATTATCATCTCTCTAATTGCACCTTTTACCTTTTTTTCTCTACTTGATTTGCCTCCCCTTCCTCTCCTAATTTCCTTCTAAAACATCTTTTTATTTCAAAATTTTCTGTCATACTCCTACATCATTTTACATCTCTTCTTTTGCCTCCTTTATCTTATATTTTACTTCTCTTTTCTTTGTACCTCTCATAAAATTCTCTCATCCTATACTGATTATATATATATATATATATATATATATATATATATATATATATATATATATATATATATATATATATATATATATATATATATATATATGTATGTATGTATAGAATAGAAGGAAACAATTTTTTTTAGAAGTGAGCAAACCAGGCACCAGCCCTTTGGAGACCACTGGAGGGTTGGTGGCTGTCCCATGAGAGGTGCTCCTCTTGGGGGCCACTGTCCATTTCTTGAGACAGTGTGTCCATGGAAAGATCAGCCAAATTCATAGAGAAACATGAACCAGCAATCATTATGACCGGGCATTTCTCCCTTAGCTGAATAAAATTCAACACATCCACAGTAATACCATTTCACTTAATCTGGGGTCGCCGATTAAATGAAGCAGCCTTGTTATGGATATACTCTGTGTTGATACATTGCTTTTGACCCAAACAGTGGGCTGAAGACAAGGATGACCCTTCCTCCACAAGGAGCTAAGATGATAGGGTAACAAGGGTGGTGGATGGGCATGGCTGCTTACTTTTGACTCAGCTACCTCCCTAAAAGGGAAGAAGCTTTTGGTGTATAGATATAGAGAGATAGAATAAAGCTGCCTTTTGTTTGTCAAAGGAAAATTGTATGTGCCATTACTCTCTTTATCAAAATATGTGTCTAGATATACATAGAATAAAGTTGGGTTTAGTTTGTCAATGGAAAATTGTTATGTATGCCATTATACCTCTTATCAAAATATACATTCATTAAATATTTGTTCTTCCTTTTCAGTATATTTAGAACACCGCATCTTCCTGTAAGGGTAGCACAGACCAAAAATATTACCTATCAGGATTCCCCATTCTCAGCAATGGTAGGAGATTGTGAGAGACCATCACTAGCTCCCCTTACACCCAAGACAAAACAACAAGTGTGGGATCTAAAAGAGATGTTCAAGTGTCAGCTAGACTCCCTCTATGAATAGTGCATTGTGTCAGTGAATCTCAACCATTTTTGTCCCACCCTGTAGTACCCTTCTCATCATATCGCAGACTGTCATCATTTCCCCACAGATGTATTTACCTAGTTGTATCTTACAGGAAGGGGAGCTCCGGTCGTGGTGTCCTGCCTTTGTATCTGGCAGTGTCTAGTTTATTCAATACTCCCCCACCCTGTTTTTCCTTTCTATTCTTCGTCCAACAGTTGCATAGACCTTGTCCCACAGTATTTTGTGGTAGATTACTTTTTAATCTTTACTATTCCTATTATGTCTGGTCTTTGTAATGCCAGATAGTCATTTAGTTCATTCAGTCCTGAAATCATTCCATCTATGTTGGTATAGGCTAATTTTATTTTATTTTATTTTTCTATTATCATTATTTATTTATATTTTATTTTCATTTTTTCTCGTCTTTTTCTGTTTGCTTTGTTTCCTTTTTCCTGATATGCCATTTTCTCAGCCTCAGGTCCACCACCTAAAAAAAAAAAAAAAAAAAAAAATCAATCTCAGTTCTTTTTTCATTTGGTTCATTTCTAAGTTCCTTTTCTTTTTCTTCATCTCTCATTTCTTTTTTTATCCATACATTTTTGTGTTTTTCACTACCTGCTAGTTTTGTTATGACCTAAGTTTCACTTTTAGTGGCCTATATTGTTTTTCTTTTGAGTATCTATCTATTCTATAAGTCTCTTCAATTTCTTTATGCATATTCCAGTTTTGGCCTTATCAGCGTTTGTAATATTTTCTTGATCATTTCCTTATCCAGATATTTAAAGGACACTTTTATTGATCTCAACAAATTGTATGTTTCTCCGACTATTTTATTTATATGTTTATCCAGTGACATGTCTTTAGTGATGATTACTCATAGGTCCCTTTCAGAATTCACTTTCTTTACTTCTTTTCCATCAGTTTTATACTGTCCTGTTATTCTCTTCTTGCCTTTTCCAAATTCAATTATACTGCACTTCTTGATGTTGAATTCTACTTCCCATCTCTTGCTCCACTCTGAGACTTTGTTCAGATCCTTCTGCAATGAGTCACAGTCTATTTCGGGGTTTATTTTCTTGAATAATTTTGCGTCATCTGCAAAGCAGTTCATGTAACTATCAATGCCCTCATCCATGTCATTTACATATATAGCAAACATTATCGGAGCTAGTACTGACCCCTGTGGGATGCCGCTATTCATTTCTTTCCATTTTGAATATTTATCTCTGAGCACCACTCTCATTTTTTTTTCCATGTAGGAAGTCCTCCATCCAATTCAATAGTTTTCCATGTATGCCTCCTATTGTTTCCAGTTTATATAGTAATTTTCTGTGTGGTACCTTATCAAATGCCTTTTGTGCATGATTTTGTTTTACCTAGTTGTAGATAGGATGAAAGCTGAGCTCATTGGGCATATCTGAAGTCCCAATGGTCAATTCTGACCTTAAATTGTCCCATATTATTTTACTTCATTATTCCTTCTGTTAAGTAAGGAAGGGTGAAGGATGGTTATATATGGATGATGTTTTGATGTAGTCCAAAGGATTTCTCCCCATCCTCTTTATTTCCCACATGAGGAGATGGGTGAGGGGGGTTACCTTGTAAGTGAAGAGGCCCTGTTGTGTTGTGCTATGTCTTGCTGCATTGCTTATGACTCAGGCAGTGGGCGGAAGACAGGGATGACCCTTCATCCACAAGGAGCTAAGATGAAATTGGATGTCAGATGGGGGTGGGGACATACCTTGGCCTACTACCTCTCCTATAAGGGAAGCTTTTGGTATACAGATAAATTAAACATTTATCTATGTACATATCAAAGGGTTCTTTCACATTATAAGGAGGGTAGTATTCCAACTTCCTGTAATAAAAATATACAGTAATAAAAAAAAGTGCTACATCCTGTAGGTTGTGTACATTGTAGTATTAAGAGTAAAAAATCTACAGTCCCCTATCACCCCATCCCTCTGGATTAGGTAGTTGAAAATTTGTGTATACATAGGGGAAAAATTATATTTTATTTGAAAATAAATGTTTTATTATGGATTTGTTGATCAATTCCCATACTTGGTTGATCAATATATACAGTAGACTTCTCACATACACAAAATATCACTTATTTGAGTAATGGTTGCAGCTAATCCATGAAGTCTGTCATGCATCTTGAAGTGCATTACCAATTTTAAGATACATCAGTAGATCTTAACTTCAACTGTATTTCTCACATTTTTTCACACATGGAGAGCTGATAACCAGCAACTCCTCTCCTCTCCCTACCACTTCTAGATAGTGACATAGAAACAGTTCCAAATTGATACAACACAGACAACAGTCAAAAGTTTCTTCCCAGAGAAATCTGTGGAAGGTTTCAAAGACTGTTGTCAGCCACTGGGCTGCAGGTTTTCTACTTAGTGGAACTTGAGGCAACAATTGAATTATATTGAGTAACCTCTCATGCAGCCACCCTTCCTATTACAAACAGATCTTGCCAGAAATGGTTGACTTGTTCCACCCATGAGTTCTGTAGGTGCCCCCATCATCTCCACTGAGAGAGATGTCTCTCGTGGAGGTAACCCAGTGAATGAGATACCAAGGAAATGTGCCAAGTGTCCATATAGCTGGAGTTGACATTCACAATTTATGCTAGTAACAGGCCTTCATTGGGTCTCAAGATTCATTGGTTTGATATAGAATTGTGCCAGTAAAACACCGTGATTTTCCAAAGGCACTTGGTACCAAAGATAACAGATGCTTCTCCAAGCCAGCATTGTGTCCATGTCTCTTAGCCATACAGCAAGACAAGAAAAACAAACAAATTGAAGATTTAGATCATAGTCCTCCTACATAAATAGCAATATCATATGCTCTAGTTGAGTGAGTCCAAAAACAATGTGGACCATGTCAAGTCTTGGAAAAACTTCCTGACATGACCCGCACCTAGACTGAACCCCAAATTCCACACTCCATTTAATCCCCAGACATAAACCTATATGAGAAAAGCCTTCCAAGTTGTCACATCCTTAGCATGAATAGAATCATGTGGTTGTGCTGTGTCACACCCTTGCGTGAATAAAGTCTCCTGTTTATATTTTTAAAGCACGCCTTGCATGAATAGGATGTATTGTGTATTATCATTGTTATTATTGTCACTTGTGGATTTTTTTTTTTTCATATATTTTATATGTGTTAAAGTGAACCATTACACAATTCCCATCTGTTAGGGTGCACTTCCAATACATTCTGTCAGATGACACCAAGCTCAGAAAATGTTATATAATTTGGCACAAAAGCATGTTCTTTCTCATTGATTGGAGGTGGCTGAACTACCTTGTTTAAGTACATTTCTACATCCAGGAAACATAATCACTGATTCCTGGGCTATATAAGGCCAGGCAGAGAGCAACTACACAGAGAGACCCTGTGCGGAGATCCAAGCAGAGAGAGAAGACAAGAAAAGAAGCAGACGCCCATTATTCATCTGAATGTACATAGAATTTTTCTATATTTGTCAATTATGACAACTTGACTAAACAAGTCCTTTGGACCTCTATGATTGCAGTACACAATCTTTAAGTACCAAACCCATGAATTGGCAATCTCCACGTGATGTGCCAGCCTTTGCTTTTCTGTATTGTTTTGGATATCTTCCAGACTACTGCTGGACTGAAGCTATATATATAGCAACTCTGCACTCTCTGTTATTTCTTGGCTACAAGACACCAACCTATCATCTATGTGTTCCCAACTAACAGAACTTATCGTGCATCAGTGCCCATTGATGTGAATAATCCATTGATTTGGAGTGGTTTTTGAGTGGCGTAGTGATTGCTCAGCACTAAACAACAGCGCCAAAAACACTGCAAACACAGCTAATTAACGTCCATTAATGAGAGGCAGTACTCTATCCCAGATATAGTTCCTGCAGTCCTACTCCGACTTGCAGTTGTTGCCACAAATTTGGACATAGTATCTCTGAATGTAGGAAGAGGCCCAGTAATCAAACTTGTTCTCAACCAATGCTTGTTTCAAATAATTACCCCAGTCCAACTAGCTACTGTAGCCTAGCTTGGAACAATTCGCAAAGTAAGCTGTCCTCCCAAAGTATGTCCAAATCCACTTCCTCAGTTCATGTTAAAACAGAATCTTCAACTTCCATCCTATCCCACAATTCACCAACTGAACTGAAAACTGTACTAGAACCCCATTTTGCTCCTTTTGTGATGAAAGGAACTATACAGGTAAGTTCTGTAATACATATACCAAGGCTTTTTCCCCCTTACAAGGGAGGTAGCCAAAAAGGAAAAGGCATAAAATCATTCCCACCCATTCCATCCCTGAATACACTCCACACCCCTCCACCCTCCCTCTCATCTTAGCACCTCCTGGATGATGGGTCATCCCTGCACCTTGTCCACTGCCCTGGGTCAGAAGCAGTGCTGCAAGACACAGCAAGGCCGCTTCATTAAATCGGCGACCCCCCCCCCCTCTCCGTCCCCCCATGCATAGAGGAGAAGACGGGGAGAAATCCCTTCAGTCTGCGTCAAAATTTGCTCACACATACTACCTCACCCCCATCCCCCTGCCCATTCCACCTCATGCATCACAACATCATCCATATACAACCATTCTCCATTCACCCCTGTCTTCTGTCCTCTCCCGTCCTTCCTCAACAGACATTCCCCTCTTCCCCAAAGCTCCCCTCACCCCATCCATCCACCTCATCCTAGGATGTCCCTTCATGTTCACTCCCTCCACATCTGCCTTCCATACCTCTTTTACCAGTCTTTCTTCACTCATTCTTTCCATGTGTCCAAACCATCCCAATACTCTCATCAACCCTATCTCCCAACCCCCTTTCCACCCATGTTCTCCTCCTCACCTCCTCATTTCTCACTCTATCCAGCCTAGTAACCCCCATCATACTTCTCAGACACCTCATCTCAAACACATTCAAACTCCTTCTCTCTTCCTCTCTTATGTTCCATATTTCTGCCCCATACAATGCTGTTGGCACAATCACTCCTTCATACAGTCTCCTCTTAGCATCCATTCCCAAATGTCTATGCCTCATTACACTTTTTAATCCACCAAGGCATTTGCTCGCTTCTCTCAATCTATATTCTACCTCCACCTTCACTCCACCTTTTCCTACCACATTTGCACTCAAGTATCTAAAACTATCCACTTCCTCCAGTCGCTCTCCCTTAATGCTCACTTCCAGACTACTGCCACTTTCACCCCTTGTACATCTCATCACCTTACTTTTACCCACATTTATCTTTAGCTTTCTTCTATCACACACTCTCCCAAACTCTGTCACCAACTTCCTCAATCCCTCCTCCGATCCTGCCATAAGCGCAGTGTCGTCCGCAAACAACAGCTGGCTCACCTCCCACTTTTCTCCATTTTCTTTAACTATCTCCAATCCCTGACCCACTACCCTTGCATTTACCTCTCGCACTACCCCATCCATGTATAAGTTGAACAGCCAGGGGGACATAACGCATCCTTGACGAAGTCCCACCTTTACCTCGCACCACTCACTCTCTCCATTTCTAATCCTGACACATGCTCTACTACTCTCATAAAAACTCTTGACAGCTTCTAGAAGCTTTCCTCCTATCCCGTATATCTGCAAGACCTCCCACAGTGCCTTTCTGTCTACCCTGTCGTAAGCCTTTTCCAGGTCCATAAAGGCACAAAAAAAAAATCCTTCCACTTTCCTATAGCTTTCTCACATATCTGTCTTATCACAAAAATCTGATCTACACAACCTCTACCCGTCCTAAATCCACGCTGTTCCTCGCGAATTACTCCCTCTGTTCCTCTTCTAATCCTCTCAATCAAGATCCTCCCATAAGCCTTCCCAACTACACTCAACAAGCTAATTCCTCTGAAACTACTACATTCACACTTGTCCCTTTTTCCCTTGTAAAGTGGAACTATACAGGCACTCCTCCAGTCCTCTGGCACTCTACCCTCTTTCCAGCAAACATTAAATAACCTCACCAGCCAGTCCACCATCACTGTACCTCCTTTTTTTTTTAGACATTCTGCATGGCATCCATCCAGACCAGGTGCCTTACCTGCTTTCATCATCTTAACAGCTGCCTTCACTTCATCCTTCTTTATTTCTCCTCCATTTTCCTCACTCATCACTCATTTTCTTAGCATTTCCCACTGCAGCTATCTTTCCTTCCCTATCCTCCTTCACATTTAGCAACTCCCTAAAATATTCTGCCCATCTTCCCCTTACTGCCTTCTCTTCCATTATCATCTCTTCATCTGCACCCTTTACCTTTTCTTCTCTACTTGATTCGCCTCCTCTTCCTCTCTTGATTTCTTTCCAAAACATCTTTTTATTACTTTCAAAATTTTCTGTCATACTCTTACCCCATTTCACATCTGCTCTCCTCTTTGCAACCTTTACCTTTTGCTTTACTTCCCTTTTCTTTTCTTTGTACCTCTCATATGACTCCCTCATCCTATTTTGTAACCAATCTGTGAAAGCTCGCTTCTTCTCTTCTACAACCCTCTTTGTTTCCTCATCCCACCATTCACTACCCTTCCTTCTATTTCCTCCTGTCCTTCTTGTTCCACACACCATCTTTGCACACCTTATGACTCCCTCCTTGAACCATCCCCATTCCTCCTCCACACCTAGCTGTACTCTATCCTTCACTCCCTCCCACTCCTCCCTCAGGTTCTTCTTGTACTCCTTCTCCTTTTCATTTTCATTTAAAGAGTTCAATCGAAGCACCTCCCTACCTTTTGTCCATTTCCTCTTCCTCCACTCTCAACTTACCTTCCACCACAAAATGATCTGATATTCCCCCACCCTCTCCCCTTAGCGCATGTACATCCTTAACTCTTCCTATCATAATCCTATTTACCACTACATAGTCTATTAATGCTCTATCTACCACCCTTCCCTCCACCACCCTCTCCCATGTGTACTTATGCTTGACTTTTTTCCGAAACACTGTATTTGCTATCATCAACTCTCTAGACACATTTCCATCATCAACTCTCCACTACGATTCTTTCCTGGAACTCCACATTTCCCAACTACTCCATCAATTGGACCATTTCCTACCCTAGCATTAAGGTCTCCCAGTACTATTACATTGATATTTCTCCCTAAATCCTCTATGCACTTATTTAAATCTATCCAAAAAGCCTCCCTTTCTTCTACACTCTTCTCACTGCCAGGCCCATATGCACTTACAAAAACCCATATCTCCTTTCCCAGTTTCACCTTCATCCACATTATCCTTGAGGAAACCTCCTTCCACTCCACTACACATTTACCTATTTCTTCACTTACTAGTATAGCCACCCCTTCCCTCCCTCACCCTCTCTTCACTCCTGATAACCTCCCACTTACACTCCCAAACTTACAATCGCCCTTCCCTTTCAGCTTAGTTTCACTCAAAGCCAACACATCCATCTTTCTTCTCATAAACATACTACCTATCTCCTCCCTTTTACTCTCATCTGTACCACATCCAAGAATTACAAAATCTGGCGGTGTCTGGTATCAAATCGCTCACTGCGAAAGGTCCCATTATATGCGCATGGACAAATCAACATATTTAAACTTCTGAATTTGGTCACCCCATTCATTACTTGTAAAAACACCGTTATGAGAAAGTTCATTTTTTTTTTTTTTATATATAGCAACGGACAGATATCTGCAAGACTCGAGATTTTCAGCTCTCATTGCAACTAGCACCTTATCTATGATTATACCAGAAACTTGTCATGCCTTCCTAAGGAACTACGAAGACAGTTGATTTTTTTTTCTTTTCTTTTTTCATCACAAGTTCTTTTAGCTTTCCATGCAATTCATATATACCTTTATTTCTTAAATTCCTATTAGAATATTCTTTCGATTTCACCTTCCAATGTGCCAGGCCCTACGAGAGGTGGGTGCAGCCGGTGCGCCGCACCAGGGCCCATAAGAGTCTAGGGGGCCCATGAATATCAAAGTTCAAATTTGAAATGGGTAATTATGTGCAACGTATCGTCCTCTAAAATATGTCTGTGTAAGTACTTTTCTAATATAAATCTATCTCCAATAAAGATATAAATAATGGCTGTGGTTAGTACTTTTCTTAAACTGTTGTGTTTCCTAGTTTTTGACAATCTCAGGTTTGTATTACTGGATTCAGAAACATTTTGCAAAGTAAATGATGTCACTAGCTAGCGGCTGTCCATAACCACAACCTAGGAACGCTCGCAAATATCGCTCAGCGCACTCTAGACTGCTGCTAGGTAAGAGATAATTTCTGCTGTCCACCCTAGATCAGAACCAAGTTAGGGTCCAATTTAGAGTTAAAGCTGCCACTGCTGCTGCTGCTGCGAGTTTGCAAGCTGGCTCACAGAGGACGGTGCACTTGCTTTTATTAGGTCCCATTGCCTCGAGATGATGGTCCTCGTAAAGGGAATTCCTACACGCGCGTCCTTAGTGACGGATCTATCGATGTACGAAACACTGTTCAAATTGCGATTTCACATTCAAATACATTTTTTATGTAAATATTATGAATTATCTGAATTAAATATTTGTTTAACAAATTAATCATTGCAATCTAGACATTTTCTGCCCACCCCCTTTCCAAAAGGGGGGCCCCAGAAAAGGTCTCGCATCAGCACATTTTTTTCCCTCTCAGGGGCCCTACACAATGCCATACGCCTCCTATATATGTCAATGAAATCTACCATGATTTCCCTTTCCTTGTCCTTAACGGCACACGTATCATTCATTTTGGAAATAATCGGGAGGTCTATCACTGAAGGAGCTGCTATAGATGTTACCTCTGCGAGATTTGAGTATGTATGACGATTGGAAACTGATGCGTATTCAGACGTTCATGCATGGAGATGAACGAGCAAGCTCCGCCCACAAAAGTCATGCCAGATCAGACATCCGTCCAACACGTTGGTCCAACATGTTTACCCCTTTCACATGTTCAAACATACTCTCAAACACCGTGTTGTCAAACGTGATAGTTTCGCATCAGTCAAAAGTACATAATAATAATTATATATTAAAAGGGTGTTATAATTTTCCTTAACGTCTAACACAGTACTTAGTATCAATTATATATAATCTATAATCTGATACTAGAGACGTCTACGGATCAGAACTTGTGTGTTCGTATTGACGACTACACAATAGCATCGAGCTTCCTCTTTCGTCTGTGGAATTGTTATCTCACTTTTATGAGATATTGTCGGTGATTGATTCTAGTGAATTTGACTCCTCATAGGAAATATACACACACTTCCCACAAACAAAATGAAGCCCACATGCAAACATATATACACATGTTTTTTCTCCGACTAAAATTCTGTTCGTTTTTAATTTTCTTTCATAAATCAATTTACCACGACAGGCCTAGCTAGCCGGTGGCCTTACTACACAGCTCAAGTAACACAATATCAGACAAGCCAATGAGTCAAGAGGAAGAACTATGGAGGAAGTGGAGAGAGTGCAGCTGTATGCAGATAGGGCGTTGTGGAGAGACTTCGTGAGGCATCATCGCTGACAGGGCAACGCCCTACCTGGTGTATGGTAGTGGTGGGCAGCTACCGGTAAATTTACCGGTTTTATCGGTAACAACCTTAACGGTAGCTTACCGGCATATATTCTGCTACCGCGGTTCCGTTAACCGATTAGCTATACCATGACACTCGGAGAGCGGTAAGCACGTCTCGGCTTGGTGGTACTGAGTGACGGTACTGACGTTAGTGGTGGGCAGCTACCAATAGTTACGGGTTTTATCGGTAACAACCTTGACGGTAGCTTACCAGCAAAAATTCTGCTACCGTTAAGGCTCCGTTAACCGATAAGCTATACCAAGGTCTAAATATACAGGTCAGACCGTTTACATTCTTCTGCGCAGCTTCTGACGTCATTTGGCTGAGTCCATTTTCTCTTTGTGATACACTGAAGAAAACTGAAACGCCAAGGAAGACAGGAACTATAATATTTTATATATTATATATCATATATATTATATATTCATATATATAGACAGGAACTATAATATTTTATATATATTTATATATATATTTTATATAATATTTGTCAGAATATAACTAATTGCGTGGAGCGTTGCGAGCGAAGGCGACGTCATTTTCGAACGACGGACCAGCTTCAACTGACAGCTATAGGACCCGCTAACCCCACTTTGAACAGCCAGGTGACGTTCACGGGCCCGCTGCGCCAACTCCCTCGAAATTCGGTCGGAAGTGGTTAGACCTTATATTCTTAGATCTTGAGCTATACCATAACACTCAGAGAGCGGTAAGCACGTCTCGGCTTAATGGTACCGAGTGTCAATACTGACGGCCCACTGTACCGCTAATTTTACTGGTTAAACTTTTACCATTAAGCAAGTATGTACCGCTAAGGTCTCGGTAATTATTTTACCATTAAAACAGTTTTTTTTTTTTTGCATTTTTGTCAATTTCTCAATAGAATTAATGTTATTTCTGTGATCAGCATACGAAATTATATTAATTGTGAAAGTTTCATCGAAAAATTCCGCGTGTCGCCAAATGAAGACTCATATATGTATATATATATATATATATATATATATATATATATATATATATGCTAGTGATGAAAATGCCAATATGCTTCTGTTTCTAAATAAGAATATGAACTAATTTGTATGAAAAGATAATTGAGGAAATAAATAAAAAATATGCTAACAATGAAATCTAATATATCCTTGAGTATTCACCTTGGTCTTTGGATCACGTGCTGGGCTAATTTGTATGAAATAAGTATTAAAACAAGGGAACATTAAAAGCAGTTTTTATGAAAACATCTATTACAAATTAGTCAGTTTAGGTTAGTTTTTAAGAAAACATTACAATTTAGTCAAAGCTTTATGTGTATGTGTGTGTATTAACAAAACTCCCACTCCCACATGCACCCTCCAAACATAGACCCATGCATGCAGAGGCGGAAAAAAGTTTATACACCACACCCACCCTCAGACACCCTCCTTTCACTCACTTGCGCGGTATATAGCATACTAAAGTAGCACCAATTAAAGTATGACTTTTTCCCTTTACAATGACATAACAATCAAAATAATATGTAAAATAGAACCAGACATATAGCTTTATAGACAAAAACATTGATTTTTCAGGAGAGACAGTTAAACTGGGAGGCTGGATACTGTAGATAGGCGGCATGCTTCTACCTCTAACTTTGATAACGCACTGATATCTATAAAATTCAAAATCATGTGTTTACTGTTGAGAATCATAGCTTGCTTCCGATTGGTGCGAGGAGTTGCCAGATATCTCCATAAACACAATATCGTAAACAAAATAGAACTGGCTATCGAAATTTTTACTTTATTTCAATATACAGAATATGCAATGGGGTTGTGACTACACACCATAGTAGGATGAAATTTGTTTAAAGATTTAAGTCATAAAGGCGACTACTACCTCACGAGTCTTTTACCGGTAAAATACCGGTAATTCCGGTAACGGCATTGTTGATTACCGGTAATTCCGGTACTGAGATTAGCGGTATTTGCCCAGCACTAGTGTATGGTGAGACATCAGTTTACCCGTTAATCTAAAAAAATGTGTTTCTTTATCACTGGCTCCGACCATTCCCCCCGGCTTTTAGTTGATAGACAGTATATGCAAGGTCAAGTCTCCTGCCCATGCATCATGGTCCACAATATAAGCCCTTAATAACAGTGGCGGATTAAGGCTCTTGTGGCCCTAAGGCAAATTTCAAGATTATCTTTAAAATATGGCCTGAACTAATGATAAAATTTATATTATTGTACAATAATAACAAATATCCATTAGTAAACATTTATTTCTAAACAAAACCTTATCAATTTTACATATGTTAAGGTAAGGTACTACTACATACATGTGTTTTGTATACATTATTAAATTTTCACTTTTCTTGCTTTGACAGTAGCAAATTCATCAATCATAGAACTGAAGTCAGTTTCGGATAGCAAATCTTTTTCAATCATGCACAGAAGTGCCAACACACCATTGACGCATTGTGGATCGCTTTACATCCTTAATTCGAGTAAGCTGGGAAAATGACCGTTCACCAGAGCAATTAGTAGCCATCAGTGACAAGTAAATTCGCAAAGCCACTTCAGTGTTTGGAAATGCAGTTGAAATTCCAGTTTTGCGCATTCATTTGAACGTATGTTGAGCAATACCTGTTGACGCTTCTTTGCTACATTTCTTCTTTGTCTGTTCCTTATACCAACAGATAAACTGACAGAATTCTGAATAGAAGTCAGAGGAAAGATCAAGTGTTTCAATTGCAGCCACAATATCATCATTAGACATTGATTCAAACTCAGTCAGAACACCAAACCGCTGCTGTATGGTTGAATATGCTTCAGTGCGTTTTTTCAAAGCACTGTTCAGTTGATCGATGATGACATTAAAAGTGTTAACTTTAAATTTCTGCTTTCCTGTCATACTTTCCATAGCATCTGCAGCACTTCCTTCACTATTATGTTTCTTGCGTTTAGGTATTCGGCGTGTTTCACTTTCATACATATAAGAGCTGTTTCCACAACGGTCAGAGGCTTTGCTCATAAGCTGCGTTTCCACCGAGCGAGTCTCGTCAGGTCTAGATTCCATACTCACTAGTAGTGCTGGGCAAATACCGCTAATTTCAATACCGGAATTACCGGTAAACAACAATGCCGTTACCGGAATTACCGGTAATTTACCGGTAAAAGACTCGTGAGGTAGTAGTGACGTCCCAAGTTCGAGTCGCCTTTATGACTTAAATCTAAACAAATTTCATCCTACTATGGTGTGTAGTCACAAGTTTTGTAACGTCGTCACTGTAAAAATCCTGCGCTCCGAGTCGTTACTCCAACTCTCGTGGGCGGGGAGTAGGGAGGGGGTGCGTGTAAGGTCACAGCATTACCTCCTCTCCCTCAGTGCATAGGCCTACGCACCAATCCCCCCCTCCCCCTCTCACACTCCACTTCCGTCTCTATGTAAGTGCAATTTCATACAAAGAATATATTTTTCACATAGAAACACAATTTCATAAAAGAAAAATAATTACATGCATCATTTTTACACATTACACATAAAAATTAATTTCCAAAATCACCCATTTTTCATTTAGTCAGGACAAAGTTTTTTTTTTTTGTACAATTGAGGTTTTAAAGGTTTTGTGCGAGATGAATTGACATATGTAGGTCATTTTCATAATTTTTTTTTACCAAGTTCCTCTTATAGGCTCAGGAACACAATCTCAACCCTTTGAATTTCTGTCAAAGTTTTTTTCAATTGTTCATAGTTGTCATTTTTTATATTGGAATTACGTTAATTTTGTATTAGCAGGACTCTACGATCCCCATATTTATATTATAGTACCTTTAAGTGGACAAAAAACACACGCATATATTTTATTTTAATTTTTTATTGTGTGTATCCATTTGGATACATGCCCACCGGAATCGCCAGCGCGCGCCACCTCCACTAATCTAGGGTAAGGCTCGCAAATATTAGTTACTTAAGACTACGCGAATAATAATTACATGCGTATCACTAACAAAATATGATTTTTGAATAACACGTTACCTTGCGTCGTAGAGGCCACTTCAATGGACACAGTGTTAATCCACCAGAATCTTTGATCGTCTCTGCCCGCTTATTCTTGTCTCTGCTTTCCGTGAGTCTGTTGTGGTATACTGTATTCCCTGCCCCAACCCATAGCTTATATATATATCCTTGTCAGTCATCACTCGTGCGAGTCTGATAAGTGTATTTGTGAACTTGTTTGTGATTAACTCCAATACAAGTACAGTACAAATAGATTGTAACATGCAGATGGTGTCTTTCATGAGCAACTGCGTACATTTATGTAAATATGCATATATTGATAAACATTAAATATAAAGTTAAATATGAAGATCTGGTAAGTGTGGAAACAGTGTCTCTCCAATCTCCCCGTTCTGTGAGCTTTCATGTCCGTTCTACAAACTTTACAACGTGCCTTATTTCCATCCTCTTTCACTTCCGCTAACCATTTTTTAAACAGGGGATCCTTTAACCAGGCAGACTGAAAAGTTTTCGAGTAGTTTGACCACCTCTTCATTTCTGGATCACATAGGCTGACTAATCGAATACGTACATTTTGCACTGAACCTCTGCCGGCCGAGATGCGAACAAAACGATCTAGCACGTCTGTTAATTTTCATATTCGAATACGTACATTTCGTACTGTGCATCTGTGGGCCGAGAAGGGAGCAGGACGATCTAGCACGTTGAATACGTTCCTGTTAATTTTCATCCTACGTAGGGCCGTCAGTACTGTCACTCAGTACCACCAAGCCGAAACGTGCTTACCGCTCTCTGAGTATTATGGGATAGCTTATCGGTTAACGGAGCCTAAACGGTAGCAGATTTTTTGCTGGTAAGCTACCGTCAAGGTTGTTACCGATAAAACCCGTAACTACCGGTAGCTGCCCACCACTATCGTCACTCAGTACCACCAAGCCGAGACGTGCTTACCGCTCCACGAGTATTTGGTATAGCTTATCGGTTAACGGAACCTTAACGGTAGCAGAATTATTGCCGGTAAGCTACCGTCAAGGCTGTTACCGATAAAACCGGTAACTTTACCGGTAGCTGCCCACCACTACTCGCTAGTAGATGTAAACAATGGTATCATAACAACTGTGTAAATCTGTCTGTGCATGATGTCAGGGAAATGTGAACAGATTACACTTACACTTGCCCTCAATGTAGGAATGATTGAGAATTGTGCTGTATTTTCCACATACATGTATTTTAATATTGTTCTGCTGTAAATAGAAATAAGACAATTTTTATATAAAAAATTCAAGTCTCTTCTCTTTTGCTAGCAGTTCAAAAAATTTTAATGTAAAAAACGTCCACCCAGTAATAGTAATATATTTATATGTATAATTCATCATTCCACGAGAATTTTTTTTTTATAAAGTTTTGATATTTTAATTTTCTTCCATAAAAGAAGCTTGAAGTCTAATATTGCATTTTATTTAGGCCTCTGAATGTCTTCCGTCACATCGGACTTCGGAAACTTCCGAAAATACCCGACATTGCCCGAAGTGATAACACAAAAACGTGACGTCATCTACTAGCGAGTATGGAATCTAGACCTGACCGTCTCGTCAGATTCTCATCAACCGTTGTGAGTTCGTTTGGGTAGAAACAACTTCGGTTACAATCTTTCGTTTTTTCAATCTTCAAATGTCAAATTGGCTTTGCGTCACGTATTGAGAAACCGAATGGCGAAATGAAGGGAGCTAAACCTTTATAAATGTTAGACAGATTGTTGAAATGTTCTTAGGGAAGTCTAGAATGTTGCAAACAAAGTCTTCTTCCAGCTATTCGAATTCATAGCATTTGACGAGAATCGGCCCTGACTCGCTCGGTGGAAACGCAGCCTAAATGTCAAATGTCTCTCTGCAATCACTTATGAATTGAGCCAGACTCTTCAAAAGACCAATAGCAGTTGTTAGTTCAATGGTAGCACTTTGCAGCAACTTGCTGCATTGGTTGAAGCGCTGCAGAATGTCATTCCAAAGTTCACACATGAAGGATACTTCTATGGTACCCATATGCTCTGCCAAAGCGTTTGCCTGATTTTGAGTATCCCTATTCTGACTGTCATCAGCTGGAATTTCCTCAAGAGCACTGTGGAACTGCCGATATCCTTGGAATACAGCCTCAGTGGCATCAGCCCTAGCAGACCATCGGGTATCTGATAGGTGTTTAGGGATAAGGCAATGAGGTTTATGTTCTATGTGGATTAGCAGAATCCCCCATCGATGTGTAGATACTACAAAGAATGTGTACAAACGCTGCAAAAACCCAAAGTATGAAACAGCTTCAACACAGCAATCCATCGCAGATTGACCAACAAGATTTAGTGAGTGGCCTGCACATGGAATATAATCCACCAAACTGTTCTTGTTTTTCAGGATTTGCTGCATACCAATGTATTTACCGGACATATTACTAGCATTGTCATATGTCTGTCCACGGCAATGAGTGAAATCAATGTTCTGCTCTGGTAAGTACTGAAGTAGAGTATCAGCAAGATTCTGACCTGTGTGACTGGAAATTGGGATGAATGTGAGAAAACGCTCCACTGGTTCATAATTTGTTATATTGACATGACGAATAATGATTGTCAGCTGGTCAGTATGAGTAATATCTGGTGTAGAGTCCACTGAAATAGAGAAATACCTCGACTTCAAAATCTCCTGCTTGATAACACTTTGTGTCCCATCAGCGTGACAAGCTCTTCACAAATTGTTTTTGAGAGGTAAGATGAATGCCCACGTCCGCGGTTGGCATGTTGACGAATATGCTGATATAGAAAAGGATCAAATTGACTAATCAACTCCAATATTCCCAAATAATTGCCATTGTTACCAGACCCAATAATCTCATTACTGCCCCGAAGTGGTAGGCCTCTCTCACAAAGAAAGGCAATTATTGCAACACAACGTGTAAGCACATTTTTCCAGTATTTATGCTGCTCAATCATATTTTTGTGCAACTCAGCATCAATTCGACCAGCAGCAGCAGAGCGATGAGCAAGAGTCAGAACTGAGTCAATATGTTTGGTGCTTGTTTCATGAGATTTCAAATTCTGAGTTATATTCTTCCAGTCATTATCACCAGAGGTACATAGCTTTATACTTCTATCTGATGAGAACAAAATGCATGGGAAACAGAAAACACAAGTCTTGCCTGGAGAATAAACAAGCCAGTCACGACTGACTACCTCTCCATTTGGTAAAACTCGTGTGAAGGCACTAGGATTAAGGAAGCGGTTCACTCCAGAATATTCTCGTTTTGTTTTTGGATAATCATTTGCCAAAATTCGAAAATGGTCAGTGCCCATGCTGATGCATACTTCACGTAAATTCTCTGTTATATTACCAAAAAGCCCAACATCACTTGGTACAGCTTCATTTGAAACTGAACTCTGAACTTCTTTTGTGGCTGTAGATTCTTTATCATCATCACCGTCAGATCTAGGTAGAAAGAAACTTTAAACTGATTTACATATGATGGAACATAACGTGAGAAAAATGAGAAAATATTAATAGAACAATGAGGAACACTACTACAACAAAAATATGAGAAAAAAAATCCGATGAATCGTTTGGCAAAAATATGTGTCGAAGCAAAAATTACCCAGCCAGCAAAGTTAATCTGGTCCAGATCTCAACCAGATCTGTTGACACAGAAAAACAGATCTTGACCAGATGTGGCATCCAGATCTGGACCAGTTCTGGTCTTGCACACTCCATCTGATCTGGCTATGATCAAGTCATCCAGGTCTGGCAATGATCTGGCATTATAATCTCACCAGGTCTACACCAGGTGGTGCCAGGTATGGTTCTGATCTTCCACAGTGGCCACCAGACCTGGCCCAGATGTGGAGTTCCATGTCGCATCTGTTCTAATCCAGACCATTAATGATTTGTATCAAATTGAGTTGAGAAAGTCGCATTCCAGTAGTAGCGATGGAAGAGGGAGGGGCGATGATATGAGTTGTCAATGAAACAAAAAAAGATACTTTAATCAAAAATATATTTTATTCATAACACATTTAATAAAACAGGACCAGTTAAAAATTTTCGTTACATGTACAGAGTATTGCTACCGGTACCTTAATTTGGAATTTCCATAAAAGCTAAACCTTCCTTGCAGTATAATAGGCCTAATTACACTAAAAAACAATTTTTCTCACAAATATGGAATGGCATGGCATTGCATGAAAATTAAGAAAAAGATAAAAAAAATCGACCTAGTACAATATACATGTAAATTAATTTACAGTCGATAGAATTTATGTAAATGAGACAATGTGATACTGGCGAAACTAATCCGAGACTGGCGCTTATATGCAAGTAGTACTGACACAAGAGGAAAAGGGGACAAGTGTGAATGTAGTAGTTTCAGAGGGATTAGCCTGTTAAGTGTAGTAGGGAAGGCTTATGGGAGGATCTTAATTGAGAGGATTAGGAGAGGAACAGGAGTAATTGGTGAGGAACAGTGTGGATTTAGGACAGGTAGAGGTTGTGTAGATCAGATCTTTGTGGTAAGACAGATATGTGAGAAAGCTATAGGAAAGGGGAAGGATGTTTTTTGGGCTTTTATGGATCTGGAAAAGGCTTATGATAGGGTAGACAGAAAGGCACTGTGGGAGGTTATGCAGATTTATGGGATAGGAGGAAAGCTTTTGGGAGCTGTCAAGAGTTTTTATGAGAGTAGTAGAGCTTGTGTCAGGATTAGAAATGGAGAGAGTGAGTGGTTTGAAGTAAAGGTGGGACTTCGTCAAGGATGCGTTATGTCGCCCTGGCTGTTCAACTTATACATGGATGGGGTGGTGCGAGAGGTGAATGCTAGGGTAGTGGGTCAGGGATTGGAGATGGTTAAAGAAAATAGAGAAAAGTGGGAGGTGAGCCAGCTGTTGTTTGCGGACGACACTGCATTTGTGGCAGGGTCAGAGGAGGGATTGAGGAAGCTGGTGGCAGAGTTTGGGAGAGTATGTGATAGAAGAAAGCTAAAGATAAATGTGGGTAAAAGTAAGGTGATGAGATGTACAAGGGGTGAAAGTGGCAGTAGACTGGAAGTGAACATTAAGGGAGAGCGACTGGAGGAAGTGGATAGTTTTAGATACTTGGGTGCAAGTGTAGCAGGAAAAGGTGGAGTGAAGGTGGAGGTAGAATGTAGATTGAGAGAAGCGAGTAAATGCCTTGGTGGATTAAAGCGTGTAATGAGGAATAGACATTTGGGAATGGATGCGAAGAGGAGACTGTATGAAGGAGTGATTGTGCCAACAGCACTGTATGGGGCAGAAACGTGGAACATAAGAGAAGAAGAGAGAAGGAGTTTGAATGCGTTTGAGATGAGGTGTCTGAGAAGTATGGTGGGGGTTACTAGGCTGGATAGAGTGAGAAATGAGGAGGTGAGGAGGAGAACAGGGGTGAAAAAGGATTTGGGAGATAGGGTTGATGAAAGAATATTAGGATGGTTTGGACACATGGAAAGAATGAGTGAAGAAAGACTAGTAAAAGAGGTGTGGAAGGCAGATGTGGAGGGAGTGAACATGAGGGGACGTCCTAGGATGAGGTGGATGGATGGGGTGAAGGGGCTTTGGGGAAGAGGGGAATGTCTGTTGAGGAAGGGAGAGGACGGAAGACAGAGGTGAGTGGAGAATGGTTGTATATGGATGATGTTGTGATTGCATGAGGAGGAATGGGCGGGGGGGGGGGTGGTATGTGTGAGTAAATTTTGACGCAGCCCGAAGGGATTTCTCCCCGTCCTCTCCTTATATGCAAGGGGGGACGGAGAGGGGGGGTCGCCGATTGAATGAAGCGGCCTTCCTGTGGATGTGCTGTGTCTTGCGACACTGCTTCTGACCCAGGGCGGTGGGCAGGGTGCAGGGATGACCCGTCATCCAGGAGGTGCTCAGATGAGAGGGAGGGTGGGAGGGGTGTGGAGTGTATCTAGGGATGAAATGGGTGGGAGTGTTTTTATGCCTTTCCCTTTTAGGCTACCTCCCTTGAAAGGGGGAAAAAGCCTTGGTATATGTATGTATGTATGTAGTACTGACACAGAGGAGGCTCTGCAACTGTGCCCCTGGTGTCTACATGTACTTTTTCTGTCAGTGCCACACTTGGATTTGATTTCCTGCCACCACCACCACATTTCATTATTACACAGATGTTGTTTTGACAGAAATTGAATAATTAACGTTTAAATTTTGTTTTGAAATAGGCCTACTTGATCAGGTTTCCATTTTAACATCACATGATAAGTGTTGATGCCTAGGAAAATGGT
The DNA here is from genome assembly GCF_046742065.1 of Oratosquilla oratoria. NCBI lineage: Eukaryota > Metazoa > Arthropoda > Malacostraca > Stomatopoda > Squillidae > Oratosquilla > Oratosquilla oratoria. Next base: position 76,276,602 of record NC_134784.1, on the reverse strand, counting down.
CAATGGGGATGGGCAAAAATAAGGATTTATAAAATTAGCGTAGAACTGCAAAAACACAGGTTGCCTAATTTGATGATTGTTTGCAATAAATTGGGAGAAAATTCCAGGGACCAAAAACTAACTAAATAATCAATTGCAGCACACAATTTCCTGTGGACGACCAGTCATGCTCTTAGGATCCATTTGTAGTTTCAATGTGCTACACAAATTGCACCAATCCATTATTTCTGCTCAGCCCCTTTACGCCAAAAACCTGGGTACACAAAATGCTCCAAACTCACTTCAAATAGAAACCTAGTCCCTTTCGATCTGCTCTCCGCCGGCATTTTCAGCCGCCTCTGGCTGATCCACTCGGGTCTCCAATCTACGTGTGCCCCGTTCTTTTCTGCCACCATCACGATCCTTTGCCTGGTCAAACCAGCTAGTGAGGGCAGTTCGGTAGTCTTTGTCAGTGGCGTTAGGGTGGGATCTCCTCAGGGCATCTGGAAAAAGAGATAAACAAGATCTTGAAGGGGCAAATGGATGATAATTTTGCATTTTGTAACCTAACTATCAATATTGTAGGGTGTGGTCCAAAACAAATTGATGTGATGGGAGTAATTATGATGCGTCCATTCAGCCCACTGATGCCTTTACCACTTTTCTTGGCCATAAGTGTAATCAGACCGAGCAAGCCTAGACACTCTATATCTCTGCAATCAACGTGCCAACTAGGGATTCCTTCTTACACCACAAAATAACAAAAATGTTTCCGGAACTTACCAAAAACAACTCTAAAAAGCCTGAGATTTGCGAAACCTCGCTTTCCAGCTTGGCCCTTTCCAGACAGGTTAAATTTCCTGGCCACTTCAGTAGTAAAAACCTCCTCCATTTTCCTTCTTGTGTCTTCTTGGACAGTACGTCCATTATAAGCAAGCAGGTGGTTTATCTGCAATTAACAAAATAAACATCAGCAAAATATTTCTGACATTTGGGAAGTACATGTAAATAGCGGGAGATATCAAATGATAAGTGATTGTATAGCAATACCATGCGATGCGACTGTATTTTGTGTTACATATAATTGTCACTTCAAAACATGCAGTTCAAGGAGCATAAAATAGTGAAATAATTCCTGCAATTTGTTTACTGCTATAGAGTGAACTTACTATTTGGCTTTTCAGATCATTTTCTTCTCTAGATCAAAAACGCCCTCTAATGTAGTGATCGAGAGGCAATGTACTTTCTGGCAATGGCTCAGATTCATTGATGCTACCAGACTTCCTCAAAATTAGACGTTTCAATAATCTCTGTTCCGCTTTAATTTCCTCGAGGGCAGTGAAGATTCGTTCTGAAAATCAGATGTAGGCAATGCCAGTATAAGTCATGACACATTAATTGCCATTAAATGTATAGTCATAGAAATTCGTGAACATGTAGCCAACTCTAGAATAGTCTCTATTATAAATTGGTAATTGCTCTTCAGTTGATTGTTTATTTGCTAAATGTACCTGGATCAACCAAAAACACAGGGGTTGGCTTTTTGAGGTGTATTAGATTTTTGGAATTACCGTACACTTACCCAACGTTGGCAGCAATGCACTATACAAGTTTTGGTTCCGGACACCAGTAGCAGTAGTAGTACGTTCTATGTCCGAATTTCCGCTAACTGAAACAGTGAAGTTAATAAAATCTTTAAGCACGGATTGTGAATTCAGCTAATCAAATATTATACATAGACGCAATACATTTCAAAATATAATTGCACTGTTGGAATGGTTACTTGTTGAAAACACACAGAAACGGAGAGGGATTGATGTTGCTAATACATGTATGTCAGGCATTAGTATAAGAATTTTTCTATTCGATATTTTACAGCCATGGCATTTTGAGAAGGAAAAATTCTGAATTTAGCTGCAAATCCCAAAGAAACAAAACCAATATATAATTTACCAGAAAAAGGACTTACTTGATACTGGACTTTGTCTAGCTTGTAGTGCACTGTCAGACAGGCCAACTGAACTGTGCCTAGTTCCTGCGCCACTAAAACTGGGACTCATTGGATTCGATTGGGAACTACAGGCTACTGGACTGCTCCGCGGGGAATTATACTGCGGACGAGGGCTCACGAATTTGCTGCAACTTGATAAGGCTGCATTTAAAGGTTGACCTGAAATTCAATAGGAAAATCTCTCAAGAACTATTTAATTGTCTGATTATAGCATCTGAAATGTGTATCGGTACATTTATTTACCACATTGTTGACAATGATATCTTATGGTGCCGACTCACACATGCAGGCAAATTCACGTTGATTGTGAATCTTGTCTTTAATAGATTCTAAATTTTAACTGAATTCTAAGATATTATACAAAAGGCCTTCAACTCACACCTTCCTTACCATGCAAAGATTAAAGAACTACCAGGTCTATTCTGCTTGTTAATTATTAATTACCTGTTACTTGTGGTGGACTTGGTGGTAGTGGTAGTGATGTTGTGTCAGAACTTTGATCAATTTCATCCTCAGAGTCGGATACATTCTGATCTCTGATTCTTTTATACTTATTTGTATGCGGAAGGGGAGGCATGGGAGGAGATGGCGAATGACCTCTTCGTCGTATATTGGCACTGTCAGGATCGTACCTTTTTGGGGATCTGAAGATTCAAGAGAATTTGTTTAGAGTACATGCATACTATAGTTATAAATGTGTCACCAAAATCAGGTGTCATGAGGATGGATTCCACTTCACTGTCAAGCAAAAATCTCAAAATATGTTTATATACCCAGTATTAGCCAGGTCTATATTTAATGCTCTGGGGATCGACATACTGTAAGAGAAGAAATATTCACGTGTAGTAAATTTTCGTGAGACTGACAGGCCACTAGCAAAATTTTAATGGCGCGAATATTTCTTGCTTTACAGTAACCAAGAGTGTAAAATTACCTGTAACCAAGAATGTAAAATTACCTGTATTTAAATAATTTATTAAATCTGTTATATTGGCATGACGGATTTATACATTACAGGCGATATCTGAAAACAAACTTAATTTATACCTCAGTAAAGTTACATAACCTACCTAATTGATCGTTTTGAACGACCAAGATTTTCATCATCAGTGGATTCCACCTCGGAATGTTCCTCTAGCCTCCTAAATTTCGACCAAGCTGCACTCCAATCAACTGGAATTTTGAAGGGCATAATTAAGCAAAAATATATCTATCAAATCTAATTACTATATCAAATCTAACTACCAATCCACCAGAATGCTAATCCATAACAAATTGTGAATAACATGAGTGAATGTTTGTTAAAGTAAATAAGGTCGAAATGAGAATCAGTCAGGATGATTCTTAGGAACACTTTGTTTCAAAATGAAAACTTATGCTTGCCTTTAAGCTTTGCACATCACTTTAATACTTACAATTGCGGTAATGGATTGGCTTTATAGGGTACGAGCGCCATTCTTCACCAGGATGAAGCTTGCGCTTGGCAGCATTCTCACACCTTTTTGCGTCTGTGAATGGTGGCCAAAGGGCACATGAACATCCATCTAACCAGTTTGAAGGTATGACGGCCAGCTCATCCTTTGCACTCGTCGTGTCAGCATATTCCACAACGCAGTAGTCTATCTTTTCAGACATTTATCTTATCATAAAACAATCTGAAAATGTTTATAAAAACAAAAGATTTATAAATTTTGCAAGCACATTGTGAAGATTGTCCTAATATCCTAAAAATGAATCACGCTATCAATACTAATTTTTCATAAATGTAAGCCTACCTATACCATTCACAATGTACCCGGGTAATTACATGTACCTAGGCTCATGTACATGCATGTACACAGGTCTACTAAATGAAGATCAATTTAGAACATGTGGATCAGCCCACACTAAAGGACCATGTGGATCAGCCCAGACTAAAGGACCAAATATCCTTCATCCATGTCTGAGCGTAAACATAAATCATGGGACTTACCTTGATGAACAGTTCGTAGAAGGTAAAACACCATAGTGGGGACTTCTAACTCTCATATACTTGGTTTTATTTGGTCCCGTGTACAAAGGCTTGGTCCAATCCAGTGACTTGGTGTTTGTTATACACAAAGTCCAGCTGCCAGATACTCCAAGTTACTGTGATTACAGTCATTTCCGTGTTTGCCAAAATTGCCTGTCACCATGAGCACATGAATGGCAGGTCTAAAACAGCTCTGCTTCAAGTGTTACTAATTGCTGCCAGCATTAGTTGCTGTAAAGTTAACTTAGTCGTGAAGTATAGTTAATGCGAAATTGTGATTATAATATAAACATTGTTTCACATATCCTAATGCACTGAAAGTGGTTTGTTTGAAACACCTGGCCATGCCACTTGTGATTTTTAATGTGCACTGAAATGCAACAATGAACGAAGTGAAAAGTTGCCAGTACAAGTCAACTTATAGAATCAAGGAAATAAATTGGTGATAATGATTTTAACAGCTAAGGTAAATTAGACAATATAATAACTTTAAGTAATACTGTTCTCCAATATGCATCGTTATTAAAGTTCTAACTCTGATTACAAAAATTGCTGATTCATGAGCAATGTAATTTTTGTGGGGGCAGCTAGGCTAGGATTCAAAATGCACAAAGTTCTAAAATAAAATAAAAAACTCCACAACCTGATGTACCTAATGGTCACATCCTCAAGACAAACACCTAACAATCTATACTTTACATGCCCTAATAAAACTGATGCAACATTGGAATGACAACATCACTATTATTGCTACTTGGGAGCCTTACATACTTGTAAAGAATCTCTTGCAAAGAAACAGTTTTAATTGACCCTGTAAGGTTTGATACCTTATATATGCCAAGTTGAGAAGAAACCAAAGGATAATCAAAACAATCTAAAACTGACCGGAAAGGTTCATAAATGACGAAAATATTATCTGAATCTGGCGATTTTATAATATTCCTGATTAGGCCAACGTGACTGTCAATACCAATGCAGTTATCAGGTTTATTCTTGGAGAAATACAGTTCATTGTATCGGACACTGTTATACTGGGAATATTTCCTGTATTCAAATGGAAGAGGTCCTGAAAAATGTGCATGCTCAAGGCTACATTTTGTCTGAACTGAAGATTTTAATTTCTTAGTGCCATTCCTTCGCCGCTTCGTTTCAGATAGTCTCCTAATTACTTGAGGTAATGGTGAATTGGGTTTCCTAATTATTCTCTTCATACGACCTAAGAAACTTTCAAATGGGAATGCAGAAAATGAATCAAGGGTTCCAAATCGCTGAACATCAGATGCCAAATGAATCAAATTGTGCACATTGTAGATGAGCATATTCCTACCATAAAATTTCCAAAATTGACTGACAAACATGAGGAGAAGCTCTTTTGCATACGCACAATGGCTTGTATGGTACACTGGACTTGATAAACAGTATATACTGACAAAGAGGAGCAGAAAATGTTTGTAAACAAACCCAGGGATGTTATTTTTTAGTGAAACTATGCCACTGTAAAGAAGGAATTGTCTGAACTCCGTGGCTTTCCAACGATCTACATCACTCAATGAACGGCATTTCCTTGGAAATTCACGAGGAATAAACGGATGAAATGAAATTAGTTGATCAGAGATAGCCTTGATATTATTTGTACCAATCCGACACTTGTTTGCAACGGGACCCTTCATCCAAAGCCATATAAGCCGTCTCATTACACCAAGATAAACGAGGTGCATTGGATCCAGGACAAACTGAGATACCATACCCAAGGGCAGCTGACACAAAGGTGACTGGATGTTTGTGTGGTGTTCGGGTTGTGCCATTTCCTTAAAACTTTCATCAGTACGCAGATCTGAATCTGTCAGAGGGAAAGTAATCTTATCTTTCCAAAGCCCACGCTGTGTACATCTTTCACAGCCATAGTAAGCAGTGTGTCCTTTAACCTGTTTTAGGTAAGATCGTGCTGGGCAATCACAGATAAAACAGGATATTTTAACTAATACACCCACTTCGGTTTCTGACAATGTTAGAGAAACTCCATGCTCTTCAATTTCCATCATTTCCTTCACAAAGTCCTCAAGATACTCATCGATTTTTCCAGGCTTTTCCTCCCCACAAAACAGGCCAATAATAAATGGAGGCGTTCCTCTTAACTCATCAATTTTGCCCAATATGGGCCAGAACTGTGCCCTGGAACTTTTAAACAGAGGTAAACCATCTATGTTAACTTGAATGTGAAATGTCAATGGGAGTCCTGAAGAAAAAGTGTGATTTTGGCGCACTGTCTCAGAAACTCCTTCAGCTATCCCAAAGTGGTAGTACTTCCCCCCACCAGAGATTTGTTTAATTGTATAACTTGTCTGTGTGCCAAGTAGAGTTCGGGGATCTTTGGGTAAATTTGGTAATGGAACTCGCAATATTTTTAACAGACTATGTAGAGCAGCATGACTGATGCTGAAGTCTGTTGCCCAAACAGCAAGTGCTGATTTAATCTCATCATCGTCGAGCTTTTCGTATGTTTCATTAATTTCATCGCTACTGGAATCCGCTGAAGATTTACCATATGAATACCAGCTATCGTATGAACATACACTTTGATTATCCTCGCAGTCGCTCTCTACATGTAGGTCGCTGACAGCAGACATATTTTCAGTGACTATCGACTCGGAAGGAGTGGCAATATGTACTGTGTCAGTACCAATGTCACTGTTAGGAGGACACTCATATGATAGTTTTTCGGCCATCCCAGTTTTCCCTTCATTCTCAATACCCTGAAAGTCAACGTAAACTTCGTCGTCTTTGGTATTGTCACCTTCATAATCATTTACCCAATTCTGAACATCTTGCAAATGTGCTAAAACATTCTTTTTGATATGCCTGCGTTGGGTCCAAATAGAATCACCTGAACGTGCACGCTTCATGTTCCTCAGTTTACCGGCAGAGACCAGATATATGTTTTATTTGAAAAACAAGGATAGACTAATTGCGAGCCTACTTTTTATGTAGGCCTACCTGGACAATTAGATAAAAGAAGTATAGGACTGTCTTAATTTATACGAGCCGGGAACAAAGCCCATGCCAGAAGTAACAACAACCAATCAAAAAGCTACTATACATGTACTAAGCCAAACACCACAAAAGGCAAAAAATTCCACCGGGCTTGCTAGGCCAACATTTTTATCAATAGGCGTAAATACGGTAGCCTATAATCATACACCAAACCAAAAACCATGCAATTTCAATTTAACCAGAGCCTCGATCTTATGCCCATGTATTGATCATTTAAAATACGAAAAACCTCAAGTCTGGGCCTACCATGTATAAGACCGCAGTACATAGACATGTACACATGTACATGTACTACATACTGCATACACATACACTGTACATGCACACAATTACAATACGCGCCGCCCCCACAGATTTTTGGACGCAAAAAAATTAATATTGTTATAAAATTACTAACACTTAATCAGAAATAATGCAAAAAGTAAGTTGAAGCACATATATACTATCTAATTATACAAAATTATAAATACACGAACACAGGATTGCACAGAAATTCACGAATATTTTGCAAACACAATCACATGGTGGAAATGATAACATGGCCGTCAATGCTTACAGTGTGGGTAATCCGCAGCAAAAATGTTGTAAAGTATTATTTTAAAACATTTCACTTGGTAGACTTTTAATGGTAAATAAAATATTTTAAAATAAAGTAAAAATATAACAACAAATTAAACTTTGTTAAGTTTTGCGCTGCTGGCAAATCTACCGTACCAGAAAGTATTTTTGGCGGGACATTTGAATCTAAACATGCAATTTATCAAGTCTGAGAAAGTGAATTCTTGTGACTGATCATTTGGTCTTAATATTAGGTTTGGTCGACAACGGCCTACAACTTAAATATAATGGCTATTGGGACGGATTGAGCATTTATGCAGACAGACAGCTTTTTCTGGCCTAAAGGCCCATTTTTTTATACTTTCCGATCAGGCCCAGATCTGATCCATATCAGGCATGCCAAATCAGATGTTTGCCTTGCGCCAGGGCCATATTTATCCTTCTGAAACACACCGCCCAACTTCCTGTTTGACGATATAAGCCATTTTGGTGCATTGGCATATTTTTCCAGGCTTGCTATAGTTGTGAAGAAATAAATCTGGTGACCAGATCTGCGCCAGGTCGATTTCATATCTGGCATGGCAGGCAACTAGAACTTTTTAAAAAAAATTGATTTTATATTTTTCTTTTATAAAAACTGGGCAGTAACCCAAATAAATAAATTTTGAAGCATTTAGTATCGCTACAAACATGTCAAAATTTGCTGTGGAACCAGATATAAATCAGATCATGTTCCAGACCTGGCATCATCTGGCCAGATCTTGCCAGATCAAGCCAGAAGTAAATCAGGTCTGGGCCAGATTAGCCTTGCTGGCTGGGTAACTATTTGAGCAGAAATAAACCTGTCAGCACTGTGTGTCACTCATGATGGGCCATAACTGTTCACAGTTCTCTGTGAGTTTCTGCGACCAACAGTACACACGGACAAGGACATATATGTAGAATATGTAAACAACGTCAAAAGAAATATCTGTTGTTCTGATGATTACGAAACTAAGAATTTTATTGTTTTACAGCCAAAGCACTTAAAACATAGTAAACAACTTCAGACCTTTCACAACGTGGCTAATTACCGATAACTGACACGTAACATTTTTCGCTTTGTCATAATCAAAATGTTTTTGGACTGCCAGAAATGGCCTGGCTTTTTTTATTTTTGTAGCCCTAAGGCATGTGCCTAGTTTGCCTTATGGTTAATCCGCCACTGCTTATTAATATATTTCAAAAGTACTTAGTGGAAATAGCCCCCTTTTATACACAACTATCATTTCATTTTCCTACGGACTTCTCTCCCTCCCCCCCCCCCCACACACAAAAGTCGATTCTGCGCGAGCAGGTTCTCTGTCGCAAATCATCCTTAGTCATTCTACATTCAACAGCCGTTAAGGATAGGCGTGCTTGGTCCAGAGTGTGTCCGTAGCCTAGATAAAGCACGGTATTTTAACGCTTTTGAAAACTCTTGCTCTAGGTGAAGATTTGTGTTAGGATTTATTGAATACATCTGTTCAAAACCCATCAATCTAAGAGAAGTGATACTCCTGAGGACATAGTGACACATTAGTCGTCGAATCATCGTTATTTAGGTACGTGGTGTATCGGTGTTTTATCCTTGCTGTACCATTACTGTTTCTTAAGTATTCTCCCCTGAATTAATCTGTTGGATTCTATTTTCCCGCATGCTCCTTTAAACTGTATTAGTCATAGTTAAACGATAGATATATATGCAAATAGCTTGTATGAACGGTTTCGAACTTCAAATTCGAATGCGGTGTGAACTCGTCTCCCACCCATGCTGACACAAGCACGTAGGTCCCTTTCCAATTATATCTATGGTTGCCCGTAGAATTTTTCACAAGGAGGGACAACATCGTTAACGTTCAGCATTTCTGCATAAAGTCTAGTTTCACAGGCATTTTTGTAAACATTGGTCACATTTACAAATCACGCGTTGTGAAATGCAGTTATACATCTGGTACTTGAACATTATTTGTCACTAATGCAAACTGCATATACAGCTAGAGTACATTTAATACATCATAGGAAACTGTAGCAACTAAGCAACCAATGAAAAAACTACAGTGATGGAATTTGCAGTGATGACCATCGTGATTGTTTTACCCCTACTATATACTCACATTTCCTTCACTTACCCACGTCCCATACTCCCATTTACTCCATGGAAACCAGACATCGTTCCAATATTTTATCAATCATTGGAAGGCAATTAACTTATATATAATTGATAACATTCTTCTATTCGGCATTTTTTTCCCAAGCACTTTTTCGCCTATTAGCCTCGTATGTTTAAGAGTTCTTCCTCAAATACAATCACGAACACACACATAAACGTACATCACACAACTACACACACACCGACTCGGCGGTGCAGTGGTACTGTTCTCGACCACTAATTCAACTATCTGAACTCGAGTCCCGTCCAGGGCAGAATGAATTTAGCATCGCTCCATTGCAAGCCGGTACTCCAACTCTGGTGGGCAAGGAGTTGGGTAGGTATGATAGGTTACTGCATTACCCGTAGATCGGGCCATATGAGTTCTGAGCTTTGGGAAGCTTAAGAAATTCAGAACGCATATTGGGAAAACTTTTTCAAAGAAGAGACACAGGTGGAAGAGAAATGGATGATCTTGATGAAAATTTATAATGGAGTGAATAAATACGTACCAAGACAGAAACAGGAAAAGCTGTACAATAAGTGCAGGTTCAGCAGAAGGTGCAGTGAGGCAAAAGATAGAAGAGATAAAGCTTTTAAAAGATGGAAAAAAGAAAAAATGGGAAGTGGCAAATATAAATCAACCTTAGAAATGAATATGTGAAAGTGTGCAGAGAGGAAAAAAAGAAGCTACAAAAAAGACATCATAGAAAAATGTAAAGATCAACCCAAACTATTCTATAGATATGTGAATGGTAAACTTAAAAATAAACAGGAAATGGTGAAACTATATCACAGAAATATAAAATATACAGAAGATTTAGAAATGGCTGAAGTCATGAACCACCACTTGAAGTAATTTTCACTAAAGATGAAATACAGCATTGGGATAAAGGAATTGAAATGTGATTACCCCTCATGAGGGAAATAACAATAACACAAAAAGAGATAATGGATCGACTAACGAACCTTAATGTCAGGAAATCACACGGCCCAGACGGAATTGCAAATTGGATGCTAATATAATGTAAAGAAGAATCAATGGACAAAATATATAACATAAGTTGCTCACCCAAAGAAGAAAAAATACCAAAGGACTGGAAAATGACAATATTATACCTATACATAAAGGAGGAAACAAGGAAGAACCAACAAATTACAGACTGGTATCCCTTACAAGCACTGTAGCCAAAATTTGTGAGAAAATGATGAAGAATAGATTGATAACAATATAATAAATCCGAGACAATATAATAAATCCGAGACAATCAGAATTCAGACGGGGAAGATAGTGTGCCACAAACTTATTCTACTCAAGACAATAAATCCGATAACAATATAATAAATCCGAGACAATCAGAATTCAGACGGGGAAGATAGTGTGCCACAGACTTAATCTATTTCTACTCAAGACTATCTTACGGCGTCCACTCAGCAACACACCAAGGTCTAAATATACAGGTCAGACCGTTTACATTCTTCTGCGCAGCTTCTGACGTCATTAGGCTGAGTCCATTTTCTCTCTGTGAAACACTGAAGAAAACTGTGAAACGCCAAGGAAGACAGGAACTATAATATTTTATATTATATATATATATATATATATATATTATATCATATATATTATATATTCATATATATGGACAGGAACTATAATATTTTATATACATTTATATATATATTTTATATGATATTAGTCAGAATATAACTAATTGCGTGGAGCGGTGCTAGCGAAGTCAACGTCATTTTCCAACGACGGACCAGCTTCAACTGAAAGCTATAGGACCCGCTAACCCCACTTTGAACAGCCAGGTGACGTTCACGGGCCCGCTGCGCCAACTCCCTCGAAATTCGGTCGGAAGTGGTTAGACCTTATATTCTTAGATCTTGCAACACACTTGCTCCACCGCTCATCATTCGTTCGCACCAACTTACCTGCCCAATTCCACTTCCTCTCTTTTAGTGCCTCCACAATATCTTTCATTTTAGTCTGCTCTCTCACCCAACTTGCTCTCTTTCGGTCTCTCAGTGTTATTCCCATCATTGATCCCTCCATTCTCCTCAGTGCAGTCCTTAGCTTTGTTTCCATCACCCTCGTCAGCTTCCAAGGCTCACACCCGTAAATCATTGCTGGTAGAATGCATTGATTGTAAACTTTACACTTCAAACATAAAGGTAGAGAGCCTCTCAGGACATGCTTTAGGAAGACAGTAAATATGTTTGAAAGATAGAAATGGAGAAATAATTAATTGTAGCGACAAAATGGTAAAAAGAGTAGAAGAATTTTACCAAGAGCTTTACTCGTCGAAGACCGTAGTTGAGTCAGCAAATTCATGTGTAGACGTTAGTAGTGTACCAGAGGTTACAAAGGAAGAAGTGGAATTTGCTCTAAAAACTATGAAACGTGGAAAAGCACCAGGGTAAGATGGTATATCAATAGATCTGGTGAAAGACGCAGGTAAAATAGTTCATATTAAATTAGCTGAGTTGTACACCCAGTGCTTACGTCAAGAAAGCGTTCCTGATGCGTGGTGCAATGCTATAGTGATTTTGCTTCATAAAAAAGGAGACCAGAAGGACCTTGGTAACTATCGACCGGTTAGCTTACTATCAAACGTATATAAAGTATTCTCCAAGATCCTTACAAATAGACTAAGTCAAGTTTTAGATGGAAACCAACCGAGAGAACAGGCAGGCTTTAGAAGCGGATATTCAACTCTAGACCATTTGCAGGCGATAAACCAACTAATCGAGAAAACGACAGAATACAATATACCTCTGTGTTTAGCTTTTGTAGATTACAAGAAGGCCTTTGACTCGGTAGAACAAATAGCAATACTAAACTCGCTACGCAAACAGGGTACAAACGAACAAATCGTAAGAGTTTTAGAAAAGATTTATGCGAAAGGTATCGCTATAGTTCGACTACATAAAGATATAGAAAAGGTCAAAATCGAGAGAGGAGTACGGCAAGGTGATACAATTTCACCCAAACTATTTACAGCTTGTTTAGAAGATATTTTCAGGAGGTTGAGTTGGGAAAAGAAAGGTTGGAAGATTAATGGCGAATATTTGAACCACCTAAGATTTGCGGATGGCATCATTCTTATTTCAAAAAGAGCAGAAGACTTGCAAGATATGCTGAGCGATTTTAAACAAGGAAAGTCTCAAAGTAGGTTTAAAATGAATATGAGTAAAACCAAAGTAATGTTCAACACAAAAGTTCAAAGAAAAGAGATTGTAATTGATGATAAGTCTTGAGGAAATTGAAGAGTATAATTATCTAGACCAGATGGTGAACATTACGAAAGATCATGATAATGAAATAAAAAGACGAATTACAATTGGTTGGAAAGTGTTTGGTAAGTGTGTATATAAAGACCTGGGAGTAATTATCTCAAATGACATGTCCCCTGATAAACAAATAAATAATATTGTCGGAGAATCTTACAACTTGCTGTAACCAGTAAAGGTGGCTTTTGCCTATTTAGACGAGGAAATTAAAAAATTACTAGTCACACTAATAAGGCCTAGACTACCAAAAAGAATACAAAGAAAATTAATGAGTCCAGAGGGCAGCCACAAAAATGGCCCCAACATTTTCAAACCTGTCATATGAGGAGAGACTGGTTAAATTGAAATTACCTACTTTGGAACAAAGAAGAGAAAGAGGCGACCTACTGACCATTTATAGAATCATGAAAGGCACAGAAATCCTTGATAGAGAGGACTTAATAAATTGGGATAAGAGAAATGCAAAGGGATATGAAAAGAGACATGGAAAAAAAAATTCCACACAGAGTGGGGGATATCGAACAAAACTGATAAAATAAAAGTGTGTGCAAAAACTATACACGAATTTAAGAGTAAAATAGAAATTGTGAGATACTAAGACAGGACACCACGAGCTTAGCTCCCCATCCTGTAGGATACTAGGTAAAAACACTCACTCACTTTTTCAGGATGTTTCACGATCCTTGCATATGTCTCTGTTCGTCATTTATAGTTAGGACACCGTGTTGAACTCGTAAGAAGATGGTCCTGAGTTCGATTCCTAGGACCCGCTGCGGGCTCTGTTACGTTGGTTTCCGACAGCCCTGGTCAGACGGGGATGCGACCCAACATCGGCCGAAGTATGATTATCATTTTTTTTATGCGATTGCAACCGTGGCTTCTGGACAACTGACATATTTATAAGAATAAAAAAATGCAAGAGACCACAAGGCCTCACTAGGCAGTTCCATGTCCCTTACCATCTGTCATTCCTATCCATAAAGTTGTCTCATTTCTTAAAACAACCCCAATTGTTTCAGTGCTCACTAAAGCACTGTCTGTTCCATTCGTTAACTACTGGTAGTAAACCAATTCTTCCCTACTTAAGTTTATCCAATTTCAAATACTTATAATTATATTTTCGAGGAATTTATTTATGTATTCAATAATTTACCTATTAGATTTTCTATGACTTTGTACTTCTGTATCAACACTTCTCTGAGGACTGACGTTTTGACGACGGTTAGGCTTGATTATCTTTGCAAGTGTAACGACGATAAGACAATCTCCCCAAGGTAATGTTATCGACAGGACCCGGTCGATAAGGTCGTGTCTCCCGCACTCTGTCAGGTCTTGTTCCTTCTGTCATCTTCCTTTCGTGTCTGACCTCTTACCCAGCTTGCCCTCATCCTGTCTTTCAGCATTATCCTAAGCATCGGTCTCGCCAATCCCTCACTCAGTTTGATCTCCCTCGCCTCAGTCAATATTGAAGGGATCAATGCCATATCTATGGGCCGGGCTAGTCGACATTCTCTTAAGGCCGGCCACACACGTGCAGTTTAAACTGACAGTTACAACTGTTCAGTTATAACTGTCAGTTTCAACTGACAGTTATAACTGAACAGTTGTAACTGTCAGTTTAAACTGCACGTGTGTGGCCGACCATAGACTGGAGCCTAAACTTAAAGAAAAAGTAAGAACTTTTACTATTCCTTCGATCTGCTGCCCACCTGGAATATCTATCACTTCTAGACGCCACTTCATCAGACTCATGATCTGGTAGTCGCCCTGGCCAGGCGGGAAGGCGACCCAACATCGGCCTAAAGACCCTGAGGCATGCTGCAAATCAAGATCTATATATACCAGGTCTAACCACTTCCGACCGAATTTCGAGAGTTGGCACAGCGGGCCCGTGATCACCTGGCTGCTCAAAGTGGGGTTCGCGCGTCCCGTTGCTGTTAGTTGATGTTGGTTCGTTTTACGGGCATGTCGCTGCCTCCGCCCGCACCGCTCCACGCAATTAGTTATATTATGACAATGAAGATCTATATATACCGGTATATATAGATCTTGACAATATGGCTTATTGTACCTTTAAGGGTTGTGGCTCAAACCATAGAGGAATTAAGCCAAATGTTAATTTTCATCGTTTCCCTGCAAATACACACACATGTGAACTTGTACATATATAAACACACACGACATCTCCCCGTGAAATACAAGTATATAAATACACACACACACACACACACACACACACACACACACATGTGAACGTGTACACATATAAGTACACACGACAATATCTCTCCTTCCCGTAAAATGAAAATATATAAATACACACGCACTCACTAATAAAGTTCCTCGGTGTCGTAATCGGATAAGAGTCAGAATTTCAATGTCAGTACATCGGCGGTACCTGGTTCGATGCCAAGCTAAGATTAATTTTTTTTTTTCAGTCTCGCTGCGCTTCGAGTCGTTACTCCAACTCTCGTGGGCGGGGATTTAGAGATATGTGTGCGTGTAAGTTCATAGATCGGACATACGAGCTCTGAGCTCTCTTCCGGTAGGAAAATAGCTGTCGATCACGAGTCCAATACGTGATCCAAAAGACCAAGATGAATCACACACATGTGAACATGTACACATGTAAGCACACACGACGATATATCCCCTTCCCATAAAATACACACACACACACACACACACACACACACACACACACACACACACACACACTTTCAACGAACGGACGGCTTGAAGAACGTTCTGAAGAAAAGTGCAGATTGTGGATCCCAACGCAAAGAGAAGTGCCTTTTTGTATTTGCAGGGTGGGGGGAAATTGCTCGTGGGGTAGTGGGAAAGTAAGGAAAGAGGAGAGGGGGAGGGATTGCTGGGGAAATGGAAGGTAATGAGGAGGTGGAGGAATTGGCCCTGACGGGCCGCCGAAAGGTGGACAAACGACCGCAAGACGAGCTGGATGATGACATGTCTAATAGGAATGTGAAGATTAGAGGTATAGATAGGAGCAATATAGTAGAAAGTGATGAGAATATTTTCAAGGGATTTAAAGAGGGTGGGGGGGACACAACCCCCCCCCCCCCCCCCCCCCGACTGACAAGACTAGAAGAGAAGGTCGATAAGATGAACGAGGACTTGGAGCGTAGGTTCGGTAATGTTGACAGTATGATACGAAGAATTGAAAAATTGGAAGAACTAGAGAGGGCGAACAAAAACTTAACTAAGGAAATTGAAGAATTAAAACAACAGTTAAAAGAAGTAAAAGATGAGAATAAAGTCTTAAAGGAGAATAATATGGAGAACAAGGAGGGTTGGAAAAAAATTCAAGAAAATAGCAAGGTTGCATTCACTGACATAATCAGACAGCAAATGAATGAACAAACTGAAAACTCGGTTATTAAAGTGATGAGACAGAAGGAGAATATAGTAAGAGACTTAGCAGACAAAAAGAAATGTATAATTATATTAGGAATGGAAGAGAAACATAACCCAGATAGAACCACAAGAATCAAAGAGGAAAATGAAAAAGTAAGCCAATTACTAGAATCAGTTCAGGAAGATGAACCAGAAATTATGAAACAAATCGAAGAGAAATTTAGACTCGGAAAGTATAGCACAGACAAGACCAGACCAATTAAGATTAAATTCAAGTCACAAACAACGGCAGAGAATATCTTATCCAAAACAGGGAAACTAGCAACAAGTGAACAATACAAAAAGATATGGATAAAAAGAGAAATGAATAAAGAGGAAAGAGAGGAAGAAAAGCAGAAAAGACTGGAAGCTAAGGCAAAAAACGAGAACAGAACGGAGTCAGAGAAAGAGAGATTCTATTGGAGAGTAGTGAACATGAAACTAAGGAAGTTCGACATACAAAAGAAAAACATAAGGGAAACAGAGAACACAATGGAAGTGGCAGAAAACTAAGAGTGTCTTACACAAATATAGATGGATTAATAACAGGATTGAATGAGCTGAATGATTATTTGAAAGAAAAAGAACCAGACATAATGGGAATTGTAGAAACAAAATTAAAAGGCCCACTACCACCCAACAGTGTAGGACATGATGCATACAATTATTGGATTAGAAACAGAGAAAAAGCAAGGGGGTGGAGTTATGTTCCTGACTAAGAAGGATATAAACGTGAAAGGTGTCATATATGGAAAGAATACAGTAGAGATGATTATGATAGAAGTGGAAGACAGAGATAAGAAGAGCAGAAAATTTGTGATAAATTATGTGCCTCCAAAAACAGCCTCATGGGAGGAGAGTGAACATAAAAGTATGTTAGAGGACACAAAGATAACATTAAATAAAATAATGGAAGATGGAGGAAGAATAGTTATGATGGGCGACTTTAATTGCAAAGAAATCTGCTGGGAAGAAATGACAGTAAAGGGTGGAGATGACTCATGGGGAAACGCTCTACTTGAGATGATTATTGACCACACAATGACACAATGGATACAGGAGAACACTAGGTATAGAAATGAAGAAGAACCATCGAGACTAGACTTATTAATTACATCTGAACCTAGAATAGTGGACAAGATTGAATATAAAACACCAATAGGTAAAAGTGACCACATATTGATTGAACTGGAACTTAATGAAGAAAAATATATCAAAAGAAATGAACAATATAGAAAAGGAAGAATGATGTATGAAAAAACAAACTTTGATAAAATAAGAGAATTCTTTCAACAAGAAAACTGGGAAGAAATATACAAAGAAAAAACATCAGTGGAAAAGAAATGGAATATTTTGACAAAAATTTACAAAAAAGGAGTAGAAAAGTATGTCCCAAGACAAAAACAAGAAAAAGAATATGTAAAGTGCTGGTACAACAAAAGTTGTAGGGAGTTAAAAGACAAAAGAGACAAATCTTGGACCAGATGGAAAAAGACAAAAAATCTGAAAATATATACTTGTTATAGAAATGAATATGTACAAACATGCAGAGAGGAAAAGAGAGAATATGAAAAAGATATCATAGAAAAATGTAAAGATCAACCAAAACTATTCTACAGATTTGTAAACAATAAACTGAAAAACAAACAGGACTTGGAGAAATTAAGACAAGGGGGAGTTGAATACACTGAGGAAATGGAAATGGCGGAAATTATGAACAAACATTTTAAATCGGTGTTTACAAGGGAGAACATACAACCTGAAGAGATTGAATGGAAAGAGAAAGTCCCCCCTATAGAAAAAATAGAAGTATCAAAGAATGAAATATTGATACAATTGAGTAATCTTGATGTCAGAAAATCACATGGACCAGATGAAATAGCAAACTGGATTCTGAAAGAATGCAGGAATGAACTGGCAGACAAAATACATAGCATAATAAGCAGTTCCTTGAAAGAAGGAAAAGTTCCAGAAGATTGGAAAAAAACAAATATAGTACCTATATATAAAGGAGGAAATAAAGAAGAACCTACCAACTATAGACCAGTCTCTCTAACAAGTACAATAGCAAAAATTTGTGAAAGAATTATCAAAAATAGATGGGTAAAATACTTGGAAAAAAACAACGTACTAAATCCAAGGCAATTTGGATTCAGACAAGGACGATCATGCGTCACCAATTTAATATGCTTCTATTCAAGGCTAATAGATATAATACAAGAAAGAGATGGATGGGCTGATTGTGCATTTCTAGACCTAAAAAAAGCTTTTGACAAAGTACCACATAAGAAGTTGCTTAAGAAACTAGAATCTGAAGGAGGAATACAAGGTAAATTACTAAATTGGATGGAAGACTTTTTGCAAGAAAGAAAAATGAGAGTAGAGATAAGAAACCAGCACTCAAAATGGAATGAAGTAATAAGCGGTGTCCCGCAGGGAACAGTCCTGGCCCCAATAATGTTTGCTATATATATTAATGATATGGATGAAGGAATTGAAAGCTATATGAGCTTCTTTGCAGACGATGCAAAACTACTGAAAAGAGTGAAAACTGAAGAAGATTGTGAATCACTACAGAGAGATCTAAATAAAGTACAGGAATGGAGTAAGAAGTGGGAGATGGAGTTCAATACAAAAAAGTGCAGTATAATGGAATTTGGAAAAAGCAAAAACAGAATAACAGGATCATATAATTTGGGAGAAGAGGGAATAAAAAAAGTAGAAAATGAAAAGGACCTGGGAGTCATTGTTATGAATAATATGTCACCTGAAAAACATATAAATAAGATTTTTGGAGAAACTTATAATTTGATAAGAACAATCAAAGTGGCATTTACATACCTGGATGAAGAAATGGTGAGGAAAATCCTAATCACCCTGATAAGACCAAGATTGGAATATGCAGCAACGATATGGTCACCAAGTACAAAAAAATGTATAAAAAAATTTGAAAGAATACAAAGAGCAATCACAAAACTGGCACCAACACTCTCAAAACTATCATATGAAGAGAGACTACAAAAACTTAAACTACAGACACTAGAGCAAAGAAGAGAGAGAGGAGATTTGATAGCTATTTACAGAATCATGAAAGGCATAGAAATTACTGATAGAGAGAATCTGATAAAATGGGATGACAGAAATACAAGAGGACACGGAAAGAAAATAAAAAAAGACAGCTATAGAAGAGATTTGAAAAAGAACAGCTTTCCTCACAGAGTAATAGACAGTTGGAACAAGTTAGATGAGAAAGTGGTGTGTGCAAAAACAATACATGAATTTAAAAATAGTTTAGATAAAATGAGATATGAAGACGGGACCCCACGAGCATAGCTCCCCTTCCCGTAAAATACAACTAGGTAAATACAACTAGGTAAATACACATATGTGAACGTGTACACATATAATTACACACGACGATATCTCTCCTTCCCGTAAAATAAAAATATATAAATACACACACACACTTTACGTTAATTAGACGACTCGGTGGCGCCATTGGTAGAGAGTCTTGCACAAATCGGCTGTATTTGGATCGAATCCTGTCCAGGTTTATTTTTATTTATTTATTTTTTTCAGTCTCGCTGCGCTTCGAGTCGATACTCCAACTCTCGTGGGCGGGGAGTTGGAGATATGTGTGCGTGTAAGTTCATAGATCGGACATACGAGCTCTGAGCTCTCTTCCGGTAGGGAAATAGCTGTCGATCACGAGTCCAATACGTGATCTAAAAGACCAATATGAATCACACACACATGTGAACATGTACACATATAAGCACACACGACGATATATCCCCTGCCCATAAAATACACACACACACACACACACACACACACACACACACACACACACACACACACACACACACACACACACACACACACACACACTGATAATAGCAATGAGCTAGAGAGAGAGAGAGATAACGGGGGGGAAATATAATAGTTCCAGTCTTCCTTAGCGTTTCACAGTTTTCTTCAGTGTTTCACAAAGAGAGAACGGAAGCAGCCAGATGACGTCAGAAGCTGCGCAGACCGGCTCAAGCGGTTAGACCTTGTGTATATAGATCTTGCTGCAAATGACAGACCCACTCCCAGGGGTTTTCTCGCTTGACGTTTCGTGGGAGTAAGATTTTGTTTATATTTTTTTAAGAAATAGGTGTCCCAAGTGCCACTTTTGAACAAAAGCTGTACCAGTTTTCCTTTTTGAAGAATAATGGTCCAATGTAAGGTTAGGTTTGTGTAAATAAGACCTTTCGAACAATAATGGTCCCAGTTTTTCCCTCTTGAAGAATGGAGACCCCAAATGAAACGGGACCCTTATTCTTCAAATGCTTACTTTTCAAGGTAAAAGTATCCATAGATTATAACTAGAATCCACCTTTGTATTTCCGGCTTCCTCCCTCAGTCACCCACCGACATGCTGACGTCAACGTCACAGCCACTAGTTCGGCTACTGCAGAAGGCGAGGGTAGGTCCTCTACGATTGGTCACTTCCACCCTCCCAAGGACTTATCTCGAGGGGGCACGAAGAATCCACCTGGGGCCAAGACTCCAGAAGAACGCCCCGCCAAGTGGGAACGACTTGCCTCGACCCTGCGGCATTGCCTCGTTCATGAGACTCCCTGTGCAGGACTCTACAGACGGTAAGTTTCTTCTTAAAGATGTACCCATGCACTGGAAATTGCCGCAAGTAATATCACAGTCTGAGCAGAAGAAAAGACTGGAGACGGGTAGTTTATATAGTTCGACTGCGAACTGCAGTTCTCTTCAGTCGAAATAGACTACCCGTCTCCAGTCCTCTTCTTCTCCGGCTGTGGGATTAGTTTTGATTAAAAACGTGGCACTACATTTTTCATCACTGGAAATTGTCTTTTATAATTATTATTTGTAGTAGTAGTAGTATTGATATCATTTTTGGTGGTGGTGGAATGATGCATTTAAGACAAGTGAATTGATGAAGTCGACGACTCTGAAACTTGGATGCACGTACCACAAGGGTACGCGAGCGAATTGCAGGGATTTTTTTTTATTTTCTTTATCAGTTATTGCACATGTTTTTTTAAGTTTCCCTAATATCTAATCGTGTGTGTGTGTGTGTGTATTCACCTTGGTCTTTGGATCACGTGCTGGGCTCATGATCGACAGCCATTTTCCCTCCCGAAAGAGAGCTCAGAGTTCGTATGACCGCTCTATGAGTAATGTTGTGACCTTACACGCACACACACACACCCAACTTTCCGCCCACGAGAGTTGGAGTAACGACTCGAAGCGCAGCGATACTGAAATTTCAGTCCCGGGCAGGATTCGAACCCGGACCGCCGTAGTGATAGTCGGGGACAATAATACATAAAACTTGTTTCCAAGTCATCTCATGCCTACACCATGCTTTGTGATGTCGATCAAGTTGAGTAAGTTCGCCTGTCTTTAAGGAAAGGTATATAGCAATAGTTCGGAGATCTAGAATGCATTCGAAGTTTGTGTGTGTGTGTATGTGTGTGGTGTGTGTGTGTGATTCATCACCATGGTCTTTGATCACGTGATCGACAGCTAGCGCATGGGTGTGGATACAAGGTTAACCTTTCCCCCATACACGCGTCACCTGAAGGTATTTCCCTCCTATCCGTGTTTCTTAGCAATAAATCAGTCGCTGCCGCCAAGGTATTTTATTCGGTTTAGGGGAAATTATCCCAGAAAAGAAAATATCCCAATCCTATCCCATTGTGGCATCTTTTGCACTCTTCTTAAAATGACTTCCTTTCGAACGTCCTTGTGTCGCAGGCCTGGACGTGTGTGTGGTCGGCGTGCCCCTGGACATTGGGTGTTCCAACCGGAGCGGGACCCGGATGGGTCCTCGGCAGACCCGGACGGAGTCCGTCTTGCTGCGAAATTCGAATGCGCTCACGGGCGCGACCCCCTTCGAGGATGTGAACGTTGCAGACATCGGTGACGTCGCCTTCAATATGTACAAGTAAGACTGGAGGAAGAGGAACCTTGGTGAGAAGATAGAGTAAGGGGGAGGTCAGGGAGATGTTCTTCTCACTTGGGAATACAAAACCTAAAGAACTTCATTTTGAGGAGCAAGTGCGATGTTTATTCGCGAGGTTCCCTCGGCCGTTAAATTCGAAATATTCTCGGCATGAACTCGTTAAGCATTATTAGAACTTAGGAAATTCTCTCTTAATTTCCTTCCAAAACATATTTCTATTACTTTAAAAAGAGGAAGAAGAGAATCGAATGGAGAAGAAAATGTAAAAGGTGCAGATGGAGAGAGAGACTGCAGTAAGAGGAAGATGAGCAGAGTATTTTAGGGAGTTGTTAAACATGAAGGAAGACAGGGAGGGAAAGATAATTGCTAAGCGCTAAGAAAATGACAGTGATAAATGAGGAAAATCGAGGAGGCATAAGGAAAGGTGAAGTGAAAGGAGTTATTAAAATGATGAGAGTAGGTACGGCAACTGGGTTGGATGGGTGTCATGCGGAGTGTCGAAAAAAGGGAGGTACACTGATGGTGGACTGGCTGGTAAGGTTGTTTATTGTTTGTCTAAAAAAGAGTAGAGTGCCAGAGGATTGGAGGAGTGCCTATATAGTTCAGCTTTACAAGGAAAAGGGGACAAGCGTGAGTGTAATAGTTTCAGAGGGATTAGTTTGCTGGGTGTAGTTGGGAAGGCTTATGGGAGGGTTTTGATTGAGAGGATTAGGAGAGGAACAAAGGGATTAATTGGTGAGGGACAGTGTGAGTTTAGCACAGGTAGGAGTTGCATGGATCAGATTTTTAAGGTAAGGCAGACATGTGAGAAAGATTTAGGAATAGGTAATTTTTTTTCCTTTGTGTATTTGGAAAAGGCTTATGGCAGGGTAGACAGGAAGGCACTGTGGGAGATTTTGCAGATATATGCAATAGGAGGAAGGCTGTTAAGAGCAGTCAGGAGTTTTTACGAGAGTACTAGAGCCTGTGATAGAATTAGAAATGGAGAGAGTGAGTGGTTTGAAGTAAAGATGGAACTTCGCTTTGGATGTGTTATGTCGCCTTGGCTGTTCAATTTATACATGGGTAGGGGATGTGAGAGGTAAATGCAAGGGTAGTGGGCCGGGGATTGGAGATGGTTAAAAAAATGAGAAAAATGGATGATAAGGCAGTTGTTTGCTGACACACTGCGTTTATAACAGGATCAGAGGAGGGATTAAGGATGTTAGTGACGGAGTTTTGGAAGGTGTGCGAAAGAAGTAAGTAGAAGATAAATGTCGGTAAAAGTAAGATGATGAGATGTACAAGGGGAGAATGTGGCAACAAATTGGAAGTGAGTATTAAGGGAGAGAGACTGGAGGAAGTGGATAGCTTTAGATACTTGGGTGCGAATGTGGCGGGAAAGGGAGGAGTGGAGGTGGAGACAGAATGTAAATTGAGAGAAGCAAGTAAATGCCTTGGGAGATTAAAAAGTGTAATGAGGAATAGACATTTGGGAATGGATGCTAAGAGGAGATTGTATGAAGAAATTATTGTGCCGACAGCACTGAATGGGACAGAAACATGGAGCATAAGAAATGAAGAGAGGAGGAGTTTGTGTTTAAGATGAAATACCCGAGAAGTATGGCACGGGTTACTAGGTTGGATAGAGGTGAGGAGAGAGGGGATGGAGAGGGAGTTGGGAGATATGGTTGATGAAAGAGTATTGGGATGGTTTGGACACATGGAAAGAATTAGTAAAGATTAGTGAAAAAGGTGTGGAAGGCAAAGGTGGAGGGAGTTAACATAAGGGGATGACCAAGGATGAGATGGATGGATGGATGGATCGGGTAAAAGGGGCTTTGGGAAAGAGGGGAATGTCTATTGAGGGAGGAAGAGAGAAAACAGAAGATAGGGGTAAATGGAGAATGGTTATATACGGATGGTGCTGTGATGCATGGAAGGGAGTGGGTGAGGTGGAGTGAGTGTGAATGATATTTTGACGCAGCCCAAATGGATTTCTCCCAGTCTGCATGAGGGGACGGAAAGGGGGGAGGGGTCGCCGATTTAATGAAGCGACCTTGCTACGGATGTGCGGTGTCTTGCTACATTGCTTATGACCCACGGCAGTGAGCGAGATACAGGGATGACCTGTCCTCCAGAACTAAGATAGAGAGGGGGTGGGGATGATGAAAGGGAGTGGAGTATGTGGTGATGGAATGGGTGGAAGTGGATTTTATGCAATTTTTTTCCTCCCATGTAAGGGGGTATATGTATGTAGGAAATTCTATTAAAGTTGTTCAGGGGAAATGCAAATTATTTATTCAGCAGCAATGATGAAGAAAAACTGAGCCAAAATCAGACGAAACAGACTGTATGTGGGAACTATCTATACACGTACTGGTCGTAGTGGTCTTATCGATATCTCAAAGATCCGCTTGCCAGAATCGTATGCAGATGCCAAGATCAAAGGTGCTTTGAACAAGTCGTGCTAGAGATAAGGAATATAACGAATAATCATTATGGCCTTGGGTGAGGTTTACGTTTATCATAGTCTTCTCTCGCCACTTTCACCCCCTCGTCACCCCTCTCGCCACTTGTTAGTCCTTCTTTTAGTTTGTAGGCCCTGTTGCCTCCAATTGTAATTATTCAACTTTCTCAAGTTCTAGGCTGTCTGTTCCTCTTAATGTTGGTTCTTTTCACCGACACTTCACTTCGCTAAATTTTTCTGTCTGGGAGAATTAATTTTATATTTTCTTATTTCTTCTGTATCTTTCTTCAGTTAATTCTTATGCAGCGCGCTTCAAAGGAATCCCCCAAGAGGACGTATGCAAGGTCCTACGTGAGCTTTCCAGTGATGCTCGTGGTGTCCCGTCTTCATATCTCATTTTATCTAAACTATTTTTAAATTCATGTATTGTTTTTGCACACACCACTTTCTCATCTAACTTGTTCCAACTGTCTATTACTCTGTGAGGAAAGCTGTTCTTTTTCAGATCTCTTCTATAGCTGTCTTTTTTTATTTTCTTTCCGTGTCCTCTTGTATTTCTATCATCCCATTTTATCAGATTCTCTCTATCAGTAATTTCTATGCCTTTCATGATTCTGTAAATAGCTATCAAATCTCCTCTCTTCTTTGCTCTAGTGTCTGTAGTTCAAGTTTTGCTAGTCTCTCTTCATATAATAGTTTTGAGAGTGTTGGTGCCAATTTTGTAATTGCTCTTTGTATTCTTTCAAGTTTTTTTTTTTAATACATTTTTTTGTACTTGGTGACCATATCGTTGCTGCATATTCCAATCTTGGTCTTATCAGGGTGATTAGAATTTTCTTCACCATTTCTTCATCCAGGTATGTAAATGCAACTTTGATTGTTCTTATTAAATTATAAGTTTCTCCAAAAATCTTATATGTTTCTCAGGTGACA
The DNA here is from genome assembly GCF_046742065.1 of Oratosquilla oratoria. Taxonomy (NCBI): domain Eukaryota; kingdom Metazoa; phylum Arthropoda; class Malacostraca; order Stomatopoda; family Squillidae; genus Oratosquilla; species Oratosquilla oratoria. The sequence continues at coordinate 76,250,743 of NC_134784.1, read as the reverse complement.
TATTATTCATAACAATGACTCCCAGGTCCTTCTCATTTTCTACTTTTTTTATTCCTTCTCCCAATTTATATGATCCTGTTATTCTGTTTTTACTTTTTCCAAATTCCATTATACTACACTTTTTTGTATTGAACTCCATCTCCCACTTCCTACTCCATTCCTGTACTTTATTTAGATCACTCTGTAGTGATTCACAATCTTCTTCCGTGTTCACTTTTTTCAATAGTTTTGCATCATCTGCAAAGAAGCTCATATAGCTTTCAATTCCTTCATCCATATCATTAATATATATAGCAAACATTATTGGGGCCAGAACTGTTCCTTGTGGAACACCGCTTATTACTTCATCCCATTTTGAATGTTTATCTCTTATCACTACTCTCATTTTTCTTTCTTGCAAAAAGTCTTCCATCCAATTAAGCAGTTTGCCCTGTATTCCTCCTTCAGTTTCTAATTTCTTAAGCAACTTCTTATGTGGTACTTTGTCAAAAGCTTTCTTTAGGTCTAGAAATGCACAATCAGCCCATCCATCTCTTTCTTGTATTATATCTATTAGCCTTGAATAGAAACATATTAAATTGGTGACGCATGATCGTCCTTGTCTGAATCCAAATTGCCTTGGATTTAGCACTTTTTTTTTCTAAATATTTTACCCATCTACTTTTGACAATTCTTTCACAAATTTTTGCTATTGTACTTGTTAGAGAGACTGGTCTATAGTTGGTAGGGTCTTCTTTATTTCCCCTTTTATATATAGGTACTATATTTGCTTTTTTCCAATCTTCTGGAACTTTTCCTTCTTTCAAGGAACTGTTTATTATGCTATGTATTTTGTCTGCCAGTTCATTCCTGCATTCTTTCAAAATCCAGTTTGCTATTTCATCTGGTCCATGCGATTTTCTGACATCAAGATTACTCAATTGTTTCACTATTTCATTCTTTGTTACTTCTATTTCTTTCATAGGGGGGACTTTCTCTTTCCATTCGATCTCTTCAGGTTGTATGTTCTCCCTTGTAAACACTGATTTAAAATGCTTGTTCATAATTTCTGCCATTTCAACTTCCTCTGTGTATTCAACTCCTCCTTGTCTTAATTTCTTCAAGTCTTGTTTGTTTTTTAATTTGTTGTTTACAAATCTGTGAAATAGTTTTGGTTGATCTTCACATTTTTTATGACATCTTTTTCATATTTTCTCTTTTCCTCTCTGCACGCTTGTACATATTCATTTCTATGACAAGTATATATTCTCAATTTTTGAGACCTTTTGTCTTTTTTCCATCTGGTCCAAGCTTTGTCTCTTTTGTCTTTTAACTCCCTACAACTTTTGTTGTACCAGCATTTTACATATTCTTTTTCTTGTTTTTGTCTTGGGACATACTTTTCCACTCCTTTTTTTTTTTTTTTTTTTTTTTTTTCTTCTTTTTTTTTTTTTTGTCAAAATATTCCATTTCTCTTCTACTGTTGTTTCTTCTTTGTATATTCCTTCCCAGTTTTCTTTTTGAAAGAATTCTCTTATTTTATGAAAGTTTGTTTTTTCATACATTCTTCCTTTTCTATATTGTTCATTTCTTTTCATGTATTTTTTCTCATTTAGTTCTAGTTCTATCAATATGTGGTCACTTTTACTTATTGGTGCCTGGTATTCTATCTTTTCCACTATTTCAGGTTCTGATGTGATTATTAGGTCTAGTCTCGATGGCTCTTCTTCATTTCTATACCTAGTGTTCTCTTGGATCCATTGTGTCATTGTGTGGTCAATAATCATCTCAAGTAGAACATTTCCCCATGAGTCTTCTCCACCCTTTACGGTCATCTCTTCCCAGCAGATTTCTTTGCAATTAAAGTCGCCCATCATAACTATTCTTCCTCCATCTTCCATTATCTTGTTTAGTGTTATTCTTGTGTCTTCTAACATACTTTTATGTTCACTCTCTTCCCACGAGGCGGTTTTTGGGGGCACGTAGTTTATTACAAACTTTCTGCTCTTCTTATCTCTGTCTTCTATTTCTATCATAATCCTCTCTACTCTGTTCTTTCCATATGTGACACTCTTCACGTTTATATCCTTCTTAGTCAGGAACATAACTCCACCCCCTTGTTTTATCTCTCTGTTTTCCAATAATTGTATGCATTGTGTCCTATGCTGTTGGGTGGTAGTGTACCTTTTAATTTTATCTCAACAATTCCCATTATGTCCGGATCTTTTTCCTTCAGATACTCGTTCAGTTCATTTAGTCCTATTATTAATCCATCTATATTTGTGTAGGATACTCTTAAATTTCTGTTATTTCCATTGTATTCCCTGTTTCTTTTTTGTTTCTCTCTGTTATGGTCCATTTCTTCAATTTCATATTCACTACTCTCCAGTAGAATTCTTGTTTTTCTGACTCCGTTCTGGTCTCGTTTTTTTCTTTAGCTTCTTTCCTTTTCATTTTTTCTTCCTCTCTTTCCTCTTTATTCATTTCTCTTTTTATCCATACCTTTTTATATTGTTCACTTTCTGCTAACTTCCCTGTTTTTGCTAAGATATTCTCTGCTGTTGTTTGTGATCTGAATTTAATCTTAATTGGTCTGGTCTTATCTGTACTATACTTTCCGAGTCTAAACTTCTCTTCAATTTGTTTCATTATTTCAGGTTCATCTTCTTGAACTAATTCTAGTAATCTACTTACTTTTTCATTTTCCTCCTTGATTCTTGTGGTTCTATCTGGGTTATGTTTCTCTTCCATTCCTAATATAATTATACATTTCTTTTTATCTGCTAAGTCTCTTACAATATTCTCCTTCTGTCTCATCACTTTGATAACTGAGTCTTCAGTTTGTTCTTTCATTTGCTGTTTAATTATATCAGTAAATGCAACTTTACTGTTTTCCTGTATCTTCCTCCACCCCTGTGCCTCTTTTGCTATTGTTTCTTTATTGTCTTTATTGTTCCTTTTTAATTCTTCATTCTCCTCTTTTACTTCTCTTAACTGTCTTTTTAGTTCTTCTATTTCATCAGTTAAGTTCTTGTTCGCCTTCTCTAGGTCTTCCAATCTTTCAACCCTTTCAGCAATTTTTGACATTTTACCGAACCTAACCTCCCAATGTTCGGTCATTTGTTCAAGCTTTTCCTCCAGTTTTGCCAGTCGGGGGAGGTTGGCATCCGCCGCCCCCTCATTAAATCCTTGGAAATTATTATCCTCACCTTCCATTGAACTGCTTTTATCTATGTTTCTAATCTTTACATTTTTGTTAGTCCCATCATCAAAATCCAAATCATCGGTTCGGCGTTTGTTTACAAGCCGTCTGGCCTCTTGGACCAAGTCCTCCCCTTCCTCATTTCCTTCCATTTCCCTCAGTAATCCCTCCCCTTCTCCCTTTTCCTCACTTTCCCACTACACCACGAGCAATCCCCCCCTGTAAATACAATAGGTACTTCCTTTCCGTTGAGATCCACGAGAATTTCACTCTTTCTTCAGAACGTCAATCCTCGCCGTCCATCTAACGTACGCGTGTGTGTGTGTTTCATAAGCACCAAACCCATAAAATGTAAAAAGCTGTCTTCTACCCCAATTTCTACCTTTTCTACCAGCCTCTTACATTATGAACTTTGTGTAGTATGTTGCCAATGATTCAAATCTGAGATAGCCAAGTGAGGTAGCGACTCTCATACTTTATGCAGTCGATATTTGAGACTTTAGTGACATCCCTACAAATACCCATTAATATTTCATAATTGATGACTCCTTTAAAAAAATATTACTTGTATCTTCTATTCTCCCTCCATTTTTCTACTTTCCATAAATTTTTTCTTTGCTATTTCTATGACAACACCTCTTCGGTGTTATATTTTCCAGAAGAACAGCAATATAACAGAATTCACGCTGAGTTCATGGAATATTTCGACATCAATGAATATCTGTAACTGTTCATCATTGCAAAGAAATAAGAAACTTTTCTTCTTCATCTTCTTTCTTTTTCTTTTTTCCTTGACCATGTGCCTGATAAAGTTGCCTGTTACATTATTAATACTACACTTGTGGTGAATTTCCAGTAGATCTGCATGGAGGCAGATACACAGTTACATGGGTTCTATAACGTCCCCATTTTTTTCCTAGAAGTATTACTGGTGCCTGCTTGTCATTTTTCCATGTTTGTTAGTTTTTTTTCTAGTTGTGAATATAACGTATAGATTTACATTTTTTCCCCAGTTTGCCCGAAGCTGCTGACCAGATCACTGCACGGTACCGTGATATCATCAAAGGAGGCTGCATTCCCCTGACATTAGGTGGGGACCATACCATCACTTACCCTATCCTCAGGGCTATTAAGGTGAGCACTTAGAAATTACTCTCACCTTAGGAGGGCAAATGGGAATTTTGAATTAAATTCTTAAACTTGCTTATTCAGTTGTTGAGATTGTCACTTTTTTATTGTTGTAGTTTTGACATATTCCCGTCTCGTACCATAAGTGTCTTTATTCAATTGCTGTATTTGTACTCTTCCTTGTTCTGTTATATATTTCTTTGCTTGATATATTTAAATGAGTGCATGGAGAGTTTCGGGGATAAATGTCACTGTAGTGGTATTGGGAGATTTCAATGCAAGAGTAAGGGATGAACCAATAGACAAAGTGGTTGGGAAGTGTAGAGTGCCAGGTAAAAATAGTAGTGGAGAGTTAATGGTGGAGATGTGTTTAGGAAAAAGGTTAAGCATAAGTATACATGGGAGAGGATGGGGGATGGAAGGGTGGTTGATAAGGCTTTTATGGACTATGTAGTCATATCCAGAAGAGTAGAGAGAATTTTGGAAGTCAGTGTTTTTTAAGGGAGAGAGTGGTGGAATATCAAGTAATTTTTTGCGGAAGGTAATTTGAGAATGGAGTATAGATGGAGAAAGAAGAAAAGAACAGAAGGTAAGGGTGGTTGATAAGGCTTTAATGGACTATGTAGTCATATCCAGAAGAGTAGAGAGAATTTTGGAAGTCAATGTTTTTAAGGGAGAGAGTGGTGGAATATCAAGTAATTTTTTGTGGAAGGTAAGTTGAGAATGGAGTATAGATGAAGAAAGAAGAAAAGAACAGAAGGTAACGGTGTTTGATAAGGCTTTAATGGACTATGTAGTCATATTCAGAAGAGTAGAGATAATTTTGGAAGTCAATGTTTTTAAGGGAGAGAGTGGTGGAATATCAAGTATTTTTTGTGGAAGGTAAGTTGAGAATGGAGTATAGATGGAGAAAGAAGAAAAGGACAGAAGGTAAGGGTGATTGATAAGGCTTTAATGGACTATGTAGTCATATCCAGAAGAGTAGAGATAATTTTGGAAGTCAATGTTTTTAAGGGAGAGTGTGTTGGAATATCAAGTAATTTTTTGTTGAAGGTAAGTTGAGAATGGAGTATAGATGGAGAAAGAATAAAAGGACAGAAGGTAAGGAGATGCTTAGAGTAAATTGTTACAGTGTGAAGGAAAAGGACCAGGAGCACAAGAAGCTGAGAGAAGTGTGGGAGGTGGTAAAGCATAGAGTAGAAGTAGGAGTGGAAGAGGAATAAGGATGTTTCAGGGAGGAAGTGGCAGGATGTGCAAAGACAGCATGTGGTACAAAGGGATAGGAAGGAATAGAAGGAAATGCAGTGAGTGGTGGGATGATGAAGTGAAGAAGGTTGCTGAAGAAAACTAAGTATTCACAGACTGGTTACAAAGTAGGACGAGGGAAACATATGAGGGGTACAAAGAAAAAAATAACAAAAGTAAAACATAAGATAAAGGAGGAAAAAGTATGGTATATGTGAAATGAAGGATTATGACAGAAGATTTTTAAAGTAATATGTTTTGGAGTGAAGTTAAGGGAGAAAGGGGAGGTGAATCAAGTAGAGAAGAAAAGGTGGAAGGTGCAGATAGATAATAACGGAAGAGGAGGCAGTAAGGGGAAGATGTGCAGAGTATTTCAGGGAGCTGCTAAATGTGGAAAAGGATAGGGAGGGAATGGTGGCAGCAGTGAGAGGCACTAAGAAAATGACAGTGAGGAAAATGGAGGAGAAATGAAAAAAAAAGAAAAAAGATGAGGCGCAAGTAGTTATTAAAATGATGAGAGCAGGTAAGGCACTTGGGTTAGATGGGTGCCATGCAGAATGTTAAAAGAAGGGAAGTACAGTAATAGTGGACTGGCTGGTGAGGTTGTTTAATGTGTGTCTAAGTGAGGGTAGAGTGCCAGAGGACTGGAGGAGTGCCTGTATATTTCCGCCTTACAAGGTAAAAGTGGACATATACGAGTTTAGTAGTTTGAAGGATCAGTTTGTTGTATGTAGTTGGGAAGGTTATAATTGAGAGGATTATGAGAGGAACGGAGGGAATTCGTGAGGAACAGTGTGGTTTTAGGAAAGGTAGGGGTTGTGTGGATAAAAATTTTGTGGTAAGACAAATATGTGAGAGATTTGGGAAAAATTTAAGGATTTTTTTTTAGGGGGGAGGGGGCTTTATACATACATACATATACCAAGGCTTTTTCCCCCTTACAAGGGGGGGGTAGCCAAAAAGAAAAAGGCATAAAATCATTCCCACCCATTCCATCCCCGAACACACTCCACACCCCTCCACCCTCCCTCTTATCTTAGCAACTCCTGGATGACGGGTCATCCCTGCACCTTGTCCACTGCCCTGGGTCAGAAGCAGTGTCGCAAAACACAGCACATCCACTGCAAGGCCGCTTCATTAAATCGGCGACCCCCCCTCTCCGTTCCCCCATTGGCAGGGTAGACAGGAAGGCACTGTAGGAGATTTTGCATATATATGGGGTTGGGGGAAGGCTGGTAAAGGCAGTTAAGAGTTTATACGAAAGTATTAGAGCCTGTGTTAGAATTAGAAATGGAGAGAGTGGTTTGAGGTAAAGGTGGGACTGCATCAGAGATGTCATGTCACCATGAGTGTTCAATGTGTACATGGATTGGGTGATGCGGAATGTAAATGTGAGGGTAATGGGCAGGAGATTAGAGATGGTTAAAGAAAATGGAGAAAAGTGGGAGGTGAGCCAGTTGTTGTTTGCTGATGACACAGTGCTTGTAACAGGGTAAGAGGCAGGACTGAGGGAGTTAGTGTTGGAGTATGTAATAGGAGGAAGTTGAAGGTAAACGTGGGTGAAAATAAGGTGATGTGTACAAGGGGAGAGAGAGGTTGGAGGAAGTGGATAGCTTTAAGTACTTGGAGTCGCATGTGGCAGGAAAGGGAGGAGTGGAGGTGGAGGTAAATTGTAGATTGAGAGAAGCAGGGATGATATGGTTTAACGTCACAAACCCACCCCTATTGGAAGGCTAGGAAGGTGCCCCTCACAGAGGACTTTGTAGCGTGAAATTTGATAAACCATACCCTTGGTTTAATTTGGCCGGTGGCAGGGTTCAAAACGCCATCCGCTCGACCTTCGCCGCAAGTAACTACGCCCTAACCCGCTCAGCCAGCGAGCTTCCTTCTTGGGGGCAGAGACATGAAATTTAAGAGAGGCATTGAGGAAAATATTAAATGTTTGAAATTAAATGTCTGGGAAGTATGGTAATGTTTACAAGATTGAATAGAATGAGAAACGAGGAGGCGTGGATAGTGGGGGTGGAAAAGGAGATGATAGGCAGGGTTGATGAAAGAATATTGGGATGGTTTGAACACATGGAAAGAATGAGTGAAGAAAGATTAATAGAAGAAGTGTGGAAGGGAAAGGTGGATGGAGTAAACATGAAGGGATGACCAAGGATGAGATGTATGGATGGGGTGAAAGGGGCGTTGAGCAAGAAGATGTCTGCTGAGCAAGGAAGGGAGAAGGCAGGAGATAGGGGTGAGTGGAGAATGACTGTGTATAAATGATACTGTAACGTAGGGAAGGGACAAAGGGGAGTTAGAGAGTGGTTATGTGGGAATGATATTTTGATGCAGCCTTAAGGGATTTCTCCCTGTCTTGTGGTAATGGGGAAAAAGCCCTTGGTATATAGATAAATAAATGTATTTATTAATTTATTTATTTTCCAAGACCTTGGTGAATCATCTACACACTTGGATCACTAAATAAGCCCATCAAGTGGTCTGAAGAAGTGAAATTAAGCACTTCTTTCGCATTTCCGGCTTAATACTACCCCAAACAGCTCGGTACCCATAAAATTGGCACTGCACCCTTGGCCTGAAGACTGTATCCAGCCATTGTGAGGCTCTAGGTTTCAAGATACTGAAACTCAAGTCTACAGTTATTGTTAGTCATAATATATCAGTAACAGCAAAGATACGAATCAGATATCCTGGTGACTGGTTTGGGGTTGTGACCCATAAATTAATAACCACAGTTTTACGTTGTCCCTCCTTTTACCTCTCCCTTTTATGCTATTCTCTTCTCCCCTGTTTCTTATTCTTTTCTTTCTTCCCTCCAGACCTCTCTATCAGGTTTAGCAAGCTCCACACTGATACTTCTCCTTTCCACTGGCAGGAGAAGTATGGCCCAGTTGCCCTCGTCCATGTCGATGCTCATTCTGACCTATCGGACATTTGCCTTGGGGCAACCATCAGCCATGCTACACCCTTCAGGAGATCCCTTGAACAGGACCTAATCAAACCAAATGCTTCTTACCAGATTGGACTCCGGGGTACCACCCATTCAGTTAATGAATATGAGTGGGCAAGGGAGCAGGTGAGCATGAGATGATCATAACAGGTGGGGATTAACTATACTCTGCAGATATTCTTAGATATTTTGTATCTTGCAGGATAGAAATGGTATTCCTAATCCCCCCATCTTTTACCACAGGATTTACACCATTCACATGTTATATTCTGAATATGTATAATTTAAGCATGTATTGCTTTCACCCCTCACATATTGCCAACATACTCAGACTTTGACATAAAAAAAAATTGCAGGGGTTCCGAGTAGTGGAAGCAAAAAAGCTGTGGCACAAAAGTGCTGAACCTCTCATGGAGGAGGTAAGGGCTCACATTGGTGACCAGCCTACTTACCTCTCCTTCGACATTGATGCCATTGACCCAAGCTTTTGTCCTGGTACAGGTAGGTAACAGATTCTAGATATTTAAAAAAAAAATCTGGTAAATCTCTAGATATCTAGAATAGGTACATACATATATCAAGGGCTTTTTCCTCCTTGCAAGGCATAATTCCACTCTCACCCATTACATCCCCACCTAGTCCACTCCCATTCACCATCATGAGTATGGGCTCATGAGTAGTAGACGTGCTTGGATGGCGCTCCCACATTACCAGTAATTCTAGGTGGCGAGAGTGCCGTGCGTTGATGGAAAAATATACAAAATGAGAGGTGACCGCGCCACCAACGCTACATAAGGAATTGCAGTGATCAAACGCTCTGAAAATATCTAAAAGTTTAAAACAGTTATGGAATATTGCGACGGTGTCCGGAAGTGTCAAAATCGTATTGTGAAAAGGATCCTAGTGTGGGTGGAAGGTCGTAAAAATAGGTCGGTCGGTCAGCCTCCACCCCCGGGTCACGGAGGCCCACCGCGTAGTTCAGAGGGCTAGTGTGGTTAAAAGTAGACATCATCCCCTCTGTAGGTGGACGGAAGCCTTATCTAGGCCTCACTTGATGACCAGTGTATTAAACAGTGTTCGATAAATAAGTGAAAATTGAAAAATGTCAGTGATATAACGGTGAAAAATGAAAATGACAGAGCGCAAAAAATGCCAAGCATAGAAGTGCAAATTAGAAGATGTGACCGAACTAAGGCCCAGATAGGACGCAGCCATGAAGAGTGACTGCGTCCTCTCCCCCCCCCCTTAACAACAAGCCTCCCCCCTGCTTGGTCCTTCTCCATTCCCTCCTCACCTTGGTCAGTCGCCCTTTCCTCCCTCCTCCCCTCTTTCCTTTCAAGCGTGCCAGAACAGCCTTGTAAGGACCATTTGGTCTGTTGCTGTTCGTTTGGCTATGTAACTCTCTCTACCCTCCTTTCTCTCCCTCTCTCCCCCCTCTTTCTCTCTCCTCTTCTTTTACTCCCTTTCTTTCTCTCCCCTTCTCCTCTCTCTCCCTCCCCCCTTTCTCTCTCTCCCCTTCTCTCTTTCATTCTCTCTTTCCCCTTCTTTCATTCTCTCTCTCTCTCTCTCTCTCTCTCTCTCTCTCTCTCTCTCTCTCTCTCTCTCTCTCTCTCTCTCTCTCTCCCTTTCCCCCCTTTCACGGCTGCTTCAAACAGTGAGATGGTGAGTGGTTGTGTTTCTGTGATCAGCGCCAAAGAGGTACAATCTCTAAGTAGTAGAATTGTAGCCTTAGGAGTGTAGAGAGCCTTAAAGAGGTGAATAGAGTTCTTCGCTTGGTCAAAAACACGGACGACAAACCATGTTTGGAACCTGGGTGGGAAACGGTGACAAGCAAAACATGGAGATGGTTAAAAGCCCTCACCAAGCCCGCTTGAATGAAGAAAAATTTCAAGCTCTCGCGGGTCTACAAGAAGAAGAAACGAAGAAGATGCAAGAGAAGGGTAGGGTAGTCGCTAGACCCCTGCCCACAGATAAGATTTTGGTTGTAGGGGATAGCCAGGTGAGGTATTTAGATAGGGCCTTCTGTGACAAAGATAGGAAGCATAGGACCCAGGTGTGTTTCCCCGGGGCGGGGATAGGTGATGTTAGAGACAGGATAGAAGAGTGTATAGTCGGGGAAGGTGTGAAACCCATAGTTTGCTTGAGTGCTGGGGAGAATGACATAGGTAAGTTAGGGAGTGAGGAATTGTTTGCGCGGTTTCAGGATGCGCTAGATAAGATTAGGAATAAGGGAGGGGTTCCTGTTGTATGTGGAATCCTTCCGAGGCGTAGAGCTGAAGGTATGTGGCATTCCAGGGCTATTGCGATGAATTGCAGGGTGGCAAAATATTGTAAGGCTAGTGGATGGGCATTTGTCGACAACTGAGATCGCTTTTACGGTAAGAATAATCTATATACAAGAGACAGAGAACACTTGTCACCCAAAGTATTTCGGCTCCTTGCTGAATCCCTTGAGCGAGAAGTAGGCATCCTGCACGGTTTTTTCAGGTAGATTACGTGGGAGTCGTGGGGGACGGGGAAGTATCGGAATATAGTTTAGGCAATAGAAATAGCTCAGAGAAGGACTGTGAAAAGAATCACCTAACCAGGTGGAGGGATGATAAACTAAAAGTTTATTATACAAACAGCAAAAGCGTAATAGATCAAATTTACTTGCTGCAAGGTAAACCATGCATAGAGAATTTTTATATTATATCTATTACTGAATCCTGGATCAAAATGGCTAATGGATATTTCCTTCCTGAAATCGAGATAGAATGATACAAGTTTTTTTCACAAGTACAAGGTTGGCAGGAGTGGAGGAGGAGTAGCACTTTTCGTTAAAAATACAATAAACTGTATTACTAACAATTAGATTAAAGAAGAGGCTAGTACGGAATCTATTTGGTTGGAGATTATAGGCAAGAATAAAAAGCTTATTAGCGTCCTATATAGTCCTAACCTCACTATTGAGCAGACTGATCCCCTGATTCATGAAATTCGCAGGGCGTCCCAGTACAAAAACGTTGTGATCATGGGGGATTTTAATTATAGAAACATTGACTGGGAAATTTTAGTAGGAGATCAGGAAGCGCAAAATTTCTTAGATGCGGTGCAGGATAATTTCATAAAACAAATGATTACCGATCCTACTAGGAAAGAAAATACTCTGGGCTTACTTCAAACTAATCATTAGCACCTAACGAGTAACGTAAAAGTGGGAGTTAATCTAGGCTCATATGATCATCAAGAAATAAGATTTAATATTAATTGGGAAGAATTAAATAGTAAGATTAAAGTTCCAGTACCGGACTTCAAGAAAGCCAATTTTGATGAGATGAGAGAGTATACAAGACATGAGGAGCGAATGGGTACACGAGGATGCCCGCGTCGGCGTCTTAATTATACACACACACACACACACACACACACACTTCAACGAATGGACGGCTTAGAAGACGTTCTGAAGAAAAGTGAAGTCTGTGGATCCCAACGCAAAGAGAAGTGCCTAGTGTTTTTGCAGGGTGGGGGGGAAATTGCTCGTGGAGTAGTGGGAACGTAGGGAAAGAGGAAAAGGGGAGGGATTACTGAGGGAAATGGAAGGAAATGAGGAGGGAGTAGACTTTGACCAGCCAGACAAGCGGAAGGTAAACAAAAGACTTAGCGAGGATCAAATGTCTAATAAAAATGTAAAGATTAGAAGTATAGAGAGGAGCAATACAGAAGAAAGTGACGAGAATATGTTCCAGGGATTTAAAGAGGGTGGGGGGGACACAACCCCCCCCCCCCCCCCCGACTGATAAGACTAGAGGAGAGAGTTGATAAGGTGATCGAGGACTTGGAGCGTAAGTTAGGTAACGTAGACTCCATTTTTCAAAGAATTGAAAGGTTGGAACAACTAGAGAAGGCTAACAGAAACTTAACTGAAGAAATAGAGGACCTAAAAAGACAGTTAGGAAATGTAAAGGAGGAGAATGAGAAATTGAAGAAGAATAGTAATGAAAACAGAGAGAAAATAGATACAGAAGCTAAAAATTGGAGAATAACTCAAGAAGGGAATAAGGTTTCATTCACTGACATAGTCAAACAGCAATTGAAAGAACATAATGAAGACTCAGTTATTAAAGTGATGAGACAGAAGGAGAATATAGTAAGAGAATTAGCTGACAAAAAGAAATGTATAATTATATTAGGAATGGAAGAGAAACATAACCCAGATAGAACTGCAAGAATCAAGGAGGAAAATGAAAGAGTAAGCAGTTTATTAAAATTAGTCCAGGAAGATGAACCAGAAATTATAAAGGAAATTGAGGAAAAATTCAGACTCGGAAAATATAGTACAGATAAGACCAGACCAATTAAGATTAAATTCAGGTCACAAACAACAGCAGAGAAAATTCTATCCAAGACAGGGAAACTAGCAACAAATGATCAATATAAAAAGGTATGGATAAAAAGAGAAATGAATAAGGAGGAAAGAGAGGCAGAAAAGCAGAAAAGAATTGAAGCTAAGGCAAAAAACGAGGAAAGAACGGAGTCAGAGAAAGAGAGATTCTATTGGAGAGTAGTGAACATGAAAATAAAGCAGTTCGACATACTAAAGAAAAACATAAGGGAAACAGAGAATACAATGGAAGTGGCAGAAAACTAAGAGTGTCTTACACAAATATAGATGGATTGATAACAGGATTGAATGAACTGAATGATTATTTGAAAGAAAAAGAACCGGACATAATGGGAATTGTAGAAACAAAATTAAAAGGCCCACTACCACCCAACAGTGTAGGACATGATACATACAATTATTGGATTAGAAACAGAGAGAAAAAACAAGGGGGTGGAGTTATGTTCCTGACTAAGAAGGATATAAACGTGAAAGGTGTCATATATGGAAAGAATACAGTAGAGATGATTATGATAGAAGTGGAAGACCGAGATAAGAAGAGCAGAAAATTTGTGATCAATTATGTGCCTCCGAAAACAGCCTCATGGGAGGAGAGTGAACATAAAAGTATGTTAGAGGACACAAAGATAGCATTAACTAAAATAATGGAAGACGGAGGAAGAATAGTTATGATGGGCGACTTTAATTGCAAAGAAATCTGCTGGGAAGAAATGACAGTAAAGAGTGGTGATGACTCATGGGGAAATGCTCTACTTGAGATGATTACTGACCATTCAATGACACAATGGATACAAGAGAACACTAGGTATAGAAATGAAGAAGAACCATCGAGGCTAGACTTAATAATTACATCTGAACCTAGAATAGTGGACAAGATTGAATATAAAACACCAATAGGTAAAAGTGACCACATATTGATTGAACTGGAACTTAATGAAGAAAAATATATGAAAAGAAATGAACAATATAGAAAAGGAAGAATGATGTATGAAAAAACAAACTTTGATAAAATAAGAGAATTCTTCCAACAAGAAAACTGGGAAGAAATATACAAAGAAGAAACAACAGTGGAAGAGAAATGGAATATTTTGACAAAAATTTACAAAAAAGGAGTGGAAAAGTATGTCCCAAGACAAAAACAAGAAAAAGAATATGTAAAATGCTGGTACAACAAAAGTTGTAGGGAGTTAAAAGACAAAAGAGACAAAGCCTGGAACAGATGGAAAAAAGACAGAAGACCTGAAAAATGGAAAATATATACTGGTTATAGAAATGAATATGTACAAAAGTGCAGAGAGGAAAAAAGAAAATATGAAAAAGATGTTATAGAAAAGTGTAAAGATCAACCAAAACTATTCTACAGATTTGTAAACAATAAACTGAAAAACAAACAAGACTTAGAGAAATTAAGACAAGGAGGAGTTGAATACACTGAGGAAATGGAAATGGCAGAAATTATGAACAAACATTTTAAATCAGTGTTTACAAGGGAAAATATACAACCTGAAGAGATTGAGTGGAAGGAAAAAGTCCCCCTATGGAAGAAATAGAAGTAACAAAGAATGAAATATTGACACACTTGGGTAATTTTGATGTCAGAAAATCGCATGGGCCAGATGAAATAGCAAACTGGATTCTGAAAGAATGCAGGAATGAACTGGCAGACAAAATACATAGCATAATAAGCAGTTCCTTAAAAGAAGGAAAAGTTCCAGAAGATTGGAAAAAAGCAAATATAGTACCTATATATAAAGGAGGAAATAAAGAAGAACCTACCAACTATAGACCAGTCTCTCTAACAAGTACAATAGCAAAAATATGTGAAAGAATTATCAAAAGTAGATGGGTAAAATACTTGGAAAAAAACAACGTACTAAATCCAAGGCAATTTGGATTCAGACAAGGACGATCATGCGTCACCAATTTAATATGTTTCTATTCAAGGCTAATAGATATAATACAAGAAAGAGATGGATGGGCTGATTGTGCATTTCTAGACCTAAAAAAAAGCTTTTGACAAAGTACCACATAAGAAGTTGCTTAAGAAATTAGAATATGAAGGAGGAATACAAGGTAAATTGCTAAATTGGATGGAAGACTTTTTGCAAGAAAGAAAAATGAGAGTAGTGATAAGAGATCAGCACTCAAAATGGAATGAAGTAATAAGCGGTGTCCCGCAGGGAACAGTTCTGGCCCCAATAATGTTTGCTATATATATTAATGATATGGATGAAGGAATTGAAAGCTATATGAGCTTCTTTGCAGATGATGCAAAATTACTGAAAAGAGTGAAAACTGAAGAAGATTGTGAATCACTACAGAGAGATCTAAATAAAGTACAAGAATGGAGTAGGAAGTGGGAGATGGAGTTCAATACAAAAAAGTGTAGTATAATGGAATTTGGAAAAAGCAAAAACAGAATAACAGGATCATATAATTTGGGAAAAGAAGGAATAAAAAAAGTAGAAAATGAGAAGGACCTGGGAGTCATTGTTATGAATAATATGTCACCTGAGAAACATATAAATAAGATTTTTGGAGAAACTTATAATTTAATAAGAACAATCAAAGTGGCATTTACATACCTGGATGAAGAAATGGTGAGGAAAATCCTAATCACCCTGATAAGACCAAGATTGGAATATGCAGCAACGATATGGTCACCAAGTACAAAAAAATGTATAAAAAAACTTGAAAGAATACAAAGAGCAATTACAAAACTGGCACCAACACTCTCAAAACTATCATATGAAGAGAGACTACAAAAACTTAAACTACAGACACTAGAGCAAAGAAGAGAGAGAGGAGATTTGATAGCTATTTACAGAATCATGAAAGGCATAGAAATTACTGATAGAGAGAATCTGATAAAATGGGATGACAGAAATACAAGAGGACACGGAAAGAAAATAAAAAAAGACAGCTATAGAAGAGATTTTAAAAAGAACAGCTTTCCTCACAGAGCAATAGACAGTTGGAACAAGTTAGATGAGAAAGTGGTGTGTGCAAAAACAATACATGAATTTAAAAATAGTTTAGATAAAATGAGATATGAAGACGGGACCCCACGAGCATAGCTCCCCTTCCCGTAAAATACAACTAGGTAAATACAACTAGGTAAATACATATATATATATATATATATATATATATATATATATATATTGTAGTTCTATATAAGTTACCCCAGGATTCTCTGAACTGGTTTGATCACGTTCCCTGTATTTATTAGTACTCAGAGTAAAAGAGAACGAGTAATACAGCAGTGACTTTATATTTTGTAGTGCAAGTAGTGTGATGGATCGTACATATGGCAGCCGATACTGCGAGCGAGATTTTGACTCGTACTGAAGTGATTAAAAGGGGCATTGGGAAAGAGGGGAATGTCTGTTGAGGAAGGAAAAAGACAGAAGATAGGAGTGAGTGTGGAATGGTTGTGTATGGATGATGTATGGAAGGGAGTGGATGGGGGCTCTTTCTACATGAGGAGACGAAGAAGGGGTCGCCGATTAAATATGGACCTGCATAATCTATGTGTAACCTTTGCCATGGGTATTTGGGCTATTCCCATGGATGCAAACGGGACCTTGCTGGTTCATTCTGGTGTATTGCACATTGTACACATTTGTTTACAAAGTTTTCGATGTCACTGTTTACCCTTGGCCACCATACAAGCAATTTAATAATGGCTTTAGATCTTACAATACCTTGGTGATTTGCATGAATTTCCTCTAATACTCTTTGTCTCAGTGATTGTGGCATGACCACTCAAGCACCTCTCAAGATGCAATTTTGCTCAACAATGAGTTCTGACCACACATCTTTGCATAAGAACATAAGAATGAAGGAGACTGTAAGAGACCATAAGGCCTACACTAGAGAGCTCCGTATCCATCACCACCTGTCATCCCCATCCATAAAGTTGTCTAATCGTTTCTTAAAACAACTGATAGTTTCAGCGCTTACTACATGATTACTAAATGTATTCCACTCGTCGACCACCCTATTAGTAAACCAATTCTTACCTATTTCTTTTTTAAATCTAAATTTGTCCAGTTTATAACTATTACTGCGAGTCCTGCCCTGTTGTTTTAATATGATGACCTTGTTTGCATCACCCTTGTTAGAGCCTTGGTTTACATAACTCGCTCATCATGGCTGAAGATTTTCCAGCAATAAGACTTTGCAAAATCTGTGACAACGCTGGGTCTTTACAAGTATTCTGTACTACTGCGTTAGCCTTTACAGGCAGATGACATGTTTTAATCAACAAAATACAATTTTCATGTACTTCCGCAGCTTTGTGTACTGATAATCTAGAGCAGTGCTTCTTAAACTATCTGAGGTGATGGACCGGCATTTTTTTTTTTTTTTTTTATGTTCCACGTACCGGTAATATTTCGTAGTAATATTAATTCATATCGGAAATTATATGTGTGATGAATATAGTGAAAGTTGACAATTTTTATTTTATTTATTTTGTAAACAAATATAACATCAAAACGTATAAAAAAAAAATTAGATTCTACCAATACCTCAAATGATTCCTTAGCACTGGTCGCGTACCGGTAGCTGATGTTTTCAAAATATCTAACTCGTGATAATTAATTTCTCGCCACCTATCCCTCTACCTACTTGCCTACTATTTGTCTACTACTTGTCTACCTTCATCTACCAGCCTCTTACAGACGGGAAAGGGAGGAGTGGAGGTGGAGGTAGAATGTAGATTGATAGAAACAAGTAAATGCCTTGAGGGATTAAAAAGTGTAATGAGAAAGACATTTGGGAATGGATGCTAAGAGGAGATTGTATGAAGGAGTGATTATCCCGATAGCACTGTATGGGGCAGAAACATGGAACATAAGAGAGAAAGAGAGGAGTTTGAATGTGCTTGAGATGAGGGGTTACTAGGCTAGATAGAGTGAGAAACGAGAAGATGAGGAGGAGAACAGGGGTGGAAAGTGAGTTGGGAGATAGGGTTGGTGAAAGAGTATTGGGATTGTTTGGACACATGGAAAGAATGGGTAAAGAAAGATTAGTAAAAGAGGTGTGGAAGGCAGAGGTGGAAGGATTGAACATGAGGGGACGACCAAGGATGAGATGGATGGATGGGGTAAAAGGGGCATTGGAAAAGAGAGGAATGTCTGTTGGGGAAGGACGGGAGAAGACGGAAGATAGGGGTGAAAGGAGAATAGTTGTGTCTGGATGATACTGTGATGCATGAAAAGGAGTGGGTGGGGGATGGGGGTGAGGGACTGTGTGAAAAATAAATTGACGCATCCCGAAGGGATTTCTCCACGTCTCCATTCCAAATGGAACTATATATATATATATATATATATATATATATATATATATATATATATATATATATGATGAAGGTGGAAAAAGAAGTCACGGGTCTAGTTCCGAGTTCCTGAGTTTATTCCAGACCGGTTTCGCCCCAAGTTTCTTCCTCTGAAGAAGCATAGAACGAAACCGGTCAGGAATAAACTCAGGAACTCGGAACTAGACCCGTGACTTCTTTTTCCACCTTCATCAACTTGTCACAATGTACCAGCATATATATATATCTTAGATTAATGTCTGCTTGCAGGAACACCCGAGATTGGTGGGTTGACAACTATCCAGGCAATGGAAATTGTTCAGGGTTGCCAAGGATTACAACTGGTGGGCTGCGATATTGTTGAGGTGAGGCTTTTATTGTTGTGCATTTTATTACGAATGGGACCAGTGATGAGAACCCACACATGGTCTCTTGAAATAAAACTAAAAATAATTTCCCTGCTGTTCAACTTCACAACCCATCAACAGCCTAGCTTCCTATCTGGAGATAGCCTAGAGGGGCTGGTACACAGCCTTTGGACCAAGCGCTGAAACTGTCAGCTTGTACTGTCTTCTTTTTCTTTTCCTTTTATTCTTTTTCGTTTACTTCTTCACCTTCACATAAAGAGAGTTGACAGTCAGTCACTATTGTCTCTAGTTTTATGGAGTGGAAACCTACAGCCTTACTGCAGCTGGTAACAGTCCTCAGGCCCTTCCATAGATATTTTTGGGGAGAAACATTGGACTGTTGTTTATGCTGTGCTTATGTGCAACTTTCTATGTCGCCAGCTAGATGTAGTAGGAGAAAGGGACTAGTTGTCAGTTCTCGTATCTTATAGGAAAAGGTGAAGGGAAGGTATCTTGGGCCCAGATTTGAGGCGAAATGCCAATGGACTGTACCTCCACATGGAGGTGAGGAGAGTAGATACATACATACACCAAGGGCTTTTTCCCCCTTACAAGGGAGGTAGCCAAAATAAAAAGGCATAAGTCCACTCTCACATTCCCACATACTCCACTCCCATTCACCACCCCACCCTCCCTCTTTTCTTGGCTCCTGGATGATGTGTCATTCTTACATCTCACCCACTGCCTTGGGTCAGAACCAATGTAGTAAGACACAGCACATCCACAGCAAGGCCGCTTCATTTAATTGGCAACCCCTCTCTCGTCCTCTCATAAAAAAAAGGAGAGAAATACCTTAGGGCTGCATCAAAATATCGTTCACACATACTTCCTAACCCCCCTCTCATTCTCCACAGACCTCCTCCTCTTTTCCAACGCCTCTTTCGCCCCATCCATCTCATCCTTGGTCGTCCCTTCATGTTCACTCCACCCAGCTGTCTTCCACACTTCTTTTACTAATCTTTCTTCACTCATTCTTTCTACAAATCCAAGTCATCCCAATACTCCTTTCATCAACATTGTCTCCCAACTGCTTTTCCACCCCCACTCTCCCCCTCACCTTTTCGCTCTATTGAGCCTAGTAACCCTTGCCATATTTCTCAAACATTTCATTTCAAGCACATCCTTACCTTTTTCTAAATCTTCCTCACTTATCTGCCTTACCACAAAATTGATCCACGCAACCCCTACTTGCCCTAAACCTATACTGTTCCTCATTAGTTACTCCCTCTGTTCCTCTCCTAATCCTCTCAATCAAAACCCTCCCATAAGCCTTTCCAATTACATTCAACAAAATGATCCCCCTGAAACTACTACATTTACATTTGCCCCTTTTCCCTTGTAAAGCAGAACTATACAGGCAATCCTCTAGTCCTATGGCACTCTACCCTCTTTTAGACAAACATTAAACAACCTCACCAGCCAGTCCACCATCATGGTCCCTCCTTTCTTTAGTCACTCTGCATGACACCCATCTAACCAAGGTGCCTTACCTGCTCTCATAATTTTAATAACTGCTTTCACCTCTTATTTTCTTATTCCTCCATTTTCTTCATTCAACACTAAGAGGAGATAACAGGAGAGTAGATAGGTTTTGAAAATGGGCATTAGGGAGATGATTCTCTCTACCATCCATCTTACAGGACCACCACAATCAGTTACCAATTGTTGATTCCTCCTGAATATTACAATTCTGTAAACGCACATTCTTACTACCATTATGCTGCACGCCCCCCCCCCCCCCCCCAGCCCCAACAGTTATTTTTAATCCGGACCAATTATGGGACCAATTATGGATACCTTGCAGTGGCCCTGCAAAATGAACAGCAAAGATACCCATTTTCATAACTTGTCAACCTCTTCACCTACATCAGGAGGTGCAGTCCTGAGGGCTGGTACTTGGTCTCCAGACAGCCCAACATCTCCCTATTGGTTTCGGTTGTATTTCTTACATCATTTCACACATGAAGAACTGACAACCAGTAACTGCAGCCAGTGAAACAGAGATGTTCCCACACCACAGGGAGTTCTGTGGGAGGGACGAAAGACTATTGCCAGCTGGTGTGGGGCTGCAGGTTTTCTACATAGTGAAACTTAAGGAAACTTACTATTGTTATCATTGTTGTTATTATTCTTATTTTTCTTATTTCTATTGTTATTATTGTTGTTGAAGAAAATTGTTTCTTCCTATCTGTCTCCCTCTCATGGTTATCCTAACTTTATCTTCTTTGATTACTTTACATCACCGACTCCTTCCAGGATAGTTTGATTATTTTATATCGTTATATACCCAGATCCTAATTAGTATTGCAACCAGATGTATATGTGCCATGTAAGACTATACTCCCACATAAAGAAGCACCTACAGTCTTGTTAAATATGTAACCAACCCACAGGTTTCACCACCGTATGATACAACTGGTACAACAGCGTTGACAGCAGCCAACCTTCTCTTCGAGATGCTTTGTGTCCTTCCAGGGGTACAGCACCGTTCTAGATAGGTCAGTCAGCAGTATTGTATCCTGTTAAACTTCCTTTCAGGGATCTTTTGTATCAATCGCCATTTTATGGAATCTTCAGTGTGGTTCTCCTCTATGAGGAGTCTTGCATAGTTACAAGAGATCTTGCTCCTTCAATCTAAGTCTTCTGCAGGAGAAACCAGCGGCAGTGGATTGATTGATATAGCCCTGGATGTCTGGTAGAAGACCCCATAGGGTTAGCCTATAGGTCACGCAGGGAAGAGACTTTGTACTGTTTGAAACAAATGTTTTCCCTGATTAAAATGTACAGAAAAGGATATGGAACTCCATGAGTATAGCTCCAGTTCTGTATATTAATACTACTATAACTTTCTTTATACATCTTTCCCCATTGTGTTTGGTTGATGTTCGAAAGTTCTTTATCCTGCCTAGTCATATGCCATCCTGTAACTACTACAGTTTTTCCAAATCGTCCATTAAAATTATGATTGCAACAAGTTATTGAAACACAGGGGAGGGGGACAAATGACGCGTTTATTAATCAGTGGTTATGCGTACATAGAGTGTTATGTGCTCACAGTATGACAGACGGGTATGGACTGACATGAGAGCAAACGTCGCTCGCTACGCAGAGCGAGAGAATGCCACGCCTAGTACACGTATAAGGCCTTGTCGGCCGTAACAAAGAGTTATTTTACTGGAAGCGTCGCTGCTGGTCGGGGCACGCCACAACACTACGGTGCCCTGTTAGTATTCTATACTAGAACACCTTGAAGCACTACACCCCACGCACACATACACACCGCTCTCGCAGGACCATCGCGAGAGGTATGCCTATTTGCGAGCCGAGGCGAGCGGCGGGGATCCACGCACGAGGACGGCAGGTCCTCCATCGAGGGATGGGACGCGACGGGGCGGCGTCTTCGGAGGCCGGTGGGCGTTTCCGAAGGGCGATGGGGACGACGATGCGCTGGTCGTACAGCGCCAGCTCCCCGTCCGCGGAGAGGGCGACCCGGAGCTTCCAATACGAAGGGACGGAGTTGGGTAGGGTGAGGCAGTCGGGCAGGAACCCGGAGGACACGCAGGTAAGCAGGTGGCCGTAGGTGGGGTTTGTCCGTGCCACGGCCCGGTGTCTGTAGAGCGTCCAATCGGCGTCGGCGGTGAGTGACGGGTCGTCCCTGCGAAGCGCCGGCGTAGCCGGTGACGACGCTCCTGACGTCGGGGTTTGCGTGTGGATGCGGCCCAGGTGACAGTAAGTATCTCCAGTGATAGTGGCGTATCGGGTTTCGGCGTCCGTCAGAAGCCGCGAGCCGCACTGGACGAGGCGTAAGTGCCCCTGACCGTGGTCTTGGAGGAGGGCGTGCCCGATGCTGTAGAGGCGCGACGCATCCGTCTGCAGTACCACTGGCAGGGCGGGGTCGAACGGCGCCAGCACGGGCGGTGACGACAGACCTCGCTTTACGATAAATGTGATGATCCTTGCTGCACCATTGAGTCAAGTTCTTCCTTCACTTAAACCTGAAATACGAACGGTATCGGCCTGGGCGTGTGGACAGCGAGGGGCGCCGCGTCGGCTTTCAGGTGTATTCTCATGAAGGGGGGATGGGAGACCCATCATCTTTCCTAGGAAGGCGGGGCGGGGATAATCCTTGGAGACCAGCATGTCGCTAAATTCCCGTAGGAAATAGTCGCGAGCGGCGGCCGGTGAGCTGTCAATGGGCAATGTTAACTCGGCGCATCTGTTCGCGTATGTCACCGCCAGGACGGGCTTTGGAAATCGGGTGGGACTATGGCCAAGCCGAAGAAGAGAAGAGGTGTTTGGACCTCCTCGTGAATCCATATGGCGGCGTTGCAGTCCCTGTCTTCAAATGTCAAGGTGGCCCGGAAGCGTTCCGTTGCAGGGGGCATGTGAAAGATGTCGGCCACGTACGTCGGCGCCAAGAACAGCGGCTGTAGGCTGGCTTTGGATATCTCAAACGTGCCTAGGTGGTGAGTGCTTATTCCCGTATTGTCCGCACCTGCATCGGGCAGCATACGGATGCGTCTGCCGACAGGTGGCGGAGTGCGATCGACCGGAAGCGTTTCGTTGCGGGGGTCATGTGAGATATGTCGGCCACGTACGTCAGCGCCAAGAGCGGCGGCTGTAAGTAGGTCTTTGATATCCCCGACATGCCTAAGTGCCGAGTACCTATCACCCTGATGTCCACACCTGTATCATGCAGCATACGGATGCGGATACTAACAGGTGGCGGAGGGGCGATTAGGGCCGTCAGGCACCGGGGCGGCAGGTGCCTGCCTTCCCGGGAAAAGGTGCGGGGGGACCGCTGAGGCGGGATGCATGCGCCTGGCGTGGAATCCTTTGCATGCCGACACGGCGCATGCGTGCAGGTCCTCCTTGACCTCCGAGACTGTCACCATCAATGATTCGTGTGAGCGGCAGTTGGTCGCTACCTTCTGCAGTGACACAATTGCAGCGAAGGAACATAGGCGTTGTACCAGTTCCAAGGTTGGGTGGGCGTGGCCTGCATGAGTCAGCTGGGGTCCGTAGGGGGTTGCGTTTGCGGGGGTTAGGGGGAAGCGGTGGGATGAAAGGCCCCTTTGTTCGCACCACTACATGTCTACGAAGGTGCGTCACACTATTGCACGGCATTTCACGGTCCAGAATGCACACTGTTGCCGGCACTGCACTCACGGCCCAGCATGTTCACTGTTGCCTATTCGTCTAGTTCTGTCAGTGCTTCGTTCACGTGCGCGCCGTTCACGTACGCGCCACCGATTCGCGTATCATCCCATTTTTCACTGTTGCAAGTTGCAAATAATAGCAATAAACTGCAAATCCTACTCACTGCGCCGTGTTATATTTGTAACAAGTTAATGAAACACGGGGAGGGGGGTTGACGCTCACAGTATGACAGATGGGTATGGACTGACATGAGGGTAAACGTCGCTCGCTACGCAGAGCGAGAGGATGCCACGCCTAGTACATGTATGAATGAGGCCTTGTTGGTTGTAACAAAGGGTCCTTTTACTGGAAGCGTCGCTGCTGGTCGGGGCACGCCACAACACGACGGTACCCTGCTAGTATTCTATACTAGAGCACCTTCAAGCACTACACCACAATAATGTCCATACAAGTCTCCTTTGGTCTTCCTCGTTCCTTCTATACACATCCATTCCTAGTCTTCTGTCCACTGTAACACTGCAGTCTTATTTTATATGATTTCTAATATCCACTATTTTGTCGTTCCTGTTATACTTATCACTGCACATCCATTACAGAAGTTTGCATTTTCATCCTATCCAACTTCTATCCACTAGCCAGGTTTCCATTTCATACATTATTGGTCTTACTACCAAATGTGTTTGAGATGAAATACCTGAAAAGTATGGTAGGGGTTACTAGGCTGGATAGAGTGAGAAACGAGGAGGTGAGGGGGAGAGCAGGGGTGGAAAGGGAGTTGGAAGATAGGCTTGGTGAAAGATTATTGGGATGGTTTGGACCCATGGAAAGAATGAATGAAAAAAGATTAGTAAAAGAAGTGTGCAAGGCAGAGGTGGAGTTAGTGAACGTGTGGAGGCGATCAAGGATAAGATGGATGGATGGGTTGAAAAGGGCATTGGGAAAGATAGGGATATGTTGAGGAAAGTAGGGGTAAGTGAAGAACGGTTGTGTATGAATGATGCTGTAATGCATGGAAGGGAGTGGGTGGAGGATGGGGGGTAAGGGAGTATGTGTGAATGATATTTTGACGTAGCCCGAAGGGATTTCTCCGTCTTCTCTTTTTCTGAACGAGGGGATGGAGGGAGGGGGGCTGCTGATTAAGTGAAACAGCCATGCTGTGGATGTGCTGTGTCTTGCTGTATTGCTTTTGACCCGGGGTAGTGGGCAAGATGCAGGGGTGACCTGTCATCCAGGAGCCAAGAAAAGAGTGAGGGAGGGATGGTGAATGGGAGTGGAGTATGTTGGGGGTGAAATGAGTAGGAGTGGATTTATGCCTTCGACTTTGGCCACTTCCATTGTAAGGGGGAAAAGCCCTTGGTATATGTATGTACTACCATCTTGAATATTTTGATTCCACATTCACATGGAACCCCTGACAACTTTCTCCAATTTTACTGATCTGACTGCACTGCTGACCTGTATATTACTATCTATATACCAAAAACTTCTTCACATAAGAACATAAGGATGGCGGAGACTGCAAGAGACCATAAGGCCTACACTAGGCAGTTCCTGTCATCCCTATCCATAAAGTTTCCAGCACTCGCTACATGGTTATTATTTGTGTGCAATATCCTTGTTAAAGCTTTTTTCCATTTAAACACTTCTATTAGATCACCCCGCACCCTGCGTTTTTCCAGAAAGGTGTAAGTTAAGGTGTCTAAGCCTCTCTATGTAGGGTAACTTTCTGAGCCCATAAATCATTTTGGTCTTTCTCCTCTGTACTGACTCTAGTGAATTGATGGCCATTCTATAAGACAGAGACCAAAACTGTACCGCATAGTCAAGGATAGGTCTAACGCTAGATAGAATTTGATAAATAACTCTGCACTTGTATATTTGTAACCGTCCTAGCAATGAACCCTAGTGCTCTGTTAGCTTTATTCCTGGCGCTAACGCACTGTTTCCTGGATTAAAAGTCATGACCGACTAGAACTCCCAAGTCTCTCTCACTAAATTTTCTTTAAAAACATGTTATCTAAGCTATATCTATTTTCGGGGTTGTGTAGCCCTACATTTCACGCACTGCACTTTGAGATATTGAAGTCCATTTGCCATTTCACTGACCATGTGTACAATTTCTTAAGATCATTCTGCAGAATCTTGGCATCGTCTCCTGACCTAATTAGGCGTTCTATTTCAGTGTCGTCCGCAAACTTACTAACATCACTATTAATCCTATTGTCCAAGTCGTTTATATACATAAGGAACAAGGGAGTTAGCCAAGTCAAAGGTTCACATCCACTCCCGCCCACCACACTTTCCTCCCTCTCAACTTAGCTCCTCATAGATGATGCGTCATCCCTGTATCCTGTCCACTGCCTTGGGTCAGAAGCAATGCAGAAAGACACAGTACATCCACTACAAGGCCGCTTCACTTAATCAGCAACCCCCCTTTTGTTCCGGTGTACATCCGAGTTAATGGCATTGTACGATTGTCATGCATTGTACTTATGAGTAGATTGGGAAATGCATTCTATCCTCCTTTTGTATATACTATGAAATTTATTTATATTAATTTATTAAAATTATTGTATTAATTGCACTTCCATGTGGTCGTGTATATTTTCCCCGCCAACCCAAAGTCGCGCCCGTGTCTATTACGCCTTCAAAGTGTACGGACGTTTTTGTTGTTGTGTTTTAATTGTAAAATTGATACATTTTTTCCCCTTGTAATATACTTTTATTAGCCACCCGTGCACATATGGTGGCAGCGTGTAAAATAATATTGTGAACATTTGATTTTGTGTTCATACGTGTTCTGAACGCTACTTTGAACTTCGAACATTTGAGATCTCTGGCTAGCCAGTTTCGTGGCATCGTGTGTTTGTGTTTTCTCTCCCCCTTTCTTTCATTTTTTCAGCCAGGTGATTTTATTCAGTGGCATTGGAACAATTCAAAGCAGTGACTTGAAACAAAATTTTACGTACTTAAATGCAGGAACATTTTCCTTTGGGCGCCCAAAGTGATTTTTTTTCCTAGTCCCACGTGGTTTTCACTTTAGCATTAGCATCAGATTATGATTTTTTCTATTATAGTCATCTCCATTCGTCACTGGTTTGCCTCTTGTTCCTGAGTGCGTCGACTGTAAATCTTGAACCCGGATGGAATAGGATTTCTGAACAATATTATATCTACGTAATCTTATCGGACATTGATTTGCGTTGGCTGCCTTCTCCAGTGACTGGCCCTTTTTAGTATTTTTCATTGTACTCAGGCTTGTATTATTTTTGTTATGTATGTAGTGCTATATTGTTTTTCTGGTTTTATATATATATATATATATATATATATATATATATATATATATATATATACAATTACTTCTCTGGTCAGGCATATTGCCTTGATGGCAATCTTTATTTCCGTCGTGACGTCATTTCATGACGATAACGTTTTCTTTGTTTATTAGAGATTTGATTTCCTACAATTCTTTCATTGTGAATCTTGGAATTGTGATTCATAGGGAATTGTAATTAAGTGCCTTAATTGTGAATAGTTTGTATTAATAACGCTCTTGCTTTGTGTATCAGAGCGAATATTATTGTTTACGTTCTTTCAGGTCATTCTTCTGATTCGAGGAGTGTATTCATTGCGATCGCCATTATTAACTGTATGTATTTTCTTTGTTTTGACTTTGATATTACTACAAAATGGGTTGTTGTTATCTTATCCCTCTTTTAATATGTCTAAAAAAAAAAAGCTACCATCCTTTCTTCATTCCCCATATCCATCTGACACAATGGCTCATACTTTCGCATTATTACTTCAAGATCCTTCTGTTCATAAGTTTTCTGGTGATGATCCCCAATAAAAAGCTAGTGATTTAATTTGCCAAAGCGAAGATTGTATTGCAAATACTAATGTTTCAATGGGGACTGAGAAATTTTCTTTTGTGAGGTCACAGTTTGTGCCTAATTCAATGGCTTCCGAGTTGTTAGCTGTTTCGTGTCTCGACCCCAATTCTTTGGATTACAGTTATGAACGGTTTCGGTCTAATTTCCATAAAAATTCTGATACCCCTGTAGGCAATTCATTTCAGTGGTGTTTTAAGCTGGCTGATGTTCTTACATCCAGATTGGGCACTCTTGACTATAGGCGGGCTCAGGCCCAGGCCAGCAAAATTGTAGTTGAAGCCTTAGATTCTCTCTCCCCTTCAGAGTGGGTAGATAAGGGTACTATCACTTTAGATAGGTTCCGCCTTATTTTGGAGTTTCTTGTGTACATTTTCTTAGTGCCTTTTGAGAGGAGAGCTGCCTCTTCTCTCAGCTATAAGACAGATGAGACCCTACTATCTTTCGCAACAAGGCTTTCATGTAAACCTAAGGAAGTGCCTTCTGGTTCCTTGTGTATTAGCAATGCTCAGTAACATGCCAATATTCCTAATTATCCTCCTCCATACCCTCAGTCTTCAGTTCTTACTCACAGCTCCCCTTCGTCTACATTTACCTCTCCTGTACTCACATGTACCTATTATAATAATTCAGGTCATTCAATTTTTTTTTTTTTGCTGTAAGCGTCATGTACACGAGTCAAGGCAGTCCCCTGTCCATAGGAATTTATCAGATGTTTCTTCTAATATGACGCATGATCTCTCTAGAGTAGAGCCGCGGGATAAGCTTAGCTACTGTCATATCCACGGTCATTGTAAACACTCGACTGATCAGTGTTTCGAGGTTTTCAGCCTAGACAATTTCTATCCCATTTTCACCAGCGCCCGTTTCACAAACCAAAGTTTTGACCAGAAACGTTCGGTCCCAGATCATCCGCTTGCTGGCTGCTGAGTCTTCTCAGTTACTCACCTTCCAATTTCTTACAGAGAATACACCTATTTCAGTCACTGTAGATACTGGTGCAGAATGTAGTCTCATAAGTAGAAAAGCTTATTATGCTCTCCAGGGTTTGTACAATCTCCCTTTATCTCCTTTTTGTAAGAGTTTACATTCTGTACAAGGTTCTCCCTTGGTTGTTCTTGGGTCTGTTCGCATTGCCTTAAGATTTTCCTCGCATGATACACTTTTCCACGTCACTTTTGTTGTATCTGGTAATACTCTTATGTGTGATTGCCTCTTGGGCATTGATGTTCTTACAGCGCCGTGTAGTGACTTTCAGTAATTTTATTCCTGCAACAGATATGCCAGTTTCCATTTGTGACTCCCCTCCTGTGCATGATCAGGTTGCACAGTTTCCTTCGAAAGGACCTCCTCGCTATAACTCTCCTATTCTTTCTTGTGGTGTTGCATCGTATTGGATCTTCAAGTACAGTTCGATTTCCGGTGCGTATTGCAGGTGCTCCAATTGGGTCTGACGTTTTATCTCAGCCTGACTCTGTGTTCATCGCCTTGCTTTGGAAGGGACTCTATCCACTATTCGCGAGGATCATGTTACCACAGCTATGGTAACCAACATCACGGGTGCTCCTTTGAAGTAGATGATGTTGAGGCTTTCCAGGATTTGTCTCCTATCATTGCAACTTCTGCGCTACAATCTCTACAAGCAAGTGACACAGCTTACTTGGCCTCCAAATTTGCAACGCTTGTAAGTGAGATTGATTTCCCTGATGAGACGCCTTGTCTCATTGAACTGCTAGTGACCCACCGTCAGGATTTGGTGATCTGTTACGAGTTACAGATTGTTTGATTCATAAAATTGATCTTCAGCCAGGTGCTCCTATTTACAATGCTAACAGGTTGCCTCACTCTTGTCGGTTGATAGCACAGTCCTTGATTGACATGTTACGTGAAGGCGTTGTACAAGAGTCTCACTCGGAGTGGAACTCGCCACTCCTCCTGGTGTCTAAGAAGGATGGATCTTTTTGTCTTGTTATTAATTACAAGCGAGTTAATGAGGTCACTATTCCATATCATTACCCTTTTCCTGTATTAAGTGACCTTCTCCAGCCCATTGGCATTGGTAATATGGTGTTCACCACCTTAGGCTTAAAAGCGGGTTTTTGGTAGATACTCCTGGATGAGAAGTCTCGTAAGGTCACAGCCTTCTCAAATTCCACTGGATATTATGAATGGCTTCATTGCCCCATGGGGTTGCAGAATGCTCCCTTGACTTGCCAGCACTTGATTAACTCCATTTTTTATGGCCTAGAAGGCAACGGACTTTTTGTTTACTTGGATGATTTAATCTTAGTGTCCAAGGATGTGGAAAGCCACTTCACTAAGTTGTCCATGGTCTTGCAACAGTTTGCTGATGCTGGATTGAAACTCAATTTGCCCAAGTGTTCTTTTCTTAAGTGAGTGTTGCATCGCTTTATAGAGTAGATGAAATTAAAATTTCAAATGTATTTAATGAACTTAGGTGTAATTACGCTGGCTGAGCGGGTTTGGGTGTCGTTACTTGCGGCGAAGGTCGAGGGGATGGTGGTTCGAATCCTGCCACCGGCGTAGTTGAACCAAGGGCATGGTTCATTAAATTCCACAGTACAAAGTCCTCTGTGTGGGGCACCGTCCTAGCCTTCCGATAGGGGGAGTTTGTGACGGTAAACCATATCAAGGTATAATTACCCCTTACATTCCGCAGGGCACTGTGTTCCCCCCATGTATATATAGAGCATAGTGAAAGATATAGTGAAGCTCTAATTGCTGAATGGAAAATCCTTTCACATCATTCAGTTTGGTATGAAATGAAAGCTTAGAGTCTAGGAAACAAACATTATTGAATACATTTCATCAAACTAATACCTCTGAATTTTTATTAATTTGTTTTTCTGAATAATTAAAAAAAATACTGCAAAATTCAGGTTTAGAAAAATTAATTCTAATTTCTTTTATTTTTACTGTAGAAATAAAGAGCATGATTTTTTTCTTTCAAATGAAACAAAAATGACGAAAACCCATAAAGAAGAACCGAAGATGTTACAACAGAAAGAACAAAAACATAAACTTTACAGGACGGGGGATTTAAAATTTCACGACTATTTGTTTGATGGCTGTGTGATATAGCAAATCTCCAATTTCCTCTTCTTTGCTGATGAGGTGTGAGGTGAAGGTGAGTGGTGTGGTGTGGGTGGAGGTGTAAGGTGGGCGTGGCTAGTAGATGCTTGCGGAGTGCTGGGTGCAGCTGTGATACTTAACTCCTCTTTCTTTTTCCTTCTTGTTTCTTTTTCAGACATGGGCCCTCTCTATATTATGCCGCTTCACTATCTTGTCTCTTGTTAATTTTTCCATGATCACAGCAACAATACATGGCGAGGAATCAAAATTGTGGCGCTCGGTGAGAGCAACAGGAGCAACGTCACCTTATTTTGACCTTTTGAAGAGTACTGATGCCCTGTCCCTTGTCTTTGTGGGGTATGCTGGTGAGAGGAGTTGCCAAATATCTCCATAAACACAATTCTGTGGCAAAAAACGAAATAGCTATAGAAATGTTGACGCTATTTCAATATACAGAACGTTTTTTATGTAGTGAGGTTGCTAGAGGTTGCTAATATTTTATCTATTTTATTCTGTATAAAAATAGAAACGAAATACAGTTGTATAACTTTGTATGAGTTTTGCCACCATCATAGAGATTCTTTTGAAATATTTACCTAAAATTCGCTCGTGTACCATAATTTTTTCGAATGATCGCTGGCGACGCTCCCTTAAGTCTAGCATCCAATTCCTATGTCATGTTGTGGACAAACATGGTATTCACACTACTGATGATAAGGTCAAGGCAATTGGGGACTTCCCTACACCTAAGTCAATTGAGCATATATGTTCCTTCCTTGGGATGGCCGGGTACTATCATTCATTTATTAGGAATTTTGCTTTAATTGCTTCCCCTCTAACATGTCTCTTCAAGAAGGACACTTCCTCCCAGTGGCATGATGTTCATCAGGAAAGTTTTTATTCCTTGAAGCTTGCACTTACTGAAGTGCCAGTGTTGGCATTCCTAGACTATAGCTTTCCCTTTAATATTTGTATAGATGCTTCTGGTACAGGTATTGGAGCTGTACTTATGCAGCAAGTAGACAGATGTAGACCCCATGTTCTTGTATATGCTAGTCGCATTTTTAACAAGCCTGAGTCTCGTTACTCTGTTACTCATTTGGAGGTCCTGGTAGTGGTGTGGGCTTTAAAGCATTTTTGTGATATCATTTTTGAGTATCCTGTTACAGTCTACACGGACCACACTATTGTCATTCAGCTTTTCAAGGGCAAAAATCTTTCAGGCCGCCTAGCCAAATGGTTTCTCATGATTGAGGAATTTAACACAACCCTTAAGCATACTCCAGAGCGTGCAAACAATGTTGATGATGCACCTTCACGTAATATCCCTGTTTCAGTAATTACAGTAATTGACAACTTCTCTCTGAAGGATCTGGCCAAAGCTCAGCATGAGGACCCTATTTGGTCTGCTGTTATTTATGCACGGCATACAAATACTTGGGAGTTATGTACAATGACAAAGGAACCCACGAAGGATCAATACTAGACAGAATTCAGAAGTACATGGCAAATGTCAACTTCTTGTACCCCCTGTTGAATGACAAGTACATACCGGTAAAAGTCAAGACAACAATTTTTAAGACCATTCTCCGGCCCATACTGACCTACGGTTGTGAGGCATGGACGTTGACGACGAAAACAACATCCCGAGTGCAGGCAGCGGAGATGCGAGTCCTGCGTATGATCCGTGGAGTCACAAGAAGGGACAGACTAAGAAATGAGACCATCAGGAGAGAGTTGGATGTGGAAAGCATAATCATTTACGTTGAAAGGACCCAGTTGCGGTGGTATGGACATATGAAAAGGATGGAGGAACATAGGACGCCGAGGAGGTGGTATCACTGGGTGCCCGACACAAGATGTCCCCAGGGAAGATGGAGGAAGAGATTGGGCCAAAACGTTGACGAAGCCCTCAGAAAGCGGGCAACATCGCTCAACGACGTCCGTGCACGGGAGACAATCCTTGACCAAGAGAAGTGGAAGAGACTGGTTGCCAACAGGCCTAACAGCCTACCGGGAGATGGGTGAGAAGATGAGAAGTCTGGTAATGATACCAACTTACTAGATTTACCTGTTCCCCTGTCCCAATTTTCCTTGCAGGACAAAGTTCTTATTCGTAATGTGGAAGTGTATGAGCAGGATGTGGCACAGCTAGTGATCCCTGAGCCCTTAGTTCCTGTTGTTCTGTCCCTTGCTCATGATGTCCCTCAAGCTGGTCATCCAGGTCATGACAAAACTCTGACTATGGCACTTAAGAAGTATTATTGGCCAAAAATGCTACTGGACATTACTTTCATGTAGCCCAGTGTTGCTCTTGTGCCCAGAACAAAGGTTCTATGCACACTGCTCCCATCTTAAGAGTATGCTACTTCTTTTCAGACTATGACTATAGACCTTTTACAACTGCCTCGTAGTACTCAAGGTTCTGTGTATGTCCTTGTGTGTGTGGACCACTTTAGTCGTTTTGTAATACTGGTTCCCTTATGCGGCAAGTCTGCTCCAGTATTAGCCCATGCTTTTTGTCCATACACTACTCCTTCAGTGCTTCTTAGTAATGGGTCAGAATTTAGGAATGAGGTTTTAGCAAGTATTTGTGAGCGCTATGGCACCACACAATCATTCATGACTGCTAATCACCCTAGGTCCAGTGGTCTTATAAAGAGGATGGGTAGAAAGATTTTGGATATACTCAGGCACATTACTGGTAGCCTTCATGAATCTTGGGAAGATTGGCTTCCAAATGTCAGTGCTTGTATTAACAGCACCATTA
This sequence comes from Oratosquilla oratoria, assembly GCF_046742065.1. NCBI lineage: Eukaryota > Metazoa > Arthropoda > Malacostraca > Stomatopoda > Squillidae > Oratosquilla > Oratosquilla oratoria. Next base: position 76,217,197 of record NC_134784.1, on the reverse strand, counting down.
ACGTCTCTACGGGCAACACGCCTCATTACATTATCTATGGAGTGGAAAAATGACTCCTTTATGATATGCTTCATAGCCCTGCATGTACCCTCTACAATATTGAAGACTATAGTCAACTCCAATATCATACATTGCATAATATTTATAGTTTTATAAGATCAAGTTGATGTATCCAAAGTCAAAATGTTGAAACACCAGCATATTGTTAACATCAGTATTGGTGATCAAGTTTACAAGAGCATGCCTGACTGCCAATCTAAACTTAATTGTAAATTTACAGGTCCCCTTTTAGTTACTGGGAAGCTGCATCCCAATAAATTCAGGGTCTTTGATCCTTCCCAGGGACTGAGCTAAGTGGTGCATGTTGATAGACTTCAGGTGATAAGAGTACCTATCCCTGCATTTACTCAGCTTCCACCAAGGCTCCCTGTATAACCTCTGTCTTCTGTATCTATCCCTCACAAATATAATCTCTGTTCAAGGGGTCCTATGTCTTCATAATTGTACATGTGCATTGCTTATGTTAATATTCTTGCTTGTCTGGACCTGTATGTTGTATCTTGTTTCTCTACCGAGTATATTGATTTGTATTATGTGTAACTATGTGTCATGTCTTGGACCTCCAGCAATTGCTGTCTTTCTATCTCATGTTAACTGGCACCAGTTCTTTTGTGTATTTCTTGTACCTGTGTACAGTTCTTATTTATATATTCTTTTGTATATTTATTACTATGTATTGCCCGTATGTCATGTTATTATGTATGTTATGATTATGATGTTTAAAGAAAATGGAGAAAAGTGGGAGGTGAGCCAGCTGTTGTTTGCGGACGACACTGCGCTTGTAACAGGATCAGAGGAGGGATTGAGGAAGTTGGTGACAGAGTTTGGTAGTGTGTGTGAAAGAAAAAAGTTGAAGATAAATGTGGGCAAAAGTAAGGTGATGAGATGTACAAGGGGTGAAAGTGGCAGCTGACTGGAAGTGAGCATTAAGGGGGTACGCGACACCTGGGGGGGTGAATTTGGTCAAGATATGGCATTTTTCAAAACTGTGTTCAAAATGTTCGTATACCACTTAGAAATAAATCCCGACAAATAATTTTCCAGCCGCGCGCAATTTAAAGGTCCTGGGTGAGGATTAAAGGGACAGATTTAAAGGCGCAACCCACACTAGAAGGAGGCGTGCCACTTAGTACCTTCAGGCGCAGCGAATAACGTTGAAATTTGATTGAATTTACACTTGCCCAGTGTATCAACGGCCAATACGATTGTGGAGGGGAAGGGAGGAAGGTGGAGGGAGAATATTTCGCCAACTTTGTGCGAAACTAAGCGTTAGTTACCGGCTAACTCTGAAAAGGGAAGTACGCATGTCTCATGAGCTCTCATTGCAATCTATTACTTTAGCTAGTACATATTACTCTTTAGTACAGTCATCATGGGTAGCAAAAAGAACAAAAGAACATCACAATGACAAAAAACAGCAGTTAAAGATGGCAAGCAGTCAAAGACGACTAAAGATATCACCACCTCTCACTCCATCACCGCCCTCACCTGCACCTCTGTGACGGTGACAGAGGTAAAGGACAACATTAGACTAAACAATTCAAAGAGGAAGATTAAATCCAAAGAAGAAAGCAAGAGGAAAAAGATCAAGGCTATACAGGAAGAAGAAAGAAGAAGGGACATCATATGATGCTGGAGGGGGTGCCCTACCAACATAGATTGGCGAGGGGAATCTGATGAGGAAAGAGAAGGTGCCCACTACTGGAAAATAAACCTCTTTCCAATGATTTAGATACCCTGAAGACCCCCAGCAGAGAGGTTTCATATGAAGAAACCGCCAAAGGTGCAAAAAAGCAAATTATATGATGTTGTCGTCTGTGCGTCGTCACTACTGTGACATACTTATACTTTAGTTTTTCAGTATTTAAAGTACTTATAATTAAAATATGTTGATAATTTTTACTGTACTTACTTATTATATAATGAGAATTAAGCCATGAAAAAATCAGTCAAATTGGTGAAACTATAAGCAAGTTACAGATATATTCATATTTCAAGTTGCCATATCTCCGTTCGATATTTTTCTACTTTTTTTTAATCATAAAAAATCTAATATACATTAGATTTAAATGAAACTTACAGGGAATATTACTTTTAGTAACTGCTAGGGCCGATCGTTCGAATATTTTGAATAGGATGAAAGAATTCGGAGTAATAATGGAAACGAGCAAAAAAATTGTATTTTTCACGATTTTTGCCAGCCATTAAAATTGAAATGCCTGTATGCAAAAGTATAAAGGAAATTGTTCAATTACTCAATGACCGGCCCTAGGTGTGCCTACTGACTAATCATAGCCAAAATATAAAACAAATTGGTCTACGTATTATGGTGCTGTGCACTTTTAAATGTCGCTACTGGTATACGTACATGTGTACATGTGTACATATGTACATGTGTACATACATCATTCTGCTTCACCTAAAATGTAAGCAATATGGATACCTATTTACCTGAGAAGTTTCAGCTCTTTACTCTAAATATTTTAGAAAATGACCTCCAGGTGTCGCGTACCCCCTTAAGGGAGAGCGACTGGAGGAAGTCGATAGTTTTAGATACTTGGGTGCAAATGTGGCAGGAAAGGGTGGAGAGGAGGTGGAGGTAGGATGTAGATTGAGAGAAGCGAGTAAATGCCTTGGTGGATTAAAAAGTGTAATGAGGAATAGACATCTGGGAATGGATGCTGAGGAGATTGTATGAAGGAGTAATTGTGCCAACAGCACTGTATGGAGCAGAAACATGGAACATAAGAGAGGAAGAGAGGAGTTTGAATGTGTTTGAGATGAGGTGTCTGAGAAGTATGATGGGGGTTACTAGGCGCTGGATAGAGTGAGAAACGAGGTGGTGAGGAGGAGAACAGGGGTGGTAAGGGAGTTGGGAGATATGGTTGATGAAAGAGTATTGGGATGGTTTGGACACTTGGAAAGAGTGAAGAAAGACTAGTAAAAGAAGTATGGAAGGCAGATGTGGAGGGAGTGAACATGAGGGGGAGACTTGAGATGAGATGGATGGATAGGATAAAAGGGGCTTTGGGGAAAGGAATGTCTGTTGAGGAAGAAAGGGAGAGGACAGAAGATGTAGTGCTTTAAATTGCAAAATTAATACACTGTTTTCCCTTGTAATATATTTTTATTAGCCACCTGTGTACACTTTGGGCTGCATCATTATATAATCCACACATATGCAACTCCCTATCCCACCCCTCCCTTTTTTGCATAACAATATTATCTATATACAGCCACTCTCCACTTATCCCCTATCTCCTGCCTTATCTCTTGCTCTATGACCCCTTCACCCCATCCATCCATCCATCTTTGTCCTCAGTCATTCCTTCAAATTTACTCCCTCTACCTCCGTCTTCCACATTTCATTTACTGATCTTTCTTCACTCATTCTCTCCATGTCCAAACCATCCCAATACTCTTTCATCAGCCCTACTGCCATCTATTTTTTCCACTTTTGCTCTCCTCCTCACCACATTTCTCATTGTCTCAATCCATATTTCAGACATTTCATCTTAATCACATTCAAACTTTTCCTCTCTGCCTCTCTTAAATTTAAAGTCTCTGCCCCCATACTTAAGTAAGGTGATGAGATGTGCAAGGGGAGAGGATGGCTGTAAGCTGGAAAGTCTTAAAGGAGAGAGGCTGGAGGAAGTGGATAGTTTTAGGTATTTGGGGTCACATGTAGCAGGATAGGGAGGAATGGAGGTAGAAGAAAATTGTAGATTGAGAGAAGCAAGTAAATGCCTTGAGAGATTTAAAAGTGTCATGAGAAATGGGTATCTGGTAATGGATGCAAACAAGAGATTGTATGAAGGGGTGATTGTGCTGACAGTATATTACAATTAGGTACATACAGGATCTTAGTTTCAGGAAACAACTGGCTCTTTTCCTACAGGCCACTTGCAAAACGGGGAGAAAAGTCATCACAATAGAGGTTAATCTCTTAACTAAAGCAGGAAATGCCTCAGCCATATATTTGAAGGATTGAAATCAAAACAGATTAATATCCTTATTTTAATATCACATAAATTCCAATGTAAGGAAACACTTTCACTAACCAAAATACCCAAAAATGATGAACAGGTCTGTTAAGACACTTTTTCTTAATTAGGCCTGGAATTACATATCAAATAGTAGTCCTTAATTTGCTCCTGCACTTACCATACTTAACATTTTAATAAAAGATCACCATACATCAATATTTGGTTACAGCAGTCAATATTTCTGATAAGCAATGTTTATGACCAAACTACTTTTGTGCTCCAAAGCACATTACAACTGTTAACATCACAATTATGTAGACTTTACCTATGTACTCCTTTTGTACATGTCAAAATATTGTTTCCCAGCTCCTTCCTCATCCTACACAAATGCCACAATCATTATTCAGCATAAAGTTCTTAGATTTCAAAAGTTATGACATCTTTATGTACAGTACATGAATGATACTATTCACCATAACACTAGTCACAATATGAATATGAAGCAATAATACAACCAATAATATGCATACACTGGCACATATTCTATGTTCATAGAGTACATACATACATATGCATGTGCATACACCAATCAATCAATCTGCTGCTCTAGGACTCTAGCAGGTAACTGGCAATGGCCACTGGGTGGGCACACATGTCACTGGATACTTCTTCCAAGAGTGACCTCTGGTCCAATCCAGTGACTATTGGTGGTCACCTGGGAGCCATGGGTCACGAGCAAGAGACACCTGTGACAACAGATTGATTAATATATATGTATATATTTATAAATACATATGCATATTTACATATTTATAAATACAAAAGGACCTTTCATCCCCAAGGGAGTTGGCCAAATACAGTGTTAGTATTGTGTATTTAGAAACCTGGGCAAGTCTAGTTTACTTCTGAACATTTCAACCTGAGGCAATTATCAAAGATAAAGTGCTTCCTGGATCTCCCTTGCAGAATGTAATGATGTGGTCTCTCCTGGGCAAATGAAACCACAGCAGGTTCCTTTTTATGAGAGGTTAAAAGGCTGATGTTGCTTTTCTTTGTATTTCTGTATCCAATTTTAGCTTTTTTTCTTTGTGTGTGGAAGGAGGGTTCTCTATTTCTATCAACAAAGAGGAGATAATGCTGCAGTGACAGAAATGAAAGTTGGAAATGCACCCTTGGGTAGATGCTTTTCACACACAATGTCTGGCAAGATTCTTGTCTAAACCAAGTGTACAAGTAGATTGAAATACATTTATAGTTTGTATAGTTTCAGTGTACAAAGGTACATACATACATACATACATATACCAAAGGCTTTTTCCCCCTACACAGGGGGTAGCCAAAAAGAAAAAGGCATAGAAACCACTCCCACCCATTCCATTTCCTATATATTCCACTCCCCTCTACCCTCCTTCTTATCTTGGCACCTCCTGGTAAGAGAGGCTATTGCAATTGTAGTGGTTTTAGGGGTTGATGAACACAATGTGGAGTGTACTGTACTTAGAATTGGTATAGTCTATATATTTTACTTTGTACAGTATGTATGAGGGTAGGGAATGGAGTTTGTGAATGGTTTGAGGTAAAGACACGGTTACATCAGGTTTGTGTAAGGTCACCATAGTTCAGAATTTATATGCATGGTATGGTAACTTATGTAACTGAGTGCTGGGCAGAGGTTTGAGGGAAATAGAATGTGAGCTTTATTACTGACACTGCATTTGCTACCAACTGTGGAGAGAAGCAGTTGCTGAGTTAAGTTTGGAAATATGTCTAGAAGAAAGAAGAGTAAATATAAGCAAAAGGTGATGATGGTAGTAGATTAGATGTGTTTCAATAGAAGAGGTAGGGGGGAAGGAGAGTTTGTATTTGGGGTTACATGTGATGGACAATGGGGGTGAAGGCAAATTACAGAGTTTAGGAAGGAAATACGAGTCTGGAGGGAATGAAGTGTTATAATACATGTCTGGATGAATATAAAGGTAAGAACATTGTCAGAAATAACCAGTATTTCTGTCTGTGGACACAGAGGTGGAGTCATAGTGGTAGAGATTTGAAGGTAGCAGAATAGAGGAAGGTATGCAAGTCAGGAGTGTACACTAGGAGGCCCATAACTACAGCTGAAAGTTATCTTTGCCCTATGTGTTTCAACTGTTGGGGCAGGTAACAGTCGCTGCTGGAAATCAAAGAGGGCAGAATTCAAGCTCACAACAAAGTGAATGAGATACCAGCACATTTCTGATTATGGCACCAGCAAACACAGTATGGAGGGACATTACATAATTAAGTGTACAACATTCCCAAATGTCTATTTCTCATTACAGTATTTAATCTCTCAAGGCATTTACTTGCTTCTTTCAATCTACATTCTACCTCCACTCCTCCCTTTGGTGCACATTCTTCCCCAAGTATCCAAAGCTATTCACTTCCTCTCCTCCAGTCTCTCTCCCTTTTAATACTTTCTTCCAATTTGCTGCCATCTTCTGCCCTTGTACATCTCATCACCTTACTTTTACCCATATTTCTCTTTGACTTCCTTCTTTCACACATCTTCCCAAACTCTGTCACTAACTTCCTTAATCTCTCCTCTGATCCTGTTACAAGTGCAGTGTCATCAGCAAATATGTACCTTTTCCTAAAGATTTCTCACATATCTGCCTTACCACAAAAATCTGATCCACACAACCTTTACCTGTCTTAAACCCATGCTGTTCCTCACCAATTACTCCATTCCTCTCCTAATCCTCTCAATCAAAACCCTTCCATAGGTCTTCCCAACTACACTCAACACACTGATCACATTTGTTCTCTTTTTCCTTGTAAAGCATTATTATATATTATAGTAAATAAGGAATTCAAATATTACACTAATGTTTAAATGAAAAGCTTTTACGAGTAGTCAAGAGTTTTTACAAGAGTAGTAGAGCGTGTGTTAGGATTACAAATGGAGAGAGTGAGTGGTTTGATGTAAAGGTGGGACTTCGTCAGGGATGTGTTATGTTGCCCTGGCTGTTCAATTTATACATGGATGGGGTGGTGCAAGAGGTAAATGCAAGGGTTGTGGGTCAGGGATTGGAGATGATTAAAGAAAATGGAGAAAAGTGGGAGGTGAGCCAGCTGTTGTTTGCTGACGACACTGCGCTTGTAGCAGGATCAGAGGAGGGATTGAGGAAGTTAGTGACAGTTTGAGAAGGTGCTTGTAGCAGGATCAGAGGAGGGATTGAGGAAATTAGTGACAGAATTTGGGAAAGTGTGCAAAAGAAGAGTGGGAGTGGTTTTTATGCCTATTTTTTTGCTACCTCCCTTGTAAGTGGGAAAAAGCCTTTGGTATATGTATGTACTTATCTTTAACAGCCCAAACATTTGTGACCCTGGTTAAATGTGTATTTGCATAAACCAAGTAATTTTTAAAAATTAAACTGCAATGAGTCATAAATATTTAACATTGAAGTATATATGAACAATAATCATTAACACTGTTTAGAAGAGTAGAGAAAAAAAAAATATATATATATATATATTAAATATAGTGGGCTATCCATTTCACAAATAATGTTACTCTATTGGTGTATACTGAGAAATGAGGAGGAGAGCAGGGATGGAAAGGTAGTTGGAAGATAGGGTTGATGAAAGAGTATTGGGATGGTTTGAACACATGGAAAGAATGAGTGAAGAAAGATTAGTAAAAGAGGTGCGGAAGGCAGAGGTAGAAGGGTGAACACAAGGGGGGCAACCAAGGATGAGATGGATGGATGGAGTAAATGGGGCATTGGGAAAGAGGGGAATGTCTGTTGAGGAAGGAAAGGAGAAGACAGAAGATAGGGGTGAGTGGAGAATGGTTGTGTATGGATGATGGTGTGATGCATGGGAGGGGGTAATGTGTGAATAATATTTTGACACAGCCCATAGGGATTTCTCCCTGTCTTCTGTTTTTCTTCATGAGGGGACAAAGGGGGGTTGCCAATTCAATGAAATGGCCTTGCTGTGGATGTGCTGTGTCTTGCTACATTGTTTCTGACCCACAGCAGTGGGCGAGATGCAGGGATGACACATCATCCAGGAGGAGCCAAGAAAAGTGGGAGGGAAGGGTGGTGAATGGAAGTGGAGTATGTGGGGATGAAATTGGTGGGAATGGATTTATGACTAACACAAGCTCTATTACTCTCATAAAAACTCTTGACTGCTCTTAAAACTTTCCTCCTATCCCATATATCTGCAATACTTCCTACAGTGTCTTCCTGTCTACCCTGTCATAAGCCTTTTCCAGATCCATAAAAGTCCAAAAAAATCCTTACCTTTTCCGACAATAATAACATAGCTCAAATAAAATCAATAGCTGTGAATGTTGTGGTCTATCCCTTTTAAAAATGTTACTCTGTTGGTACATTTTAACCCATTCAACTCCGATGACAAGATGTCTTGTCATTTGGTCAAATAAAACAAAAAATCATAAAACACCAAAATGTTTGATCAAACACCAGAAAAATATGACGTCAATCCTCGCTTCGCTCGCAGCGAAGCGAGGACTGACGTCATATTTTTCTGGTGTTTGATCAAACATTTTGGTGTTTTATGATTTTTTGTTTTATTTGACCAAATGACAAGACATCTTGTCATCGGAGTTGAATGGGTTAAAGAAATATAAAAATTTAAGTACTTTTGACTTTTTAAATACTACCTGATTTATGCAAATACATATTTAGCTAGGGCCATTAAACATTAGTCTATAAAAAACTTAAATTCCTTAAGGAATATCATTTTTGCAATTAACCAGTTATGCAGTTGTTTGGGCCACAACTGTCCTAGATCTATCCCCTACAAGAGACCTAGAGCAACAGATTGACTGATGGGTACCTGCAGGACAGATGTCCTTGCTGCCCTTCTTTAGAGCCCATGAACACTTATGCCATTCATCTGAAGGTGCAGCTCCAAGATCAGCTTAACTATTTTTCATCCATTTCTTTACAGAATTATGAAAGGCATGGAAGTCCTTGATAGAGAAGACCTATTAAATTGGGATAGAAGAAACACATGGGGACATAAAAAGAAATTAAAAAAGGACAATTCTGGAAGAGACCTGGAGGGAAGAAAGAAGAAGAAAAAAAAACTGGTGGATGTCTGGAACAAATTGGACAAAACAATACTGTGTGCAAACATCATACATGAATTTAAGAACAAACTAAATGTTGAGGGATACAAAGACAGGTCACCACGAGCATAGCTACCCTTCCTGTAGAATACAACTTGGTAAAATACAAGAGCTGCCTGGCTACCAAAGAAATGCCCATAACAACACATGACGGTAGTCCATGCTGGTCTGGGAAACTCCCTTGTTCCTTTTGAAAGAACTTCGAGCTATGGTCCTCAACCACCTAAACAGAGTGGATACCCTTCCATCAACCATCTAAACAGAGTGGATACCCTTCCATGACCAGCATTTGATTCTGCACACTATTTCTCTATCAACTGTCAGACACATGCACTACTGATGAACCAGTGGGCTTCTCAGCATCAACTTTATCTATTTGTCACTATCCTAAGTCTACACCAGCAAGTGTTCTGGGGGCATTGTGTGCTAAATTTATATTATGTCTTATATGCAATGTTTATGTCGACAAAGAAGTGTCTGTGAGGGATGTGTTTGTGCTTGTTACTAAGGCAAGGAGGTGCCAAGATGAGAGGGATGGACGGGGGTGGAGTGGGATAGGGATGGAATGGGTGGGAGTGGTTTTTATGCCTTTGTTTTTTGGCTACCTCCCTTGTATGGGGGAAAAAAAGCCTTTGGTATTTGTATGTATGTACTGAGGCGACTATTACATTTCAGATATATGACATGTATTTGTGCATGTAAATAAAATTTGTGAGAAACAAGTGACTGGATCATGAAAAATTATTAAAAAAAAGAATCATCCAAATCTGTCAGCATTATAAGTTTGAAATGCAAGTAAATTTTACTACTTTCAACCATTCCCTGTCATATGAAAAAAAATAGACATGCTGCAAGATTATCATGGCTAATAATAAGCAAGTATACACAGTAAAACTATGCAAGCTGCATCTCATGTGCACCTGCCCAATAATAACCATATATGGGTGATATTCTGTTTCTTTTAGTTAAGAGGGGCTGGAGGCAGGCAATCTGGCAACTACTTGTAATAAAAGATGAAGCTCATACATGCATCAGTTGCATACACATTGTACATTTCCACTATTCTTCTTCATCCATGCTCATAGTACACACACACACACTATACTGAATCCAAATCAATTTGGATTTAGACAAGGAAGATCATGTACAACAAACTTGATCTGCTTCTACTCAAGATTAATATACATAATACAAGAGAGAAATGGTTGGGCAGACTGTGCCTTTCTGGACCTGCATGAGGCATCTGATAAGGAACCACACAAACTAATAAGGAAGATAGAATCAATAGGTGGCATCAGAGGAAAATTATTGGAATGGATGAAAGACTTCCTGACTGGGAGAAAAATGAGACTAGTAATTAGAGACATTCTCAAATTGGGAAGAAATGATAAGTGGTGTCCCGCAGGGATCAGCACTGGCCCCGATCATGTTTGCTATATACATAAATGACATGGACGAAGGAGTAGTGTTATATGAATTTCTTTGCACACGACACAAAAATACTAAAGAAAGTAAAAACAGAGGAGGATTGCAACTCGTTACAACAAGACTTGGACAAGATCTGGAAATGGACTCAAAAATGGGAAGTGAAATTCAATATCAAGAAATGCAGTATAATGGAATTTGGTAAAAGTAAAAACAGAATATTGAGAGATTATAAAATTGGTGAAGAGGTCAAAAAAGTAAACTCGGAAAAAGACCTTGGAGTTATGATCAGCAAAGACATGACACCCGATAACCATATTAATGAAATAGCCAGAGAAACCCATAATTTATTGGTCAATGAAAGTGGCATTTGCCTATTTGGATGAGGAAATGATAAGAAAAAAAAATTAACTACACTAATAAGACCAAAACTCGAGTACGCAGCAACACTATGGACACCCAGTACCAAAAAGAATATAAAGAAGTTAGAAAGAATAAAAAGAGCAATAACAAAACTTGCACCAACTCTTTCCAAAATGACATATGAACAAAGACTGTCCAAATTAGAATTACCAACTCTGGAACAAAGAAGGGAAAGAGGAGACTATCTATAGAATTATGAAGGGAATGGAAATCTTAGATACGAATGACTTATTGAAATGGGACAATGGAAAAACAAGAGGACACGAAAAAAAAACTAAAAGATAATTACAGAAGAGAAAAAATTGGACAAAGAAACAGTGTGTGCAAACACTTTTCAAGATTTTAAGAAAAAATTTGATGCCGAGATACAAAGATAGGTCACCATGAGCATAGCTCCCTTCCTGTATAATACAACTAGGTAAATACACACATACACATATGCGCACGCACCAAGAAAAAAAAAAAAAAAATCTATCATTAAGGTATTTTGGTTTGATCAGTACATCCCCATTTGAAGTCCCATTTTTCCATGGAACAGCTACCTGACTACCACTTGCCCCGTTTGGCCCAATCTTTTGGAGTCCAATGTAAACATTTAGCATCTATACGAATCTTTCTGATGTCCATGCACTTCTTATGACTTTCAATGAGATCTTTGCCTAATGATAAAATATATTGACCTCTGTAGTAATTTATAAGTTCCATGTTCGTCAATGTAGATATGACATCGTCCTTCTTGATGCTCGTCTGCTCACATATTTCACTGAAAGATAAAAAAATATATATATATTTGAATGAATATTTCTTAAAAAGAAAAAAAAAATTGATAATAAACAAATAGATAAAATAAATAAATAAAAATAAACAAATAAATAAATAAAAGGAGACAAGGGTGGTGCATGGGAGTTATGTACATGACTTGGCTACCTCTTTTATAAGGGAAAGAAGCCCTTGGTATACATAAATACATATACCAAAGGCTTTCTTCCCCCTTGTAAGGGAAGAAATATACTAAAAAGTTTTTTTTCCTTGCCACACTGCTTAGGTTAAGAAGCAACACAGCAAGACACTGTACCTCCACAGCAGGGCCTCATAAAAGGTGGCAAGCCAAGGCACATACCCATCCTCTACCCATTTGTTTTCACTTTTACCTTAGCACCTTACCCACTGCCTGGATCAGAGGCAATCTGACAAGACACACCACTTTCACAGCACGGCTTACAGCCAAAGCTGGTTTACCACTTCATTACATGGCAACCCTACCCCTCATCCACTCACATGTAATAAAGACCCAATTTTGTCTTGCCTAACTCAGTTGAATAAATTCATTTGATATTAAGAGCAAAATCCTTAGAGCAAGAAAAAAGGATAATTCTTCATTTACGATGGAAACATGGGAAAGAAGCCCTTGGTATAGATTGATGAAAAAAAGATGGGCAATTAATAGTTAAAATAATCTATCTATATATCAAGAGCTTTTTCCCCCTTCTAAGGGAGGTATCTAAGTCAGGTGGGAGGGGGGTGGTGGAGGGGAGTGAAATGGGTTGGAATAAGTACGTACCTCTGACTTAGCTACCTCCCTTATATGGGGGAAAAAAAACCCTTGGTACATAGATAGATTAGCTAAATCAAAGGCAAATATCTATTCCGATCCATTTCATTCCCCTCCACCAGCCTTTTCACCCATCTCAGCTCCTCATGGATGAGGGGTTATCCCTGCATCTGCCAACTGCCTTGGGCCAAATGCAATGCAGCAAGACACAGTACATCCATGGCAAAGCCACTTCACTTGATTTGCGACCTCCACCTCTCTGTCCCCCTCATGCAGTAAGAGATGGGGAGAAATCCCTTCAAGCTGCATCAAAATATTATTCACACATAAGCACCCCTATCCCTCCTTTCCTTGCATAACAGTATCATCCATATACAGTCTCCACTCATCCCTATATATTGCCATCTCCCTTTCTTGCTCAACAGACATTCCCCTCTTGCTCAATGTCCCCTTCACCCCCATCCATCCACCTCATCCTTAATCATCCCCTTAAGTTCACTCCCCACACCTCTATTACTAATCTTTCATCAACCCTATCTGCTATCTAATTTCCACTCTCACTGCTCTCCTCCTCGCCTTCTCGTTTCTCACTCTATCCAGCCTAGTAACCCCTACCTTATTTCTCTGACATTTCATCTAAAACACATTTAAACTTTTCCTCTCTGCCTCTCTTAGCCTCTTCAGTACGGGCCAAAATCTCGCGGGCAGCATTAGCTGCCAGACATACGATGTGTCGTAATAATACTCGCATCATAAAATATAGTCACCGCTTGTATCGATTGTTCTCTCTTTCACTCGTGAATTTTGATAACCATAGAAAATGTGATGAAGACAGTTTAGAGAGTATGTCATTACACAGGGGCAACTACAATAAATATAATCAAGACGCCGATATGGCAGCCTCGCGTATCCACTTGCTCCTCATGCCGCCTACATATGCGGCACCGTATGGAAGAGGGTTAAATTCCAAGTCTGCCCCATACAATGTTGAGCACAATCACCCATTTCTAGTGGCCTATTTCTCATAACACTTATTAATCCCCCAAGGCATTTACTTGCTTCTCATTCTACAATTTACCTCCACCTCCATTCCTCCCACATGTGACCCCAAATACCTAAAGCTATCCACTTCTTCCACCCTCTCTCCTTACAAACTTACTTCCAACTCCCTGCTATCCTTGTACATCTCATCACCTTGCTTTTACCCACATTTACCTTTAAGTTCCTCCCATCAGTTACTTTCCCAAACTCTGTCATTAACTCCCTTAATCCCTCCTCTGACCCTGCCACAAGCACAGTATCATCAGCAAAAACAACTGGCTCACCTCCCACTTTTCTCCATTCTTTAATAATCTCCAATCCCTTACCTATTGCCCTCACCTTTACCTCCCTCACCATACCATCCATGTACATACTGAACTGAGATAATAAATGTACCCGGTGTGCATAAGGTGCTGAGCTGGTCATCTATATACTTTATGAAGTGGCCAAGTCAAAGGGCACATGCCCACTCCTATCCACCAACAGTTCCTCCCCATTATCTTAGCTCCTCCTGGATAAAGGTGTCATCCCTGTATCCCACCCACTGCCCTGAGATGGTAAGGGGTGTTAAATAATTGTGTACAATGTGAATGTGTGCTCAACTCAGCCACTCTTCTTTATAAGGTGGAAAGGGCTTTTAATGTAATATATACACTCCTAATTTCTCCTTCTCCCAAGGGACCTATTTCATTTGTGACATTCACCTAGCAGTCATATCATCTACTGGTTCTATTACAGAACTGGTGGTAAGGCAGTATTGGTCCTGTTTTGAAGCAAACTATGCAGAGTGAAGGTCAACTCCATGTGTCTACATGAAAGAAGAGCTGTCTCCAGGTATTGATCGGATCAAAACCAACATACCCCAGTGGTACATCAAATGGTCACAAATATTTTAGTTATTCATACAAAATAAAAATAATCTTACTTTATTGTTATCATTGGTTTCTCTTGACCTTCCTGTGGTTTAAGCGATATCAGGACATCAAGAATAGCTTGTTTCCAATATGAACGGTATGAAAGTAGACCAAGATCACTCAAAGGCTTTTCAGGAGACCCAGTTTTTCCTTCAAATTTGGACAATTCATAACCTGAAGGAATAGAAATATGTTATATAAGAATTCTGAAATAAAATATCTTCCAGTTAGTATAATGTTTTACAGATACAAGGTGAGAGGCAGAGTGAAAGAATAGACCCATCCAAAACCAATTTGTCATCCCTCCCATCCTGGTACCCCAAAGGATCATTCACAACTAGACCTTCATTGATATAGTGAACTTGTGGGCAAGACCAAGAATGAGATGGATGGATGCTGTGAAGGGCTTTGGGTAATAGGGAAATGTTTGTTGCGCAGAGGAGGAAGAGGTCAAGAGATTGGTGTGAGTGGAGAATGTATGATGAAATGATGCAACCCAAAGAGATTTCTCCTTGTCTTCTATAATTACTCATGAGTGGCCAAGGAGGGTTGCTATGTAATAAAGTGATGGGAGAAAACCAGTTTTGGCTATTGGGCCATGGTGTGGAGGTATCTTGCTGCACTGTTTCTGACCCTGGCAGTGAGTGTGGGGCTATGGATGGCTCATCATTCAAAGAGAAATAAATTTGTTGGCCTTGCAAAAGACCTGCAGCCTTCAGGAAACTGGCAATACCCTCTGGGTAGGACCATGAATAACTTCAGGAAAATGTGATGTTATCAAGGGAATGTTAGTGTAGGGCATTGTAGTATGTATCCACAGGGATAAGGGGGAGAAGGTCTCTAGAGATAATGAGAGACATTGTGGTATGCACACATTTTTACAGTATCAATAAAATACATACAAACATACACCAAAATGACGAAAGGATGGTTGAAAGGCCAATGGACTGCCTGTGACTTTCAATCAATGAAAGAATCATGCCAACACTTAAGCCACCACAACCTTTCCTTCTTCACAAGAATGAACCCTTATTGTGCCCAGAAACTCACCTATTCAAGACTTTACAGAACAGATGAGAAATCCCTCTGGGATGTGTCAATTTATCATCCATTCACAACCACTCTCTGACCTTATCTTTTGTCACCTCCCTTCCTTGCTCAACAGATACTTCCCTCAATTTCAATCCTTCCATCTCTGTCTTCTACACTTTTTTGGTTGTTGTTCTTCACTGCTTTCCATGTACCCAAACCATCCCAGTATTCTTTGATCCTATCTATCACCTTGCTTTTCAGCCCCACTATCTGCCTTGACCTCCACATTTCTCATTTAATTCCCATAACCAATGGGCATTTCCCCCTTACATAGGAGGTAGGAAAAAAAAAAAAAAAAAAAAAAAAAAAAAAAAAAATCCCACCCATTCCATCCCCATATACTCCACTCCCACTCACCTCCTACCTCCCTCTTATCTTGGCTCCTTCTGGGTGACAGGTCATTCCTGCATCTCACCCACTACCCTGAGTCAGAAACAATATAGCAAGACACAGCACATCCACAGCAAGACTGTGCAGTAAAAGAGACAGGGAGACATTCCTTTGGACTGTGTCAAAATATCATTCACACAAACTCCCTCACCCCCACCCCCACTCACTCCCTTCCATGCATCACAGCATCATCCATACACAACCATTCTCTACTCACCCCTATATTCAGACTTCTCCCTTCTTTCTTCAACAGACATTACCTTCTTTCCCAATGCCCCTTTTACCCCATCCATCCATCTCATATTTGGTCACTGTAAGAGCCTTGTAGATATAGAAAAGTGAGGTAGAAAGTGGGGTAGATAGTGAGAGTTTAATTTTGATTGGATCAGCTGTTTTGTAAACAACAATTTGAAGGCGAGAAAATTTATAGCTTTGCTCTCAGTGTTATGTTTATAAACAAGGGCCTGGGGACTTGATTTTTTTGCTGTAAGTTTTACTTTTGCCGATGTGACCTGGGTGAGTGTGCAGTAAATTTGAGATTGCTTGAGTAAACATTAGTGCATGAAGACTTGTAACAGCGGATCTGATTGGAGAAAGGGTGGAGAGAAAATTCAATTGGTTCATGATTGTTATATTAAAAAGTGTCATGAGAAATAGACATTTGGGAATGGATGCTAAGAGGAAATTGTATGAAGGGGTGATTGTGCTGACTGCGCTGTATGGGGGCAGAAACATGAAACATACAAGAGAAAGAATTTAAAAGAGTTTGAGATCAAATGTCCAAGAAGTATGGTGACTAGGCTAGATAGAGGGAGAAATGAGGAGGCAAGGGGGACAGTGGGGTTGGAAAAGAAGCTGGGACATAAAGTTGATGAAAGAGTATTGGGATGGTTTGGACACATGGAAAGAAGTGAAGAAAAATTAGTAAAAGAAGTGTGGAAGGCAGAGGTGGATACAGTGAACAGCAGGGGGCGACCGAGGATGAGATGGATGGATGGGGTTAAAGGGGTTGTGATTTAGAGGGGGATGTCTGTTGAGGAAGGAAGGGAGAAGAGAGAAGATGGGGGTGAGTGGAGAATAGTTGTATATGGATAATGCTGTGATGCATGGAAGGGAGTGGGTGGGAGAAGGGGAATTAGGGAGTGGTTATATTTTGATGCACCCCAAAAGGATTTCTCACCCCATTTTCTCTTTTTCTGCATGAGGAGATGGAGAGGGGGGTCACCAGTTAAATGAAGCAGCTTTGCTGTGGATGTACTGTGTCTTGCTGCACTGCTTCTGACCCAGGACAATGGTTGAGATGCAAGGATGACCAGTAATCCAGGAGTCAAATAAAGAGTAAGGGAGGGAGGGGTGGTGAATGGCAGTGGAGTGGGTGGGAATGGAATTATGTCTTTTGACTTTGTCTACCTCCCTTGTAAGGGTGTAAAACCCTTGGTATATGTATGTATGTATGTAATTAATATTATGCACTTTCATCACTTACTGAATTCAATGAGCAGTTTCCCAAAACCTTTTCGTTGATATGGAGGAAGCGTGAGAATGCACGCTACATTGTAATCTTCTGAAGATTCCTTTTCCTGAAACAAATTATCAAATGAAATTATTTCTATGACTAAGTGAGGGTTCACCTAAATAACATGATTTAATTTCACATGTACATATATCAATGGCTTTTACCTCCCTTACAGGGGAGTTGGTGAAGTCAATTTCATATGGTTCATATAATTCAAAGATACATACCAATACAAACATTATAAGTGGAATAGCTGAGTCAAACCTACACCATACATAACTAAAACCCAATTAATCACACTACCAACTCAGCAACTCAAAAATGAAGAATCACCCTTTCCCCTGCCACACTGCTTGGGTCAAAAGCAATGCAGTGAGGCACAGCTCTTCCAAAGCAGGTCCTGAGAGTTGGGATTGGTTTCCCCCAACTGCTTCATTGTATAGCATCCCCTCCTCATCCACTTGAAATAATCTATGAACCAGATGAAAATATCCCTTCAACCCATTTTTGCACTTTGTTTCCTACTCAACAGCCTCTTTCACCCCCATCCATCCATCTCATTCTTATTTTTCCTCCTAGATTCAATCCATTCACTTCCATTTTCTGCACTTTCTTTGCTAGTCTTTTCATAGTCATTCATTCCATATCCCCAAACTACCACAGCACTTTCTGATCTACCCTATCTGCCAGCTTTCCCATCACTGGTCTCTGCCTCACCTCCATATTTTTCACCCAATCCATTCTTGTGAATCTCAAGTCAAAGAAAAGAGATATGCAGTATTTGTGAGAAGAAAGATAGATGTGTTGGCTTTGAGTGAAACTAAGTTGAAAGGGAGAGGTGAGTTTGAGTTTGGGAGGGTGTCAGGAGTGAGGAGAGAACATGGGAGAGAAGGGGTGGCTATATTAGTGAATGAAGAGATAGGTAAATGTGTTGTGAAGTGGAGGGTTTCTTCAAGGTTAATATGGATAAAGGTGAAACTGGGGAGGGAGATGTGGTAACATGCACCCAATACTTTGGGGACTGTTTTGGGGTGTCCCTACAGACCAGAGCCACACGCCATTAGTCTGTTCATTAAAAATCTCTACTCTTATAGGAATGATGATATTTTTTAAATCCATCTTTCCTTTATGCTGTTCCCATGAAACTATATTTTACCAATTATGGCTCTATCTCTTCTGGACCCCTTTGTAGTAAGGGAAAAAGAATTATACCAATGTATTTCTCATGCAGTATGTGGGTAATAGGTGGGAGTGGATTTATGCCTCTGACTTTGGCTACCTTACTTGTAAAGGGGAAAACCCTTGGTATACATATAAATATATATATATATATATATATATATATATATATATATATATATATATATATATATATTTCTCATACATGTCATAAAAGGTGACAAAGTGGGAGAGTTATTTGACTGATAATCCTGCTCTCTCTACATATTCCCCCTACAAAATCCAAGGCATAAGAGGGTCTAGAAAGGACTTCAGCCAGAACCCTAATAATTGGATCATTAAATGTACATGATTGTGGTAATCTCATTACCTTTGAAAAATATCCAACAATATGATAGCCCTTGGCATCATACTCTGTCATAACATAAAAAAGAAAAGGATCCGTGTCATAGTAGAGAGTTTTGTGGTCAAGAAATAATTTGGCCAGCAAACACAGGTTCTGTGCATAAAGCTTGTTTTTTCGTCCGTCCAGCTCAAACACTGAAATTATACCTTTCCGATATATTTCATTCCCAGGCGGATGTTTGAAGGGACATTTTTGCTGAAAAAGAAAAAGAATACTATCATCATTTGTCCTAGTCATCTTCACAATCCATTAACAATATATATCATAAACAAAATTTCAATGAACACATTAGTAGGCTTTAAGGAGGGTGAGTGGAGAATGGTTGTGTATGGATGATAGTGTGATGCATGGAAGGAAGTGAGTGGGGAGTATGTGTGAATGATATTTTGATGCAGCCCAGAGGGATTTTTCCATCTTCTCTACCTGCATGAGGGGACAGAAGGGGGGGGGGGGTACTGATTAAATAAAACAGCCTTGCTGTGGTTGTGTTGTGTCTTGCTACACTGCTTTTGACCTAGGTCAGTGGGCGAGATGCAGGGATGACCCATCATCCAGGAGGAACTAAGATAAGAGGGAGGAAAGGGGGTGAATGGGAATGGAGTATGTGTAGATGGAATGGGAGTGGATTTTATGCCTTTGTTTTTGGCTACCTCTCTTGTAAGGTTAAAAAAGCCATTGGTATACATATGTATGTATTTTGTTCATTATTCTAATTACCATTTTTTTTTTAACCAATCTATCAAGCATATGACTGGGTGGAAAGAAAAGTGTTATGGGATGTATTGCAGGTGTGAGATACAGGTAAATCTGTTTAGGGTGGTCAAAAGTTTTTACCAGAGTAGTAGGACTAGTCTGAAGGTAGGAAATGGAGATTGTGAGTGGTTTGAGGTGAAGTTGGGGCTCCATCAATGTTGTCTAGTCACCATGGTTGTTTAATGTGTACATGAATGGGGATTACAGGGGGTCCATCCAAGGGTGATAGGCAGGGGTCTGGAGCTAGTAAATGAGAATAGAAGTGAGAGATGATCTTGTGGACACCACTTCAATTGTAAACACTTGACTTGACCTCAACTGCTTAATAGATATTCGGGTTGTTGTTTAAGAGCTGGGTGGAAGTGGATTCATGTATTTTGACTTGACTACCTCCCTTATTTTACTTTTTTTTTAGGAATGTCCCCTATGGGGCTAAAGGGAGAAGGAAGCCTAGCCTAATCCCTGTCCCATTTTTGTTGCCTCTTACGATTCAAGTAGGAAGACTTTATGGCAGTATTCCTTCCCCCCAGGAAAGGGAGGAGTGAAGGTTGGGGTTGACTGAGAGAAGTGAGTAAATGCTTTGGGGGATTAAAAAGTGTAATGAGAAATAGACATTTGGGAATGAATGCTAAGAGGAGATTGTATGAAAGAGTGATTGTGCCGACAGCACTGTATGGGGCAGAAACATGGAACATAAAAGAGGAAGAGAGGAGTTTGAATGTGTTTGAGATGAGGTGTCTGAGAAGTATGATAGGGGATACTAGGCTGGATAGAGTGAGAAATGAGGAGGGGAGGAGGAGAACAGGGGTGGAGAGGGAGTTAGGAGATTGGGTGGATGAAAAGAGTATTGGGATGGTTTGGACACTTGGAAAGAATGAATGAAGATTAGTAAAAGAGGTGTGGAAGGTAGAGGTGGAAGGAATGAACATAAGGGGTCGACCTAGGATGAGATGGATGGATGGGGTAAAAGGGGCTTTGGAAAAGAGGGGAATGTCTGTTGAGGTAGGACGGGAGAGGACAGAAGATAGGGGAGAATGGAGATTGGCTCTATATGGATGATGCTGTGATGCATGAGGTGGAATGGGCGAGGGGGGTGAGGGAGTATGTGTGAGAAATAATTTGACGCAGCCTGAAGGGATTTCTCCCAGTCTTCTTTCTGACCCAGGGCAGTGGACAGGATGCAGGGATGACCCATCATCCAGGAGGTGCCAAGATAGGAGGGAGGGAGGAGGGTGGAGGGGAGTGGAATATATGGGAAATGAAATGGGAGGGAGTGATTTCTATGCCTATTTCTTTTTGGCTACCCTCCATGTAAGGGGGAAAAAGCCTTTGGTATATGTATGTATGTATGTATTCTTTCTAAGGGGATAGAGATGGGGGGGGGGATTCACTGATTTAATGAAGCAGCCTTGCTGTGGATGTGCTGTGATTTTGTGACACTGCTTGTGACCCAGGGCCGTGGGTGAGATGCAGAGATGACCTGTCATCTAGGAGGTGCCAAGATAAGAGGGAGGAAAGAGGGTGGAGGGAAGTGGAGTATGATAGGGATGGAATGGGGGGGGGGGGAGTGGTTTTTATGCCTTTGTTTTTTGGCTGCCTCCCTTATAAGGTGGAAAAAATCCTTTGGTATATGTATGTGCCTCCCTTATATGGGAGGAAATGCCCTTGGTATAGATAGTAAGTTAAGGGGCTCTGCTACGGATGTACTGTGTCTTGCTATATTACTTCTGCTACAGGCAGTGGGCAGGAAACAGGGATGACCCTTCATTCATGAGAAGACGAAAGGAAAACAAGGGTGGTGGACAGGAGTTAAACGAGTGTGAGTGGGTGCGTGCCTTGACTAGCTACCTCCCTTACAAGGGGGCTCTTGGTATATTGATACATAGTAAACACAACTCTTCATGAAGATGTGATTTTATGATTCCCTTGATTTATAATTCTATATACTGGAAAATATACTTACTACATGTCTTTCTAAACATTTTCTGCTTTTCCTGAATTTCAGACAAAATTCACATATGTATATACACTCAAGATTCACCATTTCCTGCAAATATAGTTTTATCAAAAATTACATAAAAATACATTTCATTTAATTCCATATGGAACAAACATACGAGAATGAACTATATAGTATATATTACTTGTGTAGTATACATTATCTAGTAAAACAATTCAATCCATATATCACCTACTAGAAATATGTAATAAAGCAAACATGTAATAAAAACTTTAGAATACATAATTTAAGAATACATATTTCTTGTTTCACATACCTGTGGATATGGGGCAAAATACCATGGTTTTATCCTGTATCGGCCAATTTCAATCATACGAATATTTTTAATTCTTGTGATAGCATGATCATCTGTATGTGTAGCTAATGAACCAGTTTGACGGGGGACTGCTTGCTGGCCATCTACCAAATTTAGATCACCACTGACAGAGCTCCTTCTCTCATCTTCTGGTGTACACTGGTGGTAAGACATGATGTAATAATAAAAATAAATAAATAAATAAATAAATAAATTCAAATAAAAAAGGAGAGAAATTATGTACAATTTCATTCAAACATTCTAAACAATTCAATTGTATGAAATACAGAATGATGTACACATACCATGGAACCTCAGATAACAAACTTATCCATTCTGTGACTCCATTCTTAAATCAAAATGTACTTTTGCTAATTGAAATAACTATGGCAAATGCACTAAACCATTACTGAGCCACTGGTATTATATTTACCTAGTTGTATCTTATGGGAAGGGGAGCTATGCTTGTGGTGTCCCATCTTTGTATCTCGCAGTGTCTAGTTTGCTCTTAAATTTGTGTATGGTTTTTGCACACACTATTGTTTTGTCCAGTTTGTTCCAGATGTCTACCACTCTGTGTGGAAAACTTTTTCTCAGGTCTCTTCTATAACTATCCTTTTTGAGTTTTTTTCATGTCCTCTCATGCTTCACTTGTCCCAATTTAGTAAGTCCTCTCTATCAAGGACTTCTGTGCCCTTCATGATTCTGTAGATGGTCAGTAGGTCGCCTCTTTCTTTTCTTTGTTCCAAAGTCGGTAATTTCAATTTAGCTAGGCTCTCCTCATATGACAGGTTTGAAAGTGCTGATGCCACTTTCATAGTTGCTCTCTGGATTCTTTCAATTTCATTTTTATTTTTTTTTTGTACTGGGTGACCATAGTGTAGCAGGATACTCCAGTCTAGGCCTTATTCATGTAATAATTTTTTCAACAATTTCTTCATCTAAATAGGTAAACTCCACCTTTATTGATCTTAGCAAGTTATAAGATTCTCCGACAATTTTTATTTGTTTATCAGGGGACAAGTCATTTGAGATAATTACTCCCAGGTCTTTTTCAGATCCTATCTTCTTCACTCCCTTTGTTCCAAATGTATATTGTCCTGATATCCTTTTTTTACTTTCTCCGAACTCCATTATGCTACATTTCTTAATGTTGAAGTCTACTTCCCACTTCTGACTCCACTTCCAAACCTTGTTTAGGTCTCTCTGTAGTTATTCACAATTTGTTTTGGTTTTCCTTTTCCTCAACAATTAAGCATCATCTGCAAAGAAGCTTATGTAACATTCCACATTTTCATCCATATCTTTCACATAGTAATCATTACTGGAACCAATACTGATCCCTGTGGGACTCCACTATTCACCTCCTCACAACCTGAATACTTTTCTCCCAGCACTACTCTCATTTTTCTACCATGCATGAAATCCTCCATCCAGTTTAGTAGGTTACCTTGTATCCCTATGTTTTCCAATTTTTAAAATAATTTTTTTGTATGTTACTTTGTCAAAGATTTTTTTTAAGTCTAGGAAAGCACAATCAGCCCTTCCATCCCTTTCTTGTATTATATCTATTGGTCTTGAGTAGAAATGGATTAAATTTGTAACACATCTTCCTGGTCTGAATCCAAATTTTCTCAAGTTTATTATATTATTTTCTTCCATGTGTTTTACCCATCTATTCTTGATCATTTTTTCACAAATTCTGGCTACAGTGCTTGTAAGAGAGACAGATCTGTAATTTGTTGGTTCTTCCTTGTTTCCTCCTTCATATATTGGTACAATGTTGGCATTCTTCCAGTCTTTTGGTATTTTTCCTTCTTTGAGTGAACTAATATGTTGCATATTTTGTCCATTAGTTCTTTACCTTCTTTTAGTATCCAATTAGCAATTCCATCCAGCCCATGCAATTTTCTAACATCAAGGTTCATTAATTCATCCATTACTTCCTTTTGAGTTATTGTTATTTTCCTCATGGGGGGAGATCACACTTCACTTCCTTCATCCCAATGCTGTACTTTATCTCTTAGACTGTTCGACTTCAGCCATTTCTAAATCTTCTGTGTATTCTGTATTTCCATGGCATAATTTCACCATTTCCTGTTTATTTTTAAGTTTATCATTCACATATCTATAGAATAGTTTGGGTTGATCTTTACATTTTTCTATGTCTTTTTCGTAGTTTCTTTTTTCCTCTCTGCTCACTTTTACATATTCATTTCTATGGTTGATATATATTTGCCATTTTCCAGGTTTTTTATATTTTCTCCATCTTTTCCAAGCTTTATCTCTTCTATCTTTTGCCTCACTGCATCTTCTGTTGAACCAGCATTTAATGTACATCTATTGTTTCTGTCTTGGTACATATTTATTCACTCCTTCATTATAGATTTCCATCAAGATCATCCATTTCTCTTCAACTTTTGTCTCTTCAACGTAGAATTTTTCCCAATTTGCATTTTGAAAGAATTTTTCAAGTTTCCCAACGTCCGTTTTGTTGTACATCAATCTTCCTTTTCTGTACTTTTCATTTCTCTCCATATTTCTTCCTTTAGTTCAACCTCTATTATTATGTGATCACTCTTTCCAAATGATGTCTTGTATTCAATTTTATCCACAATTTCAGGTTCTGTTGTAAATATTAATCCAGTCTCAACGATTCTTCATTACTTCTGTATCTGGGATTTTCTTTTACCTATTGTGTCATTGTATGTTCTATGGTCATGTCCAGTAATACATTTCCCCATAGATCCTCTCTGCCCTTCATTGTCACCTCTTCCCAACAGATTTCTTCACAGTTAAAATCTTCCATAAGTACCAGGTTAGCTCCATCCTTCAACATCTCATTTAATGAATGCCTTGTATCATCTAACATTTTTTAATTCTTGCCCTCTTTCCATGAGCCCATTTTTAGGGGCACATAAATCACCACAAAGTTTCTACTTTTCATGTCACTGTCTTCAACTTTTATCATGATCATTTCCACACTGTTTTTACCCTCAGTAACCTTCATCACATTTAATTTTTTTTTTTTTTTTTTTTTTTTTGCCAAGAATTAGATTTCTCCCATTTCTCATTTCTGTTTTCAATCCAATAATTGCATAACCCATGTCCAACACTACTAGGTGGAAGTGGACCCCTTAATTTCTCTCCACAATTCCCATTATGTCTGGTTTTTCATTTAATCATTAATCTATGTTAGCATAGGCCATTTTCAATCTTTTTCCTTCTCCATCCTGTGTTCTGTTTCTTTTGTTTCTCTTACCTTGATGAACTATTTTTTCAGCCTCCTGTATAAAACATGATGTATGCATATGTTCATACCTCAAAGTATTATTCCTTAATAAAGACCAAAATTTTTCACAATATTTGTTCCTTAATGAATTTGTTTGTTAAATGGGGTGTTTGCTATCAGAGGTTCAACTGTACATGATAACGCTGTAAAAATGTAAATAGTTGGAAGGGAGGGAGGGAAAGGGAGAGAATGAATATCAAATTTATAACCAATCTGTTGACTCAGGGCTCTTCCAGAAAACCCACAATGCCAAAGTATCTCATAATCACTCTCCCATGTTGGCCTACAAATCACACAGGAAAGACATACTGTACTGCTGTGATATGTGAAGAATAAAGAAAAGTTGAGAAGTATGGGATGTAGTGTAGAATAAAGGAGAAAATGGCATACAGAAGAATGGGTATGTTCCAAGGAGGAAATGCTAGTGTACAAAAACAGTGAGTAGGATGAGAAGGATGGAAGGCAGCAGAGAGGTAGTGAGTGATGAGATGAAGAGGTGACAGACTTGACAGCAGAAAATAAGCAAGCATAACAAGAATGGCTGCAAATTGGGGTACCATATGAGAGGTACAGAATAAGATGCTGGTGGCAAAATACAAGGTATGAGAGGCCAAGGGGAGAGCAGATGTAACACTGGATAAATATCTGACAGAAAATTTTTAAAAGAATATATTTAGGTTTTGATTTTATTTACTTACTTTCCTGTGTGATTTGTGGACCAACATGGAGGAGGTGGGTAGCTTTATGTATTTGGGGTTACATGTGGCAGGAAAGGGTGGCGTGGTGGAGGTGAATTGTAGATTGAGAGAAGCATGTAAATGCCTTGGAGGATTAAAAAGCATTATGAGAAATAGGCATCTGGGAATGGATGCATAGAGGAAATTGTACAAAAGGGTGATTGTGCCAATGGCATTGTATGGGGCAGATACTTGGAATTTATGAGAGGCAGAGAGGAAAAGTTTAAATGTGTTTGAGATGAAATGTCTGAGACGTAAGGTAGGGGTTATTAGGTTGGATAGAGTGAGAAACAAGGAGGTGAGAAGGAGAGTAGGAATACAATAGGAGATGGCAGATAGGGCTAATTAAAGATTATTGGGATGGTTTGACACATGGAAAGAATGACTGATGGAAGAATAGTGAAAGAGGTGTAGAAGGCAGGGGTGGAGGGAATGAACTTGAGGGGATAACCAAGGACAAGATGGATGGATGGGGTGAAAGGAACGTTGAGCAAAAGGGGAGGGTCTATTGAGCAAGGAAAGGAGTAGGCAAGAGAGAGGGATGAGTGGAGAGTGACTGTTTATAAATTATACTGTTATGAAAGGAAGGGAGGAGTGGGGGGATGGGGGTGTATGGGGTGTTTATGTGTGAATGATCTTTTGACAAAGCCTGAAGGGATTTCTCCCCATCTTCTCTTTTTCTGCATGAGGGGACAGAGAGGAGAGGGTTGCCAATTAAGTGAGGATGCCTTGCTGTGGATGTACTGTGTCTTGCTACATTGCTTCTGACCCAGGGCAGTGGGCAGGATGCAGGGATGACCTGTCATCCATGAGGAACTAAGATGAGAGGGAGGGGAAGGGTGGTGGGTGGAAGTTGAATGGGTGAGAGTATGTACCTTTGATTTGACTACCTACCTTTCTAAGGGGGTAATCTCTTGGTTTATAGATGGTTAGATAGGTTCCGATTTTTATTTGGTTAAAATTACTGAAATCCCTCTCTCATTGGGGACTACTGGAGTGCCTCCCTAATAATTATTTTTTGAAGTATGGGAATTTAATGTAATAATTCCTTCCAACAAACATGCCTGCCATTACCCAGCCTTACTCCACTCACGATCTTTAGAGCAATTAGCATATAAGGTGAAAAAGAGCATGAGAAAGGAGTCAGGTTGAGGGAAGAAGGTAAAGGGTGCATTTGGACAGATACTAATCAAAGTGAAGACAGTTTGTTGTGCAAGGGAGAGAGAGAGTACTAAAGATAGGAGTGAATAGAGATTGAATGGATACAGAAATAACGTGACTTGAACGGATGTTCTACTCTCCTCCATAAATTTTTTAAGTGGATGGGGGAGGGTTGCCATATAATAAAACAGTAGGGGTAAACCAACTCTGGATGTTAGGTCCTGCAGCAGAGTTGTGCTGTGTTTCATTGCACTTCCTTTGACCTGAGTAAAGTGTCAAGAGGACAGGGACCCTTCATCCACAATTTGATGAGGTAGGATGGAATGAATAAATTTTAGATGGGTTTGATGTAGGTGTAGGACTTGACAGAAAGGGGTGGGGGTTACCAATAAATGAAGCAGCCTTGATGTGGATGTGTAGTGTCTTGCTACATTGCTTCTGACCCAGGGCAGTGGGCACAAGACAGAGATGACCCTTCATCCATGAAGAGCTAAAATGAGAATGAAACATGGGTGATGGAATGGAGTGGAATGGGTGGGAGTGGATGTATGCCTTTTGACTTGGCTACTTTCCTGATAAGAGGAAAAAAAAAAGTCTTTGGTATACAGATAGATTGACTTCCCTTATAAAGGGAAAAAGGTCCTTTGAAATGCTTGTATTTACATCTGAATCCCAATATTCATTGATTCATAACCACAAGTAGACCAGATGTTGGTGACTTTTTCCTACCACTGTCTTGGCATAGCATCAGTTTAATTCATGCCACCCATCTGCTCTGAATAGCCAGCATTCTCAGTGTTCTCATTCCCCCTATTCACTATTTTGTGACCTAATAAAAAAAAAAATTCTGTGCAACATATGATTTCTGAGTGAATACAAGTGAATAATTCAAGTCATGGCCAATTTTGTGAGAAAACTGTGATAAATGTGTATGCATATCATGAAAAATTTTGCTCTGACATACCAACATAAACAAAATCTCAATCAAGTGTGAGCCTATCCTGACCAGGTTAAACCTCAGTACTGAATAAAACATGTTTGGATTCATCAGAACAAAATCTTCAGTGCAAGCCTGTGGTGAAAAGGTCAAATGATGATAAGCCTGAGACACTAATGTAACTGTTAATAGGGCAAGAGTTTATAACAGGATAGAAAGGCATCATACTAGATGACTCTTGGTCAATAACTGTGATGCAGAACAGGAAGATGCAGTGGGAGGTAAATTGAGTTCATTTGGATGAACAAATTGTCCTTCCCTGTCTACCCAGAGCATAATTTCAACAAATTATCAAAGTAATTTATATTGGCAATTTCTCTTCAAAATTCATCAAACATATCTCATCATTTTAAGCCTGTAGTCCAATCAAACTTAGTAGAAACAAATGAGACCACAATACTTCACATTCAATAATGTTCTTTGGGACTACATATATCAATATTATATCCAAATTGTATTTTTCATAATGCAAATATATTAATCTAATTTTACTTGGGACTTTCCAAAGTGATCAAATATACAGCCATGAGAGAGAACTGAACCCCAAGAAGCTGTGAAAGTGGCTTTAGTACTACACAGCCACATCACTTGATCCAAAATAAAATTGTACTTTAAGTAGCTTACATTGGTGCTAGAATTACAGACAGCTTCACTTTCCAATTTCCGTTTTCTATTTTTCTGCTGCTTCTGCTGTAAGGCAGCCATGACAGATTGGCCTGTTATTGCTTCCTATGGAAAAAGCAGTCTGGTTAGTTACACCTTTAGTACACATGCACATGTATGTACTATACATAACACTAGACACCAGAACACAAGGTGTGAATTCACATTAAACTTCTAAGGAAAATATCAAACTACCTTGCACTTTAAATTGCAAGCAATAAGCACCAAGAGATTTTCCACCTCTCTTGTAAGATGGAAGAACCATTTTGGCATACACATACTATATCAATAAAAACTACTTTTGTCTGGTCTCTGAAAATATTCAAACTTATGTGCTGGCCAAAACAAGAATCAAGTATTAAATGGGTTTAACTTCTACACTCCTAAAAATTAGTATATCAACTCAACAAAATTCTAATTATCATAGCTATCATTATCATTGTCAATGTTATCAGTTATTATTATCATTATTGTTATTAGTCATTATTGTTATCATCACTGTCATTGTCATTATTATTAAGAATATAAAAATGGATGAGACTGCAAGAGACCATAAGACCTACACCAAGCAATTCCATGTATTTACCTAGTTGTATTATACGGGAAGGGGAGCTATGCTCATGGTGACCCGTTTTTGTATCTCGCAAGATCAAGTTTGTTCTTAAGTTCTTGTATTGTGTTTGCACACACTATTTCTTCATCCAATTTATTCCATATATCTATCACTCTGTGTGGGAAGCTGTTCTTTTTCAGGTCTCTTCTGTAGTTATCCTTTTTGAGTTCCATTGCATGTCCTCTTGTTTTTCCTCTGTCCCACTTTAATAAGTCCTCTCTATCAAGGCATTCTTTTCCTTTCATAATTCTGTAAATGGTTAGTAGGTCCCCTTGTTTCTTTGTTCCAGGGTTGGCAATTCTAGTTTGGCCAGTCCTTGTTCATATGTCAGG
Source organism: Oratosquilla oratoria (assembly GCF_046742065.1). NCBI lineage: Eukaryota > Metazoa > Arthropoda > Malacostraca > Stomatopoda > Squillidae > Oratosquilla > Oratosquilla oratoria. The sequence goes on along the minus strand of NC_134784.1, from coordinate 76,187,207 downwards.
TTTGAAATTGTTGGGACCATCTTTGTTGTTGCTCTTTGTATTCTTTCTAATTTTTTTATATTCTTTTTTTGTACTGGGTGACTACATCAGTGCTGCATATTCCAGTTTTGGCTTTATCAGTGTTTGTAACATTTTCTTGATCATTTCCTTATCTAGGTATTTAAAGGCCACCTTTATTGATCTCAACAAATTGTATGTTTCTATGGCTACTTTATTTATACGTTTATCTGGCGACATGTCTTTAGTGATGATTACTCCTAGGTTCCTTTCAGAATTTACTTTCTTTACTTCTTTTCCATCAATTTTATACTGTCCTGATATTCTCTTCTTGCTTTTTCCAAATTCAATTATACTGCACTTCTTGATGTTGAATTCTACCTCCCATCTCTTGCTCCACTCTGAGACTTTGTTCAGATCCCTCTGCAATGAGTCATGGTCTATTTAATAATTTTGCATCATCTGCAAAGCAATTCATGTAACTTTCAATGCCATGTCATTTACATATACAGCAAACATTATTAGAGCTTGCACCGATCCCTGTGGGACGCCACTACTCATTTCTTCCCATTTTGAATATTTGTCTCTGAACACTACTCTCATTTTTCTTCAATGTAGGAAGTCCTCCATCCAATTCAATAGTTTTCCATGTATGCTTCCTATTGTTTCCAGTTTATATAGTAATTTTTTGTGTGGTACCTTATCAAATGCCTTTTGTAATTCCAGGAATGCACAGTCTGCCCAGCCATCCCTTTCTCGCAATATATCTATCAATCTTGAATAGAAACAAATCAAATAAGTAGTATATGATCTTACTTGTCTGAATCCAAATTGCATCGGGTTCAGTATATTATTCTCCTCCAGATATTTTGTCTATCTATCTTTGATGATTCTCTCACAAATTTTAACTATTGTATTCGTTAGGGACACCGGTCTATAATTTGTTGGGTCTTCCTTATATCCCCCTTTATATACATACATATACCATGTCTTTTTCCCCCTTACAAGGGAGGTAGCCAAAAAGGAAAAGGCATAAAATCATTCCCACCCATTCCATCCCTGAATACACTCCACACCCCTCCACCCTCCCTCTTAGCACCTCCTGGATGACGGGTCATCCCTGCACCTTGTCCACTGCCCTGGGTCAGAAGCAGTGTTGCAAGACACAGCACATCCACAGTAAGGCCACTTCATTAAATCGGCGACCCCCCCCCTCTCCGTCCCCCCATGCATAAAAGGTGAAGACGGGGAGAAATCCCTTTGGGCTGCGTCAAATTTTGCTCACACATACTACCTCACCCCCCATCCACCCGCCCATTCCACCTCATGCATCACAACATCATCCATATACAACCATTCTCCATTCACCCGTCTTCTGTCCTCTCCCGTCCTTCCTCAACAGACATTCCCCTTTTCCCCAAAGCCCCCTTCACCCCATCCATCCACCTCATCCTAGGATGTCCCCTCATGTTCACTCCCTCCACATCTGCCTTCCATACCTCTTTTACTAGTCATTCTTCACTCATTCTTTCCATGTGTCCAAACCATCCTAATACTCTTTCATCAACCCTATCTCCCAACTCCCTTTCCACCCCCATTCTTCTCCTCACCTCCTCATTTCTCACTCTATCTAGCCTAGTAACCCCCACCATACTTCTCAGACACCTCATCTCAAACACATTCAAACTCCTTCTCTCTTCCTCTCTTATGTTCCATGTTTCTGCCCCATACAGTGCTGTTGGCACAATCACTCCTTCATACAGTCTCCTCTTAGCATCCATTCCCAAATGTCTATTCCTCATTACACTCTTCAATCCACCAAGGCATTTACTCGCTTCTCTCAATCTACATTCTACCTCCACCTTCACTCCACCTTTTCCTGCCACATTTGCACCCAAGTATCTAAAACTATCCACTTCCTCCAGTCGCTCTCCCTTAATGCTCACTTCCAGTTTACTGCCACTTTCACCCCTTGTACATCTCATCACCTTACTTTTACCCACATTTATCCTTAGCTTTCTTCTATCACATACTCTCCCAAACTCTGTTACCAACTTCCTCAGTCTCTCCTCCGATCCTGCCACATGCGTAGTGTCATCAGCAAACAACAGCTGGCTCACCTCCCACTTTTCTCCATTTTCTTTAACCATCTCTAATCCCTGACCCACTACCCTTGCATTTACCTCTCGCACTACCCCATCCATGTATAAGTTGAACAGCCAGGGCGACATAACGCATCCTTGACGAAGTCCCACCTTTATCTCGAACCTCTCACTCTCTCCATTTCTAATCCTGACACAAGCTCTACTACTCTCAAGTCAATATGGAAGTATAATAATACTCCCAAATAGATGATGGACAGGCTGAAATATGAGATTGGAATGAAAAGATGACTTTACATAAAAATAGAAAAACGGGGAAACACACCTTAGATCCAAATATAACAATATGGCAAGACTGGTTAAAAAGAGTACATGCACACGATATGTGACTATGAAATTAAGATTGCCAAACAGGCGAGATCCAACCCCTAGGGTTTCTTTCATCTTTACAAAACAAAATATAAGTACAGGATATGCCTAATTAGAAATGATGAAAATGTCACAACAGAATCGGAGGAAAAATGAGTGAGGAGTTTAACAAATATTCTCTCAGTGTTTACTACGGAGAGGTTCGATAAGGTACCTGACTATGATCTGATTTTCAGTGGGGATGAAGAAAGTAGACTATCAAATATCAGCATTAGTAAGGTAGTAGTCAAACAGATTGAAAGATTTAAACCTACAAAATCCCTGGGTCCATACAAAAATTTTCCAAGTGCTTAAACAGTGTAAATTTGAAATATGTGACCAGGTTTTGTACCTATTGCTTGGGGGCAGGCAAATGTTGTTTCTGTTTTCAAAAAGGGAGATAAATTATCTATATGCAACTACAGCCCAATCAGTCTGACATCAGGTATAGGTAAAATGCTTGAATCAATAATAGTTAACAGACTTGGAGATCACATCAAGAGACATAATTAGATTCATGACTCTCAGCATGGTTTCTCCAAGGGTAAGTCATGTGTGACTAATTTTCTATCTTTTTACAATAACGTATATGAGGCATCTGATAACAATGATAGTTTCAATGTTATTTACCTTGACTTTAACCTCTTCCATACGGTGCCGCCTACGTAGGCGGCATGAGGAGCAAGTGGATACGCGAGGCTGCCATATTGGCGTCTTGATTATATTTATTGTAGTTGCCCCTGCGTAATGACATACTCTCTAAACTGTCTTCATCACATTTTCTATGGTTATCAAAATTCACAGGTGAAAGAGAGAATGATCAATATAAGCGGTGATTATTTTTTATAATGCAAGTATTATGACGCAACATCGTACGTCTGGCAGCTAATGCTGCCCGCGAGATTTTGGCCTGGAGTGAAGTGGTTAACAAAGCGTTCAACAAGGTGCCCCACCAGAGACAACTAAATAAAATCAAAGCCCATGGCATGGGAAGAAAAGTGTTTGAATGAATTAGAGCTTGGATCAAAGACAGAAAAGGTCACCATAAATGGTGTGAAACTCAAAAGGGGGAGTGTTTCTAGTGAAGTTCCCCAGGGCTCAGTTTTCGGTCCCTTATTGTTCATTATGTACATAAAATACTTGTCAATGGGATTAAGTGATAAAGTTTGCAGACAACACTAAAACAGGATGCCTAATTTGGTCAGGAGATGCTGCTGAGATTCTGCAGTATGATCTTAACAAATTGTACACATGGTCAGTGAAATGGCAAATGGACTTCAATATCTCAAAATGCAGCATGTTAAACATAGGGCTACACAACCCCGAAAATAGATATAGCTTAGATAACATGTTTTTAGAGAAAACTGAATGCAAGAGACTTGAGAATTCTAGTGAGTCCTGACCTTAAATCTAGGAAACAGTGCATTAGTGCCAGGAATAAAGCTAACAGAACACTAGGTTTCATTGCTAGGGTGGTTATGAATATAAATGCTAAGTTTATTATTAAACTCAATCTAGTGTTAGTCCTATCCTTGACTATGCTGTACAGTTTTGGTCTCGGTCTTATAGAAAGGACATCAATTCACTAGAATCAGTACAGAGAATGACCAAAATGATACATGGGATCATAAATTTACCTTACAAAAAGACGCAGAGAGTGGGGGTGATCTGATGGAGGTGTTTTGGATCAAAAGCTTTAACAAGGGTGATGCAAACAAGTTCATCATATTAAGACAACAGGCAGGAATCGCATAAATGGATTTAAATTGGGCATATTTATATTTGAGAAAGAAATAGAAAATAATTGCTTTACTAATTGGGTGGTCAACGAATGGAATAGACTTAGTAATCATGTAGTGAGTGCTGACACTATCGGTTGTTTTACGAAATGGTTCGACTTTATGGATGGGGATGACAGGTGGTAATAGACATAGAACTGCCTAGTATAGGTCTTAAGGTCTCCTGCAGTCTTTCATTCTCATGTTCTTATGTATACCCCTGCTCTCCTCCTCACTTCTTCATTTCTCACTCTATCCAACCTTGGAACCCCTACCATACTTCTCAGACACATTTAAACTTCTCTTTTCTCTCTCAAATTCCAAGTCTCTGCCCCATACACTGTTGTGGGTACAACCACCCCTTAATCTAATCTTCTCTTTGCATCCATTACCAGATTCTCATGACACTTTTCAATCCCCCAAGCCATTTACTTCCTTCTCTGAATCTACAGTTTACCTTCACCCCATTCCTCAATTTCATACCACATGCAACTCCAAATACCTAAATCTTTCCACTTTCTCCAGCCTCTCTCTTTTAAGATTTATTTCCAACTCTGCCATCCTCTCCCGTTGTACATCGTATCACCTTATTTTTACCCACATTTAACTTCCCATCACATATCTTTCCAAACTCCGTCACTAACTGCCTTAACTCTCCTCTGACAGTGCCACAAGCAGTGTCATCCACAAACAACAACTGGCTTACCTACCACTTCTCTCCATTACCATACACAGGGTCCTCTGTCCCCCTGCCACACTGCTTGGGTCTAGGGCAATGGTAGAAGGACACAGGCAAACAGAAATTATGAATTTTCTGGATATGAAGACGGATAAATTCTTGCTATTTTCCCTTTATTTCACTGATTTTTTTTTTCACCTTTTAGGTGTTGTAGTTTGCTTTTTCAACCAAATTAAAATAATTATGGGAAAAGTGTATTCTCTATCATTTCCTAAATATTCCTTGCCAGATTATAGAGGCTTGCTGTGTTGCCAATCATACACCAGTGCATAACATGTGGTGGGAAACTGTATACAGGGTGTTCAAGACAAATTTTATCATTTTTTTATCTCCTGTCATTTCAGTACCATTTGAAGGATTAAATACCAGTAAAGTGCAAGAGATAAATGATTCCGTGTACTATTGGTGGGTGTGAGAGCTAGGGAGCATGGACGACTGGAAAGCACTGGGATACTAGAAGAGAGTGACCTGCATCATGATGATTTGCACCAGATTAAAAATATTCTGACAGCTGCAGCTCAGTGCTCCTTGAATACCATGGAGGCCATGAGATGTGAACTGGAGAACTGCAACAGAGATGTGAAAGCCATGGCTAGCATGAAGGATCATAGCAGGCGTTCTGGCTGTCTGCTCAATGAAATTTGTCGAGAAGCTGCATAAAAAGGTGCAGCAAGAACCAGACAAGACAATGCGGACCTTGGCAAAAGAGATGGGCCTTGGAGTGGCAACTAAGAAGAAAACGCTGAACAAGGATCTTTGCTACTCCTCATACAAGAGGCGCAAGGGCCAACTACTCACCACCATGGCCCAAGACAGCAGCCTTACAAAAGACAAGAAACTCCTCAAAAGGGTCAAACACCCAGTTGAGCTGGGGATACTCTGGTTCTTCTCAGATAAGAAGAACTTCTGCCAGGACCAGTTGCACAATGCACTGAAAAACAGGTGAATAGCCGACAGTCCACATGAAGTCCGGCACTTCATGAAGACCAAGTTCCCTCAAAATGTGATGGACTTTGGTTGCGTTTCCAGCGAAGGCCATGTCATGCCTACATCTTTGAAGAGGGACTCATACTCACTTCAGATAGCTATATTGAGTTGCTGTTTACTGTTGTCAAATGCTGGGTGGAAAGGGTGGCTGCGGGAAGACCATGTGTGTGGCAGCAGGACTAAGCTGTGTCATACCTCTGGGAAAACCCAGAAATGGCTGTCTGAGACCTTAACTTCACCAGTCCCAACATCTGGCCCCCAACACACCTGATTGCAACACCATGGTCTATTATATGTGGGGCACAGTTGAAAAAGACACCAATTGTACTGCCTGCAACACCAAATACAATCTGATTCCCAGGATCAAACTGGTGTTTAGGTATCTCTCGAAGGACACCGTGAAGGCCATGTGCTGCAGGTTCAGGTCCTACCAATCTTGAGTAAAAGCATATTAACCCCTTCAATACAATGATGCCTATGTAGGCATCATGAGGAGCAAGTGGGTACGTGAGGATACTGATGTTGGCGTCTTGATTATATTGTAGTTGTGCCTGCGTGACCCCCATACTCTGTAAACTGGCTTCATCATATTTTCTATGGTTATCAGAATTCACGGGTGAAAGAGAACGAGCAATACAGAGGTAACTTTATTTTTTATAATGCGAGTATTATGACACAACATCGCTAGTCTGGCAGCTAATGCTGCCCGCGAGATTTTGGCCCGTATTGAAGGGGTTAAGCTTGTAGTACATGATTTTCTACTTCTAAATCCAAATTGGTTGGGGTTTAGTAATTTGTTCTCTCCCAAGTGTTTGTCCATTTGTTTAAACTCTTTCGCATATTTTTGCAATTGTGCTTGTAAGGGATACTGGTCTATAGTTTGTTGGATTTTCCTTATCTCCTCCCTTATATATTGGTACAATATTTGCATTTTTCCAGTCTTGGGGTACTTTTCCTTCTTTAAACGAAAAGTCAATTATCTTGTGTATTTTATCTGTGAGTTTATCTATACATTCTTTTAATATCCAGTTCGCTATTCTGTCTGGCCCATGTGACTCTGACATCAAGTTTCTTTATTTGGTCCCTTATTTCTTTCTGTGTCACCATTATTTCTTTCATTTTGGGGATCCTTCTTGGTGACCATCATCCCACATTTGTGAGCTTTCAACTGTAAATACGGACTTAAAGTGTCTGGTCATTACTTCAGCCATTTCTACATCTGTGTATTCTTTATTTCCTTCACAGTTTCATGTTTGTCTTTTAATCTATCATTTACATATCTGTAAAATAGTTTAGGTTGATCTTTGCATTTTGCTATTATATCTTTTTCATAGTTTCTTTTTTCCTCTCTGCGTATGTCTACATATTCATTTCTCAGTTTGATGTATGTTTGCCATTTAGTCACTTTTTTGTCTCTTTTCCATCTTTTCTAAGCTTTGTCTCTTCTATCTTTAACATCAGTACACTTTTTATTATACCAGCACTTTATGTACACCCTTTTCTGTTTCTGCTTAGGCACATGTTTATCTGTACCCTCCTTATATATTTCTTTAAAAATGTTCCATTTCTCTTCCATCTTTGTTTCATCATTTGCAAAATTTTCCAAACTAGCATTCTGAAAAAAAATATTCTAAGTTTTACAAAGTCAATTTTGTTGTACAATCTGCCTTCTCTATGTTTCTCGTTCCTTCTCACATTTTGTTCCTTAAGCTCAATCTCTATTAGTATGTGGTCACTCTTTCCAAGTGGTGTTTTATAGTTTATTTCTTCCACAATTTCAGGCTCAGATGTGAATATCAATTCTAGTCTCAATGGTTCTTCATTTTGTCTATATCTATATCACAGAGTCAATGTGTAATCGATGGTCATATCCAGTAGGACATTGCCCCAGAGTTCCTCTCCACCTCCCATTGTCAATTCTTCCCAATTTATTTCCTTTGCATTAAAGTCACCCATAATTACTATGTTTTCTCCATATTTCAGTGTCTCGGTTAACTCATTCTTTGCGTCTTCTAGTAATTTTGAGTGTTTGCTGTCAGTCCAAGTCTTAGTTTTTGGGGGCACATATACAACTATGAACTTTCTACTTTTCATACTGCAAGTTTCAACTTTAATTGCAATCAATTCCACATTGTCTTTTCCTTCTGTTGCCTTTATTACACTTAGGTCCTTTCTACTTAAAAGAAAGACTCCTCCCCCTTTTTGTCCATTCTATTTTTCAACCAAAGGTTGTATAAACCTTGTCCTAACATACTTGATTGTATAGGACCTTTACGTTTTGTCTCCACAATTCCCATTATGTCAGGTTTCTCTATTGACAGTCATTCAATTAATTTATTCCTGAAATCAGACAGCCCATATTTGTATATGCCACTTTTAATTTTTTCTTTTCTTCTCTTTTTTTTGTTTGTTTCCATTTTTCTTATGTACCATTTTCTCACTCTCAGATCCAGCACTCTCCAAAAATACTCATTTTTTCAGTCTCCGTTCTTTTCTTGTTTTTTTTCCTTGGCTTCACTTCTCAGTGCCCTATCTTTCTCTATTTCCTCTTCATTCATTTCCTTTTTTATCCACACATTTTTGTATTTTTCACTGTTTGCTAGTTTTGCCACTTTTGATAGTATTTCTTCTACTATCATTTGAGTTCTTAGTTTGATTTTCATTGGTCTGTAGTTTTTTCTTTTGAGCATGTACCCATCCTATGTACTTCATCAATTTCCTTATCCAGATTCTGTCCCTTGTCTTGAATCACTTTTAGTATCACCTTCACAATTTTTCTCTTCTTTTTCTCTTTGGTATTTGTGGACATTGTGTTTTTCACTGATACCATAAACCACAATGCATTTCTTTTGTCAACGGTGTCTCTCAACCAATTTTCCTTTTCTTTGATCACCTTGATAACCAATTCCTTTGCATTCTGTTCTACCTACTGCTGTACTATTTCTTTGAATGAGAGTTTTTGATTTTCACGTTCCTTTTTCCACTGATTTATTTCATTCAGATCTCTCTGATTGATTCTTCCATCTTTTCAGTTACTGCTTGTAATTGTTCTCAAACTTCTTTCTTCCATTCTTCATTTGTATTTCTAACCTCATTTTTCTTTATTTCATTTTCTCTTTTTATTGCACTTAGTTAATTTTTTAGCTCATTTAATTGTCTCGGTATCACCTCGTTAGTTGTGCGTAAGTTGGATACCTCTAGTTGTAAAGCTTTATGGTCTAATTTTAAATCAATCAATTCATCTACTTAGTTGTTAATTTCTTGATTCCTTATTGCTCTTAAATTCATAAATGGTGTGTGTGTGTGTGTGTGTGTATTCACTTGGTCTTTGGATCACGTGTTGGACTCGTGATCAACAGCTATTTCCCTCCTGGAAGAGAGCTCAGAGCTCGTAGGTCCGATCTATGGGTAATGCTATGACCTTGCACACACACACACCCCCAACTCCCTGCCCACGAGAGTCAGAGTAACGACCCAAAGCGCAGTGGTACAGAAATAATTTCAGCCCTGGGCAGGATTCGAACCATGAGCTGCGGGCCACTATTGTGGCAGCTCAGTGCTTTACCAACTACGCCACCGAGTCGTGTGTGTGTGTGTGTGTGTGTGTGTGTGTGTGTGTGTGTGTGTGTGTGTGTGCGCACGTGTTTTACAGGATGAAAGCTATGCTCGTAGTGACCAATTTTTGTATCTCTCCACATCCAGTTTATTCTTAAAATCTTGTATAGTTTTGGCACTCATTGTTTCTCCATTTAGTTTGTTCCAGACATCAATCACTCTATGTGGAAAGCTATTCTTATTCAAATCTCTTCTGTAACTGTCCTTCTTTAGCTTCTTTTCGTGTCTTCTTGTTTCTCTACTGTCCCATTTTAATAAGTCCTCTCTATCAAGAACTTCCACCCCTTTCATAATTCAACAGATGGTCAACAAATCACCTCTTTCTCTTCTCTCTTCCAGTGTTGATAGATGTAATTTATCCAATCTTTATTCGTATGTCAAATTTGATAGTGTTGGTGCCATTTTTGTCACTGCTCTTTGAATTCTTTCTAATTTTCTTATGTTTTTTTTTGTGCTAGGTGCCCAGTGTTGCAACATACTCTAGGTCTTATTAGTGTAACCACTATTTTCTTTACCATTTCTTCCTCTATGTAGTAGAAGGCCACTTTCATTGATCTTAATAAGTTAAAAGTCTCTCCAAATAATCTATTGATATGTTTATCAGGTGTCAAGTCACTTGAGATAATCACTCCCAGGTTAATTTCTGAATCGACTTTTTTGACTTCCTTGTTTCCAATTCTATATTGACCCGATATTCTATTTTTGCTTTTTACAAATTCCATTACCCTACATTTCTTAATGTTAAAATTTATTTCACATCTGACTCCATTCCCATATTTTGTCCAGGTCTTCTTGTAGCAATCTGCAATCTTCTTCTGTGCTTAGTCTCTTGAGTAATTTGGCATCATCAGCAAAGAAGTTCATGTAACAATTCACCCCCTCATCCATATCATTTATATATATGGCAAACATTAAAGGAGCCAATACAGAGCCTTGCGGGATGCCACTCTTCACATCTTCCCAGTTCGAATTTTTGTCTCTAAGTACCACTCTCATTTTTCTCCCACTTGAAATCCATTTCTGTGTGTGTGTGTGTATTTCCGTAGTTGCACCTAGTTGTATTTTACAGGATGAGAGCTATGCTTGTAGTGACCCATTTTTGTATCTCTCCATATCCAGTTTGTTCTTAAAATCTTGTATAGTTTTGGCACTCACTGTTTCTCCATTTAGTTTGTTCCAGACATCAATCACTGTATGTGGGAAGCTATTCTTTTTCAAATCTCTTCTGTAACCGTCCTTCTTTAACTTCTTCTCATGTCCTCTTGTTTCTCTTCTGTCCCATTTTAATAAGTTGTCTCTATCAAGAACTTCCATCCCTTTCATAATTCTGTAAATGGTCAGCAAATCACCTCTTTCTCTTCTCTCTTCCAGTGTTGATAGATGTAATGTATCCAATCTTTGTTCGTAAGTCAGATTTGACAAAGTAGGTGCCATTTTTGTCGCTGCTCTTTGGATTCTTTCTAATTTTCATACGTTCTTCTTTGTGCTAGATGCCCATAGTGTTGCAGCATATTCCAATTTAGGTCTTATCAGTACAACCACTATTTTCTTTACCATTTCTTCATCCATGTAGTCGAAGGCCACTTTCATTGATCTTAATAAGTTAAAAGTCTCACCAACTAATTTATCAACATGTTTATCAGGTGTCAAGTCACTTGAGATAATCACTCCCAGGTCCCTTTCTGAGTCAATTTTTTTGACTTCCTTGGTACCAATTTTATAATGACCCAATATTCTATTTTTGCTTTTTCCAAATTCCATTATACTAAATTTCTTAATGTAGTTCATTTCACACCTCTGACTCCATTCCCATATTTTGGTATGATGATTTTGGTATGATGTTTGTATCTTTCTAATCTTGCGGTGCCTTTCCTTCTTTGAGTGAGAAGTCTATTATCTTGTATAATTTGTCCATTAATTCATCTATACACTCTAACATCTAGGTTCTTTATTTGGTCTCTTATTTCATCCTGTGTTACCTTTATTTCTTTCATTTTAGGGGATCTTTCTCGTTGTCCATCATCCCAAATTTGTGAGCTCTCAATTGTAAAAACAGTCCAGAAATGTCTGATCATAACTTCAGCCATTTCTATGTTATTTCTTTATCTCCGTCATGCAGTTTTACAATTTTGTGTTTGTCTTTTAATTTATAATTTACATATCTGTAAAAGAGTTTAGGTTGATCTTTAAATTTGTCTATATTTCTCATAGTTTCTTTTTTCTTTCCTGTGTATATTCACATATTTGTTCCTAAGTTTTATATATGTTTGCCATTTGGATGTTTTTTGTCTTTTTTCCATCTTTTCCAGGCTTTATCTTTTCTGTCTTTAGCCTCAATGCACCTTTTGTTATACCAACACTTTATTTAAAACTCTTTATGCTTCTTCTTTGGTACATATTCATCAATTTCTTCCTTGTACTTTTCTTTGAATATGTTCCATTTGTCTTCCATCTTTGTTTCCTTTGGAAAATTTATACCAGTTTGTGTTTTGGAATTTTTTTCTTAGTTTTACAAAATCCATTTTGTTGTACATTAATCTTCCTTCTCTATGTTTTCCATTCCTCCTCACATCGTTTTGTTCTTTTAATTCAAACTCTATTAGTATGTGGTCATTCTTCCCAATTGGTGTCTTATACTACATTTTGTTCACAATATTAGGTTCAGAAGTGAATACTTAGTCTAGTTTCGACAGTTCCTCAGTGTTTCTATATCTAGTATTTTCCTTAACCCACTGTGTTAAGGTATATTCGATGGTCATATCCAGCAGATTGTTGCTCCAAAGTTATTCTCCCCCTTTTACTATCATTTCTTCCCAGATTATGCCCTTTGCGTTAAATTCACCCATAATTACTACGTTACCACCCTCTTTCAGTAACTCATTTAGAACATTCATTGTGTCTTCAGTAATTTAGAATGATCACTATCAGACCAAGCCAGTGTTTTTGGTGGCACATATACTACTACAAATTTTCTACTTTTCATATTTTTATTTACAACTTTGATCATAATTTATTCCACATTACATTTGCCTTCATTTATCTTTGTCACATTTGAACTCTTTTTGGTCAATATCATGACTCCTCTTCCCTGTTTATCTGTTCTATTTTTCGCCCTATGGTTGTATAGACCTTGTCCCACCATACTTGTTGTTAGAGGGCTTTTCAGTTTTGTCTACACAAAAACGGGTCACCACAAGCATAGCTGCCCTTCCTGTATAATACAACTAGGTAAATACACAATTCCCATGTCAGGTTTCTCTATTTCCAGATAGTTGTTTAATTCATTAATTCCAGAGATCATACCATCGATATTTGTGTATGCCACTTTTAGTTTCATATTTTCTTCTCTTTTTTTATTTAAGTTTCCATTTTCCTGATGTACCATTTTTTCAGTCTCAGATCCAATACTCTAAAAAAAGTAAATAAATAAAAAATAAAATAAAGAATAAATAAATAAACAAATAAATAAATAAAATAAAATCCCGTCGCCGTTCTTTTCTCATTTCTATCACTGGCTTCAATTCTGAGAGCCTTGTCTTTCTCTTTTCCTCATCACTCATTTCCTTTTTAATCCACATACAGTGTTCCCTCGCCACTTCGCGCTTCATGTTTCGCGGCTTCAGTGCTTCGTGGGTTTTTCCAAAATATTCATGCAAAAAAAGTCATCATAAAATTAAAAATTAAAAAATACAGGCATATCGGCAGCCATATTACGGAAAGATGCGTTGTTTCATGTTGATGTGTGAGAGAGGTTTCCCTGCATGCCAAACAAAGAGATGAGTTGACTCAAGAGACTTTGTACATGCCTGTACTGTACTGTACTGTGCATGCCATGGGCACTCATACAAGGTGCTTGATTGGTTCCTGGCGCAACATCAACCAATGAGAGCACGAGTGGATTTATCCCATGAGCTGATTGGCTCACCCAGCATCTTCCCTTGTTGTGTCTCGCCAGCAGGGCTGCCGTTTTGTAGAATTTTGTACCAAAACGTAGAAAAATAGCAGTATGTGGCAACTGCGCAAGGAATTTTTTTCTACATATCAGCGGGCTGTTCAAAACATTTAAAAACTCAAGCTGTTGTTTAAAAATCATATAACTAGTTATCAAATAATAAATGGTACATCAAAATATATGACTTTTATTGGTAATTATGTTACTTATAAAATATTGTTCCCTAAAAGATGCATTTTTTCGGTGTAGAAAAAAATTCTAAGCTAAAGTTTCAGCTTTGTGCAATGGTAATACAAAAAAGAATTTTTATATTTTACTGAATATGTTACGGCATGAGGGCCTTATAATTTAAGAATGTATAAAAAAAAAAACTAGAACCAACATTTTGTCAAAGTTTGACAAGTATATCTTGCCATGAAAGTCTGCACATGCCCAAGGAAAATGTATTCCTCAGTATAACAACACTCTCCCATTCTACACGGTGTAGAAAACGCGGCAACCCTGCTCGCCAGTCTCGTCCACGTTGTTGACTGTCTCGCAAACTGTATCTTAGTGTTGTGTTTGCAATAACTTTTTTTGTTTAAGCGATAACTTTTTTTGATTAGTTAAGCCCTTACAATGCCGCCTAAGCGCTGTACCCCTGCGAAAGCTTCCTTCGGGGCGCCCATGAGGAAGAAGATGATGATGACCATCAGCGAAAAAGTGAAACTTTTAGATATGATCAAAGAGGCCAGAAGTTGTGCATCTGTGGCACTCCATTATGGCGTGAATGAATCTACAGTGTGGTACATCAAGAAAGAGGAAGCAAACATCTGCAAAACTCCTTCAATAACCTTCAATAAGGAAGCGAAACGTGTGGTAACTCCGCATAATAAGAGAATTGTGAAAATGGAAACTGCATTGGCATTGTGGAATGCTGATTGCAAGGAAAAGACAGTAAGTTTGGACACTAATATGATCAGGACAAAGGCCAAAGCTCCCTATGATCAAATCTTGCCCGATGACGACAATGAAGAGGCTGAAGAAGGTGCTGATGAACCTGACGAACCTCAAGCCAACTAGCGCTCCCAGGAATGATTCACCTCCTCAAGGACGAGGATTTTCAGCCAGCAAAGGCTGGTTAAAATTTTTTTAAAAAAAGATGCGGCCTAAGAAGCATGTCTCTGTATGGTGAGGCTTCCTCTGCTGACAACGATACTGCTCGTCGTTACGTGGAGGAAGAGTTTCCTAACCTCATCAGTGAGGGAGGCTACCTCCCTGAGCAAGTTTTTAACATGGATGAAACAGGCCTTTTTTGGAAGAGGATCCCTTCATGTACATTCCTCTTCAAGGACGAAGTGAAGAGGCCAGGCTTCAAGTGCCACAAGGACCGTGTGACTGTCATCATGTGTAGCAATGCTGCAGGTTTTATGCTTCAGCCAGGCCTTATTTATGAGGCCAAAAATCCCTGGGCATTAAAAAACAAAATTAAGGCTCTGCTGCCCATGTACTGGATGCACAATTCCAAGGCCTGGATATAGAAAGCTCTGACCCTCGAATGGTTCCTCCATTGCTTCATTCCCCAAATGAAGCTGTATCTGGCTGAAAAGGCCCTCCCCTTTAAGGTCCTTCTCCTGATGGACTGTGCAAGAGGCTATGCAACGGACCTGCAATATGACGGGGTGCAGATAGAGTTTGTGCTCCCCCCAAACACCACATCTCTAATTCAGCCGATCGATCAAGATGTCATTTGTGCCTTTAAGGCACACTAAACTCACTCCACGATGGAAGGCCTCATCTCGGCAGTTGACGACGACAATGAAGAATTCACCTTGAAAGCATACTGGTGTAGTTATGACATTGCCTCATGTTTGTCTAATATCCAGCAAGCATTAAAGGACATGAAAAGTGAGACCATAAATTCTAGGTGGAAGAAATTATGGCCGAACGTGGTGCACGACTATCCAGGCTTCACTCCTGATGAAGCTCAACACTCAGCGGTGGAGAAGGCAGTGAGGCTGGCTTGCATCATAAGGGATGAAGGATTTGTCAACATGACAGAAGAAGATGTCAGCGCCCTTATGAATTGCCACTCGAACCCACTAACAGATGAAGACCTCCTTGAGATGACAAAGTCTGCAACTGAGGAAGAAAATGAAGAGGAAGACGAGGAAGAAACTGAAAAGCATGGCCTTACCCTGGAGAACCTGCAACAATTGTGCAACATGGCAAGGGCAAAGCAACAATTTGCACAAGACATTGACGACACTATGGTTCGAGCTGTCGAGTTTAGCAATCGTGTTGACGGGGTTATGTCCTTGTACAGGGGAATTTTGAAGCAAAAGAAAAAACAAAGACAACAACTACCCATCACCATGTTTTTCCCCAGCTACACCGTCAGCACCTCCAGCAGAAGAGTCTCTGAGTGAACCTAAAGCCTCTATGAGTCAAGTGAGAGCCTCTCCTCCACCACTAACACAAGCCTCTTCACCTCTCTCAGAAAGCAATGTTGATGAATATTAATTACTGTATAAGGTTTTATAATTAACAATTTAAGTAAATACGTGTAGTGCTGTAATCTTTGTCTCAAATATGTAAAGTATAAATACTGTTTACATATTCTAAACAAACATTCTGGTACCCACATGTACATACACGAAGAATTCCTAAAGGGGGGCAAATCCTACTTTGCGGTTTTTCACCTTTCGCGGGAGGTTCTGGTCCCCATTAACCATGTAAAAAGAGAGATCACTGTATGTCTGAATTTCTCACTGTTTGCTAGTTTAACCACTTCTGATACACTCAAGTTGTATTTGTTTTCTGTGTGATGCTTTTGACTGTGTCTAATTTTTTACATATTGGTTTTTGTTTGTAAGCATGGTACAATCTAAGTAAACCCAAGAATGGTAATTCTTATTCTTACAACAGAAAGATGAATATGCATATGTGACAGGTCTCATGCATTTTGGGCATGTGTAAGAGCCTGAGATTGTTTGAATGGTGTAGCTTGCAAAAAGAAGGATGGAAGGAAGTTGGAGTGTTCTGAATGGATGGTGAACACTAAGCCTCCTCTGGAAACCAGGTATCAGTTTGCACCTCTGGGCATGAGGGCGAAGAAGGGAGGGAGGGAACTTGTAAGCCATTCTGGATGGTGGATTAAAGGACACTTTCTCTCCTAGAGCACTGTGCCTTGCCTCAGAACTCCATCCTCCTTCCATCACCTCTGTGTCATTACTTGAAGGCACAGTTTCTTGCCACAGGCCTCACCATCAAAGAAGAGTAGAGAGAAATCAAAGTATTGAATAAAAAAATTGAAAAATTCTCAGCATGTGATAATATACCTGTAGAGTTACTGAAGTAGGGAGGCCCTCCTCTAGAAAGGGAGATCTGGAAGTTGATCCAAGAGGTGTGGCTGCAGGAGGGGATCCCTGAACGGTGGCAAAATGCAATCAATATACCCATTCATAAGAAAGGCTCAAAGCAGAAATTTAAAAAAAATTAGTTATTAGTTTGTGCATATGTATAAAGTACTGACAGATATTCTCTGATTTCAGAGGTAAAGGGACAAACTAGGAGTACAATAAGATTCATTTCAACTGTTTGCAGATTTTAAGCACACATGTGACAGTGCACACTGACAATCAATGAAGCAAGTCAATGTGGCAGTTATGACATTCAAGCAAAGCTTATTAATCTAATTAAAGCCAGCTATGTAGACAGCAAATGTGCAGTTAGAATAACAGATGATCATCCATTATTTCAACTTCATTAGTGGGTTAAGACAAGGTATGCTGTCACCTCTTTTCAATATCATAATAGAAAAGGGAGTGAGAGCAATGGTGCAATACTGAATAACTGAAATTCATTTTAGAGCCAAAAGCAGATTATGTAGAAAAGGTAATTTTCTTAGAGTTCAGTCATGAAAATGGAATGATATAAAAGGTTATATTAATGCCCAAGAATAATGCAATAGATACCCAAGTGAGAAGAGGACAGATGCTGAAGGTGTGGATTCATGAGTTCTTTAAAATATTTTGTTCTAGACATAACATACATAATTAGTGAATCACACCACTCACAATGTTTACATGTTAAATGCACTGACCATATTCATATAGGTCACCCCTCCTTTCCCCAAGTCATCTTGTAACAGATAACATTCTAAATTATCCTACAATTTTATAGTTTAACGACTGTTAAAACATGAAAATTAAAATTAGTATACAACACTAAGCATCAAAAGGATTTCAATTTCAGTCTTACTACTGTGATTTGAGAACATCTTCAAGATAATGCCTTGCTGCCTCACAATTATTTCACTACTTCCACATAAATTTCCCTTTACCACAGGCCACATGCCAGATAAGCTAATCCAAAACATTAACCTTTTCCTTCTTGTTTAACATAATTTTTATTACAGCTCTTTCAAGGTTACCATATCAGATGGCATGTATAACCAAGATACATAACAACTTCCCTTTCATAAGGGAATATTAAGAAAACTATCACATTTATTTGTTACAACATTATGTATTATGCAAAGATGTTCTTACTGCAAAAAATACCAAATACACAAAAAACAATGAATCATGAGCATGACTAGGAGTTTTCAAAGCACTATAACAGATGGTGGTAATGTGAGTCAGCCACACAGCAACAATGATTATCATCAGCATGAGTCGCCATTATCATCCTATTTCAAGTTTCTTTTATAAGCTAAAAGATACATACATATACCAAAATCTTTTTCCCCCTTACAAGGGAGGTAGCCAAAAAACAAAGGCATAAAACCATTCCCCTCATTCCATCCCTAATACACTCCACTCCCCTCCACCCTCTACCCTCCCTCTTATCTTGGCACCTCCTGGATGACAGGTCATCCCTGCATCTTGTCCACTGCTCTGGGTCAGAAGCAGTGTCACAAAACACAGCATATCCACAGCAAGGTTGCTTCATTAAATCAGTGACCCTCCCTCTTTGCCCCCCCCCCCATGCAGAAAAGAAGACAGGGAGAAATCCCTTAGGGCTGCATCAAATTTTTCTCACACATACTACCTCACCCCCCATCCCCCACCCATTCCACCTCATGCATCACAATATCATCCATATACAACCATTCTCCATTCACCCGTCTTCTATCCTCTCCTGTCCTTCCTCAACAGACATTCCCCTCTTCCCCAAAGCCCCTTTTACGCCATCCATCCATCTCATCCTAGTCACTCCCTCATGTTCACTTCCTCCACTTCTGCCTTCCACACCTCTTTTACTAGTCTTTCTTCACTCATTCTTTCCATGTATCCAAACCATCCCAATACTTTCATCCACCCTATCTCCCAACTCCCTTACCACCCCCTTTCTCCTCCTCACCTCCTCATTTATCACTCTATCCAGCCTATCATACTTTTCAGACACCTCATCTCAAACACATTCAAACTCCTCTCTTCCTCTCTTATGTTCCATGTTTCTGCCCCATACAGTGCTGTTGGCACAATCACTTCTTCATACAATCTCCTCTTAGCATCCATTCCCAAATGTCTATTTCTCATTACACTCTTTAATCCACCAAGGCACTTACTCGCTTCTCTCAATCTACATTCTACCTCCACCCCCACTCCTTCCTTTCCTACCACATTCGCACCCAAGTATCTAAAACTGTCCACTTCCTCCAGTCTCTCTCCCTTAATGCTCACTTCCAATCTGCTGCCACTTTCACCCCTTGTACATCTCATCACCTTACTTTTACCCACATTTATCTTCAACTTCCTTCTTTCACACACTTTCCAAAACTCTGTCACTAACTTCCTCAATCCCTCCTCTGATCCTGCTACAAGTGCAGTGTCGTCCGCAAACAACAGATGGCTTATCTCCCACTTTTCTCCATTTTCTTTAACCATCTCCAATCCCTGACCCACTACCCTTGCATTTACCTCTTGCACCAGCCCGACCATGTATAAGTTGAACAGCCAGGGTGACATAACACATCCCTGATGAAGTCCCAGCCTTTACCTCGAACCACTCACTCTCTCCATTTCTAATCCTGACACACGCTATAACTCATAAAAATTCTTGACTGCTCTTAACAGCTCTCTTCCTATCCCGTATATCTGTAAAACCTCCCACAGAGCCTTCCTGTCTACCCAGTCATACGCCTTTTCCAGATCCATAAAAAACAAAAAACATCCTTACCTTTTCCTATAGCTTTCTTACATATCTGTCTTACCACAAAAATCTGATCTACACAACCTCTACCTGTCCTAAATCCACTCTGTTCCTCTCCTAATCCTCTCAATCAAGATCTTCCCATAAGCCTTCCCAACTACACTTAACAAGCTAATCCCTCTGAAACTACTACACTCACACTTACCCCCTTTTCCTTTGTAAAGTGGAACTATACAGGCACTCCTCCAGTCCTCCAGCACTCTACCCTCTTTCAAACAAACATTAAATAACCTCACCAGCCAGTCCACCATCACTGTACCTCCTTTTTTCTGACATTCTGCATGACATCCATCCAGACCAGGTGCCTTACCTGCTCTCTCCTCCATTTTCCTCACTCATTAAAGTCATTTTCTTAGCACTTCCCACTGCAACTACCTTTCCCTCCCTATCCTCCTTCATAATTAGCAACTCCCTAAAATACTCTGCCCATCTTACTCTTACTGCCTTCTCTTTCATTATCATCTCCCATCTGCACCTTTTACCTTTTCTTCTCTACTTGATTTGCCTCCTCTTTCACTCTTAATTTCTTTCCAAAACATCTTTTTATTACTTTCAAGATTTTCTGTCATACTCTCACCCATTTCAAATTTGCTCTCCTCTTTGCCTCCTTTACCTTTTGCTTTACTTCTCTTCCCTTTTCTTTGTATCACTCATATGACTCCGTCGTCCTATTTTGTAACCAATCTATGAAAGCTTGCTTATTCTCTTCTACAACCTTCTTGTTTCCTCATCACACCACTCACTACCCTTCTTTCTATTTCCTCCCATCGTTCTTGTACCACACACCATCTTTGCACACCTTGTGACTCCCTCCTTGAACCATCCCCATTCCTCCTCCACTCCTAGTTCTACTCTATCCTTCACTACCTTCCACCCCTCTTTCAGCTGCTTCTTGTACTCCTTCTCCTTTTCCTTTTCATTTAAAGAGTTCACTCTAAGCACCTCTCTACCTTTTGTCCTTTTCCTCTTTCTCCATCTATCCTCCACTCTCAGCTTACCTTCCACCAAAAAATTATCTGACATTCCCCCACTCTCTCCCCTTAGAACATGTACATCCTTAACTCTTCCTATTATACTCCTATGTACCACTACATAGTCCATTAACACTACCACCCTTTCATCCACCACCCTCTCACATGTGTACTTATGCTTGACTTCCTAAACACTGTATTTGCTATCATCAACTCTCTAGACACATCTCCACCATCAACTCTCCACTATGATTCTTTCCTGGAACTCCACACTTCCCAACCACTCTGTCTATTGGTTCATTTCCTACCCTAGCATTAAGGTCTCCTTTGACATTCCTTCCTAATCCCTCTATGCACTCATTTAAATCTATCCAAAAAGCCTCCCTTTCTTCTACACTCTTCTCACCACCAGGCCCATATGCACTTACAAAAACCCACACCTCCTTTCCCAGTTTCACCTTCATCCACATCAACCTTAAAGAAACCTCCTTCCACTCCACTACATGTTTACCTATCTCTTCATTTACTAGTATAGCCACCCCTTCTCTCCCTCGCCCTCTCTTAACTCCTGAGAACCTCCCAACTATACTCCTAAACTCACACTCGCCCCTCCCTCTCATCTTAGTTTCACTCAAAGCCAACACATCCATCTTTCTTCTCACAAACATACTACCTATCTCTTCCCTTTTATTCTCATCTGTACCACATCCACGCACATTAAAAGACCCAAACCTTTGGGTACTGTTTGGAAAACTCCTAGACCCTCTTATGCCTTTACTTTTTTAGGAATGTCCTCTGTAGGGCTACAGGGAGAAGGATGCCTGGTCCCAATCCCTGTCCCATTTTTCTCGCCTCTTACGATCCAAGTGGGAATACTTGCTGGCAGCATTCTTTTCCCCCACTGCAGGGTACAGGAAACAAGGAAATGAATATTCAGAGAAATGGTACAGGGCAGCAACAAGGGGTTGGGGGACAGCATAACGGAGGGACAGTGGCAGTATAATAAGTGCCATCATTTCCCTGTGAGCAGAGTCCTCCTCTACCACAGACAAAATTATGTGTGGCTCTGGTCCGTAGGGGCGCCCCATACAGACCCTAAAGTATTAACTGCATGCTACTTTGCCACAACAACATGCAGCCCACACTCCAAAACTAGCAATATATATGGCAGGTGTGACAAGCAAACTGTAAGCTTTTGCATTGGACATTTAAATCATGGAATGTAGACTTAAACATGCTTTAACTCTCTGATGGTTGCAAAAAATGAATCATAATATAACAAAATAGTCATCCTTGAGTTTTCTCTGACCACTGTCAACATACAATTAAAACTTCAGAATTAATACTCCAAAACAGGAACCAATGATGGCCACCTCCATGTGGTAGTCCTGTAAGATGGACAGCAATGTTGCCCATTTTCAAAACCTGTCAACCCCCTTCACCTCTATCAGGAGGTGCAGCCCAAAGGGGCTCACACTCAGGTCTCTGGACTGGGCCCAAGATCTTTCTCTATTAACTTCAGCTGTATTTATTTTACTTTTTCATAAATAGAGAGCTGACAGCTGGTAACTGCTCTCCCCTCCCTACAACTTTCAGCCAGTGACACAAAAACAGTCCCACAATGATACAACACAGAGAAATCTGTGAGAGGTTACAAGGAGCATTACCAGTCACTGTGGGGCTGTAGGTTTTCCACTTGTGAAATTTTAGGGAACAACTGACTGAATATCCTATAACACTACCTCATTTTTGGTATACCACATAATATATAAATCACCTTCATACAAGGGAGCCTCTTTTCTAATAACACACTTATTTTGCTGAAATTTCACAAATATTGCAAGTATCTTTCTAGTATCATACTGAAACACATCAGCAAGTAAATGCATTAATTAACCATCACTTACTAAGTGGAGACATGGGCAAGGAATATCCTCACCCCTTCCATTCACTCCATCCACCCCCACTAAGCTGCCATTGATCCTTGGGCCTCCCAAATATCTTTATCTGAAGAAACTTCCCTGTTAATTGTGTTGTATTAGTGTGGGGCTTTTTTTTTATATCATTGGCTGAAGGTGGTAAGGGAAGGGGAGCAGTTATTGGTTGTCAGCTCTCCATGTGTAAAAAAGTGTAGGGAATACAGCTGAAGTTGTTAGAATGAGATCTTGGGCTCAGGCTGGAGATGGAGGGTCAGTCCCTCAGGGCTGCATCTACTGTTGAAGGAGAGGGAATGGACTATTTTGGAAATGTTTCAGCTTTACTGTCCATCTTGCAGAATCATATGCAGGTATCCATCACTGGTCCCTCCAAATAAAGACCCCCAACTCTTAGTACTGTCCCATATCATTTCTCTGAATATTTATTTTCTTGTTTTGGCAAACCCTGTGGTGGGAAAAAGAGTACTGCCACCTGCAGTGGGAAGTGCTAAGAAAATGACCATGATGAATGAGGAAAATGGAGGAGAAATAAGGAAGGCAGTTGTTAAGATGATGAGAGCAGGTAAGGCACCTGGTCTGGATGGATGCCATGCAGAATGTCGGAAAAAGGAGGTACAGTGATGGTGGACTGGATGGTGAGGTTATTTAAAGTTTGCTGGAGAGAGGGTTCCCAAAGGACTGGAGGAGTGCCTGTATAGTTCTTCTTTACAAGGGAAATGGGGACAAGTGTGTGTGTGGTAGTTTCAGAGGGATTAGCTTGTTAAGTGTAGTTGGGAAGGCTTATGGGAGGATCTTGATTGAGAGGATTTGGAGAGGAACAGAGGGAGTAATTGGTGAGGAACAGTGTGGATTTAGGACAGGTAGAGGTTGTGTAGATCAGATTTTTGTGATAAGACAGATGTGTGAGAAAGCTATAGGAAAAGGTAAGGATGTTTTTGGGGCTTTTATGGATCTGGAAAAGGCTTATGACAGTGTAGACAGGAAGGCACTTTAGGAGGTATTGCAGATATATGGGATAGGAAAAAAGCTTTTAGGAGCAGTCAAGAGTTTTTACAAGAGTAGTAGAGCATGCGTCA
Source organism: Oratosquilla oratoria (assembly GCF_046742065.1). Taxonomy (NCBI): domain Eukaryota; kingdom Metazoa; phylum Arthropoda; class Malacostraca; order Stomatopoda; family Squillidae; genus Oratosquilla; species Oratosquilla oratoria. The sequence continues at coordinate 76,163,447 of NC_134784.1, read as the reverse complement.
GGATTAGAAATGGAGAGTGAGTGGTTTGAGGTAAAGGTGGGACTTCATCAGGGATGTGTTATGTCACCCTGGCTGTTCAACTTATACATGGATGGGGTGGTGAGAGGTAAATGCAAGGGTGGTGGGTCAGGGATTGGAGATGGTTAAAGAAAATGGAGAAAAGTGGGAGGTGAGCCAGCTGTTGTTTGCGGACGACACTGCGCTTGTGGCAGGATCAGAGGAGGGATTGAGGAAGTGACAGAGTTTGGGAGTGTGTGAAAGAAGGAAGTTGAAGATAAATGTGGGTAAAAGTAAGGTGATGAGATGTGCAAGGGGTGAAAGTGGCAGTGATCTGGAAGTAAGTATCAAGGGAGAGAGACTGGAGGAAGTGGATAGTTTTAGATACTTGGGTGCAAATGTGGTAGGAAAGGGAGGAGTGGAGGTGGAGGTAGAATGTAGATAGAGAGAAGTGAGTAAATGCCTTGGTGGATTAAAAAGTGTAATGAGAAATAGACATTTGGGAATGGATGCTAAGAGGAGGTTTTATGAAAGTGATTGTGCCGACAGCACTGTATGGGGCAGAAACATGGAACATAAGAGAGGAAGAGATCTAAGGGGTTTGAATGAGTTTAAGATGAGGTGTCTGAGAAGTATGATAGGGGTACCTAGGCTGGATAAAGTGATAAATGAGGAGGTGAGTAGGAGAACAGGGGTGGTAAGGGAGTTGGGAGATAGGGTAGATGAAAGAGTATTGGGATGGTTTGGATGCATGGAAAGAATGAGTGAAGACTAGTAAAAGATGTGGACAGTGTGAACATGAGGGGCAACCTAGGATGAGATGGATGGATGGGGTAAAAGGGGCTTTGGGGAAGTGGGTAATGTCTGTTGAGGAAGTACGGGAAAGGACAGAGGACAGGGGTGAATGGAGAATGGTTGTATATGGATGATGATGTGATGCATGGGGTGGAATCGGTGGTGAGGTAGTATGTGTGAGAAAATTTTGATGCAGCCCAAAGGGATTTCGTCCTATTTTGTAACCAATCTGTGAAAGCTCGCTTCTTCTCTTCTACAACCTTCTTTGTTTCCTCATCCCACCACTCGCTACTCTTCCTTCTATTTCCTCCCATCCTTCACTCCCTCCCACTCCTCTCTCAGCTTCTTCTTGTACTCCTCCTTTTCCTTCTCATTTAAGCAGTTCACTTTTGGGCTTTGATGGATCTGGAAAAGGCTTATGACAGGGTGGACAGGAAGGCACTGTGGGAGGTTTTGAAGATATATGAGATAGGAGGAAAGCTGTTAAAAGCAGTCAAAAGTTTTTACGAGAGTAGTAGAACTTGTGTTAGAATTAGAAATGGAGAGAGTGAGTGGTTTGAGGTAAAGGTGGGACTTTGTCAGGGATGTGTTATGTCACCCTGGCTGTTCAATTTATGCATGGATAGGGTGGTGCGAGAGGTAAATGCAAGGATAGTGGGTCGGGGGTTGGAGATGATTAAAGAAAATAGAGAAAAGTGGGAGATAAGGCAATTGTGCTTGCTGACGACTCTGCACCTGTAGCAGGATCAGAGGAGGGATTGAGGAAGTTAGTGACAGAGTTTGAGAAGGTGTGTGAAAGGGGGAAGTTGAAGATAAATGTGGGTAAAAGCAAGGTGATGAGATGTACAAGGGGAGAGAGTGGCAGGCTGGAAGAGAGTATTAAGGGAGAGAGACTAGAGGAAGTGGACAGTTTTAGATACTTGGGTGCAAATGTGGTGGGAAAGGGAGGAGTGGGGGTGGAGGTAGAATGTAGATTGAGAGAAGTGAGTAAATGCCTTGGGGGATTAAAATGTATAATGAGAAATAGACATTTGGGAATGGATGCCAAGAAGAGATTATATGAAGAAGTGATTGTGACAGCAACACTGTACAGGGCAGAAACATGGAACATAAGAGAGGAAGAGAGAAGGAGTTTGAATGTGTTTGAGATGAAATGTCAGATAAGTATGATGAGAGCATTCACTCCATCCACCTCTGCAATCTAGACCTCTTTTACTAATCTTTTTTCACTCATTCTTTCCATGTGTCCAAACCATCCCAAAACTCTTTCATCAACCCTATCTCCCAACTCCCTTTCCAGCCCTATTCTCCTTCTCACCTCATTTCTCACTATCCAGCCTTATAACCCCTCTCATACTTCTCAGGCACTACAACTAGGTAAATACATTCAAACTCCTCTCTCTCTTATGTTCCATGATACCTCAATCAATCAATCAATCCATTGCTTGGGATCTCTCTTGCAGCCCTGAGGAACTTGGCCTTGACCATTGGGTTTATAGGTCACTCAGTGAAGATTGTAAAGTTCTCTTCATATGTAACCAAGTCAAGAGACACATCTACTTTAAAAATCTACCATTCCAGAATTACTCATTGGGGTTTTTATCATCTGATTAATCACTGTTGCCTCAAGTTTCACTATATGGGAAACACACATCCCCATAAAGACTGGCAATGGTCACAGATCTCTCTGTCCTCCTAAAATGACTGTTGTCCAAAATCTTGGGTGTGAATAGAATTTTGTCCACAGAGATGTGATCTTTATCTATGCATGCACATACCTATTTCATTGATAAAATCTACCTATTTCTCAATTCTATTGGCCCCCTTTTATTCAAAAGAAATGTTACCCTCAATTATCTATTTTTTTATGCTTCACTGCTGTTACCCACAAAGTGAGGTCACTAGGCATTAGAGAAACATCTTCACACCACTTCCACTCATATCACAATTCTCCCTTTCATTCATTCCCACTTGAATCATGTGAAAACTGCACCCCATTTCTTCCCCCCAGCAATACTGCCAATTCATCACTAATGCACCCTCCTAACTGAACTGATCATCACCTCAGTCTGTACATTCTTCTCCAAGTCACTCTGGACCCTATATATTTTCACTTGTTCAGTATCCTGACAATGAACTCTTAAAGCTTCTCTTCCCACATCTGTCCAACTCTCCATTGGTCTAACCCTTGTTCACATTCCCAGCACCATCAATTCAAGAATCCTTTATAGATAGCCTAATTCATCCATTCTCTTCAATCAACCAATCATTGCCTTGAGTTTCACCGAGTGGAAAAACTGCAGCCCCTCACTGGCTGGCAACAGTCCTTAGAATTTCCCAAAGAGCTCTCTGAGAATAAATGTGATTGCTGCAAGTGTTACATCAGTGTAGGACTCTCCCTGGCTGAAAGTTGTAGAGGGGAGCAGTTGCCAGTTGTCAGGTATCCATGTATGGAAAAATGTAAGAAATACAGCAGAAGTTGATGGAGAAAGATCTTGGGCCCAGTTCTGAGACCAAATCTCATTCCCTTAGGAATTGACCTCCTGATGGAGATGCTGGGGTTGACTGGTTTGAGAATGGCCAGCTTAGTTGTCCATCTTGTCACACCACCATATGCATGTAGCTGTCATAAGTCCCATCCATTCTCATATGACCAAATCACATTAGGCTGGCCTGATTTATAACTCCCAATCCCATCTTTGTCAATTCACAAACCCTATCATTCCTTATTTTTTCATATTTCATAATTCCATAGTGCTCAACCACCATATTTTGACCACCTTTACACAATCTCTATCTTGAATTCATCACCCATACCTCATTCCCAGATAATGAATATACTTAAAAAAAATGGGGGGGGGGATTATGCAAAATCTAGTGTCAACAAATTCCAAACTACGATGTGGATAAGAAAAACAAAGCTCTAATATAGGACCCTGTATTAACCAGTAGAAAAGAAAAATGGGGAAACAACACAACTAAAGCACAACTCAGTATCTTGATCACACAATTTCTAAGACACAGATAAAAAAAAAACATAAACACTCAGCTCAGACAGCAACTAGAAGACAAATCCAAAGATTCAGTAACATAACATAAAATACAAAGTTTTCTCTGCAATTCATATGAACAGTTTTTTCACAGCTCAATGGCAATTATGTATTGAAAAACATAACTGCGGGGTAAACTAAAGACTAATCTCAGGCTTCCTTGCAAATACTGAAATAAAAAAGCAACTTCACAAAAACTAACCGCCATGGGACCTGGGAGAACTGGTGATGATGGCCTCGAGTTAGGATTGGTGAAAAGTTTCTTTGGAGTGTTGATGCCTGTGTTGAGGCCTGTTGTTGTACTACCCAAGTCTCCCCGTGGATACTGGATCTTCCGTGTATCCAGGCGATCCTCCCCAACCCATTCATCCAGGCGTTTATTATCTGTAAAGGAAAAATGTAGACTCAGAAAAGACTTGATACAGATGTTTAAAGTTCTAAAGGGAATTGACATCAAAAGGGACAAAATTTTCACACTGAATGAGAATCCGACAAGAAATAATGGTCTCAAACTGTCAGGAAATAGATTTAATTTGGAAGTGGGTAGAAACAACTTTTCCAAATGTGTAGTTAATGAATGGAATAAACTTCCTGCAAAGGCAGTACAATGTAGTTCAGTTTGAACCTTTAAGATTCGTTTTGATAAACACCTAAGCAAGATGCTGTAATACCTGCCATCCATTTTATGTTATTTATTTGTTTGTTATTATGTCTGTTTGTTTATTATTTCCTTGATTATCATTTAATATTATCTGTCAATTCATTATTATTTACTATTTACCTGTTTGTTTATTATTTAACTTTACCTATTTATTTATTCATCTTTTTTATCATTATTTACATTATTATAATTTTTTTTATTTATTTATCTATCACTATTATTTTTTTTTTCATCCAACCTAGTTAAAGACCAAAAGGTCTCCTGTTGGCATGCTCCTCCTTTGTAATCCTTTTGTACATACATATACCAAAGGCTTTTTCCCCCTACATGGGGGGTAGCCAAAAAGAAAAATGCATAGAAACCCCTCCCACCCATTCCATTTCCCCTCCACCCTCCTCCCTAGGCACCTCCTGGATGACGGGTCATCCCTGCATCCTGTCCACTGCCCTGGGTCAGAAGCAGTGTCGCAAGACACAGCACATCCATAGCAAGGCCACGTCATAAATTTTGTAAAGTGAATAAAACAATTAGCAAGTCCTTACATATTCCAAGCATTACAAAGGAATATGATAATCTGAGATACTTGCACACGGAGACTCCTGCAACTATACATCAAGGTACAGTGACTTAATGCACTCCAGTGCAACAGGCCAACCTCTAATATGTACTACCCAAAGACCCATAAATTACCTCACCTCAACCCTTCACAGCCAGAACCATTTTTTTGGACTGAACACAGAATTACCCATTTCTTTATTCATTTCTCCTGAACCATTGGCAAGACCTTATTCTTGGTCTTCCCTCAAGTTCACGCCATCAACTTCTGCCTTCCACACTCGTTTTGTTAGCCTTTCTTCACCCATCCTTTCCATAGGCCCAAACCATCTTAGTATTCTTTGATCAATCTGTCAACTCTCCTTCTATCACTGCTCTACACCTCACTTCCACATTTCTCACTATCAATCCACCATACTTGATAAACACTTCATCTCAAACACTGTTAGGAATTTCCTTTCTGCCTCCTACAAATAGTCACTGTTCCATATAATGCCATGAGCATAATCTCTCCCTCATAGTCTTCTTGTTTGTTTTCATCCTAATACCTATTTCTCATGACTTTTTTCATCCACCCAAGACAATTCCTTCCTTTATTCTATAATTCACCACTCCAATTTCTCTATTCCTGCTGTATGTGATGCCAAATACTTAGTTTTTCATTTCCTCCAGCTTCTCACTCTTTAAATTCATCTCCACCATCACCTTTTGTACATTTCATTTACTTTCAGTTTCCTCCTCTCACATAAGCACCCAAACTCTACCACAAACTGCTTCAGTCTATCCACCAATTCAGCTATAAGTGTGGGGTCATCTACAAAGAAATGACTTACCTCCCACTTTCTTTGAAGAAAGATGGAAATGAAGAATATATACATAAAAAAATGTAACAATAAATTACTTATACTTACAGTCAATATAATGAACATAAAACGTCCGGCCATCGTCATTTTCCTGTATGCTGATAATCTCTGCAAGAGCTGCAATACAAAGCAAATATATATAAATATACATAGCAAAATATCTATGATACATAAATGTACCAAGAGTTTTTTCCCCTTACAAGGAAGGTTGCCAAAGTCAAAAGGAATAATTCCACTCCCACCCATTTCATCCCCACCTACTCCATTCCCATTCACCACCCCTCCCTCCCTCTTTTCTTGGCTCCTCCAGGATGATGGGTCATCCCTGTATCAGAGGCAATGCAACAAGACACAGCACATCTAAAGCAAGACCACTTCATTTAATCAGCGACCCCCCTCTCCATTCCCTCATGCAGAAAAAGAGAAGGCTGGGAGAAATATCTTTGGGCTGTGTCAGAATATCATTCACACATACTCCTAACCCTCACCCACTCACTTTCATGCATAACAGCATCATACATACACAACCATTCTCCTATCACCCCTATCTTTTCTCTTCCTCAATCCATCCATCTCATCCTTGGTTGCTGCCTCATGTTCACTCCATCCACCTCTGCCTTCTACACTTCCTTTACTAACCTTTCCTCATTCCTTCCTTCCATGTGTCCAAACTATCCCAATACTCTTTCATCAACCCTAACTCCCAACTCCTTTTCCATCCCCACTCTCCTACTCACCTCATTTCTCATCCAGCCTGGTAACCCCCACCATACTTCTCAGACATTTTATCTCAAACACATTTAAACTCCTTCTGTCTTATGATTGACTGATTTATGAAGTTTTTGGTTTGAAGGCCAAGCTCCAGAGCCGGTAGGCCATTCAGCGCATTCTTTCTGTCTTATGTTCCATGTTTCTGTCCCATACAATGCTGTCAGCACAATCACACCTTCATACAATCTCCTATTAGCATCCATACCCAAATGTTTATTTCTCATTACTCTCTTTAATCCCCCTAGGCATTTCCTTGCTTCTCTCAATCTATATTCTACCTCCACTTCCACTCCTCCCTTACCTGCCACATTTCCCCTCAAATAACTAAACCTATCCACTTCTTCGAAACTCTCTCCCTTAACCTCTTCAATACAAGTCAAATATTTGTGCACACATCAGGTTGCCTGATATACGATAATGCACCACAATGCGCACATTACAAAATACTGTATAAAGTTACTGCTGTTATACATGTGATTATGCCTGTTCACAAAATGTGGGGGTCACTCAGCTACAGTTACATACATATACATATACCAAGGCTTCTTCCCCCTTACTAGGGAGGTAGCCAAAAAGGACAAGGAACAAAATCACTCCCACCCATTCCAACCCCGAAAACACTCCACACCCCTCCACCCTCCCTCCCATCTTAGCACCTCCTAGATGACGGGTCATCCCTGCACCCTGTCCACTGCCCTGGGTCAGAAGCAGTGTCGCAGGACACAGCACATCCACAGCAAGGCCGCTTCATTAAATCGGCGACCCCTCCTCTCCGTCCCCCCATATAAAGGAGAGGACGGGGAGAAATCAGGAAGCTGATGCTGGTATCCTCATATACCCCACTTGCGGTTCATGACTCACACACAGGCGTCATCACATTCAAGAGATTAATATTCACTCCCAATTTGCTGCCATTCTCTCCCCCTTGTAAATCTCATCACCTTTCATTTACCAAGACTTATCTTCAACTTCCTTCTTTCACACACCTTCCCACACTCCATCACTAACTTCCCCAGAGAGCAAAAACTGACATATCTCCCACTTTTCTCCATTTTTTTCACCACCTCCAATCCCTGGCCCATTACCCTTGCAATTACCTCTTGCACCACCCCATCCATGTATAAGTTGAACAGCCACGGTGACATGATACATCCCTGGCAAAGTCCCACCTTTACTTCAAAACATTCGCTCTTTCCATTTCTAATTCTAACACAAGTTCTACTACTCTTGTAAAAACTCTTGACTGCTCTCGACAGCTTTCCCCCTATCCCATATATCTGCAATACCTCCCACAGTGCCTTCCTGTCTACCCTGTCATAAACCTTTTCCAAATCTATAAAGGCCCAAAAAACATCCTTACCTTTTCCTGAAGCTTTCTCACATACCTGCCTTACTACAAAAATCTGATCCATACAATTACTACATGTCCTTAACACATTCTGTTCCTCATCAATTACTCCCTCTGTTTCTCTCTTAATCCTCTCAACCATAAGCCTTCCCAACTACACTCAACGTACTGATCCCTATGAAACTACTACCCTCACACTTGTCATTCAATCTACTGCTTCCAGGTCTCTCTTGCAGGAGACCTACAGATGTTGAATTCTTTAGGGGACAACTGAGGATGAGATGGATGGATGGAGTAGCTAACAGGCAAAGTGCCCCCTTAAAAGACTTGTATGACCATCAAATGCCATGCCTCTGGACCAGGTCAAGACTATGGTCACCCCTTACCACAGCACTTGTATTTATTTTATATTTTTGTATATGTATGCTTTCATTCCAACAATTTCATTTCTCTTTTAAATAGAATAAAAAGAATGTTTCTGTATATCACATAACAAGGACATATGTATAGTACAAAGATTGTAAACTACTGTATAACAACAACAAATAATTAAGAATCTCATCCCCATTGTTGTATATAGTATCATCAGCATTTTGAATAAACAGATCAGTCATGGGATTAACTTTAAATATCCTAGCTATTCTTATGGATGAATACCAGCCGTTTGCATGATATGCTTACTAAAAGTGTGCTTAAGGGAAAGTTATACAGCGACAAACTGAATATGTTCTGACAGGTATATTCCAACAAGATAGCTGTTCTTTAAAGAACAGTAAACTGAATATGTTCTGACAGGTATATTCCAACAAGATAGCTGTTCTTTAAAGAACAGTACCAGCCATTTGCACTATTCATAGTGTGCTTAAGGGAAGACCATACTGCAGCGAACTAAATGCTCTGACAGGTACATTCTGACAAGAACACTACCAGCCGTTGGCACTGAGCACGGAAGTGTTCATTCCAAGAGTACCTCAGGGAACCATACCGTGTCATGCTCAATGGTGTGTTCTGACTCCTCTTATGAAAAACTTCCCATGCCTTCCTCTCCCTGCCACTTGTTTCAGACTGGACACTTAGCTTACTTCACACGGAAGTAACAATGGGGTGAAGGGGCACTGTCTGTTAAGCAAGGTGGCAAGCAGGTGATCAGGATGTGTGGAGAATGACTATGTATGGATTTACCATCATGCAAGGAAGTGAGGGATGGGAGTTGGGGGTTTGGGGGTGCTTATGAGTGAATTATATTTGGATGCAGCCCAAAGGGATTTCTTGCCATCATATATTTACCTGCATGAGGGGATGGAGTCACTGATTAAGTGAAGCAGCCCTGCTGTGGATGTACTGTCTTACTGCATTGCTTTTGACCCAGGGCAGTTAGCAGATGCAGGGATGTTGTGTCATCCATGAGGAGCTGAGATGGGAGGGTGGAGGGGATGGTGGAAGGGAGGGAGATTGGTGGGAATAGGTTCAAGACTGATTTGGCTACCTTCCTTACGAGGGGGGAAAAAACTCTCAGTATTTAGACAGATAGAAGAATTTTGTACCAATGCCTATTGATTTTACTCATCTGGGAACTTTTGATCTTTACTGGGTTACAAACTATCCCAATTGAGTTACTTAAATATCACAACAAATTTTAATCTAACAACTAACAATTCTATTCACCTGGGAGAGCTTTTCTCAATGTAAAAAAAGCAGACTTGGTGAACAAACAGTTAAACTGAATTTTGTCATTTGAAAAAAAAAAAAGGTCTTCCCAAGTGCTGTGATGGATGGGTGGTTGAATGGGTTTTATTTATTTTGATATGGGTGTGTACTTACTTCTGCCACCCCTTTGTACAGGGAAAGGTCTTCCAGTATGCATATAAAAACAGGGAAAGGGCTTCCAGTATGCATATAAAAACAAAGACATGGTAAAGGTCTTCCAGTATGCATATAAAAACAAAGACATGGTAAAAATAATGTCTGACTTTAACCTGAACAAAACTAACTCTATCAAGGAAGGGCTTACATACACACATATACTGTACAGATACATATACACATTCAAACATTACCACTAATGAATGTCTTTAAAAGAACAAATCAATCCAAAAAATATATATATACTTACGCCAATCACTAGAAATTCCCATTCTCACTGGCAGACGGCATCCCTCCGTGATATTGGCCTGTAGATTATGTCACTATTAGGTAAAAAAAATAATGAAAAAAAAAAGAAAAAAAAAACACATTTCAATTGCATCTATAGTATTCACTTATCTATACATCAAGGGCATCTTCCCCCTAACAAGGGCAGTAGCCAAGTCAAAGGCATGCACCCACTCCCACCCACCACCTTTTCCTCCCACTTATCTTAGCTCCTCGTGGATGAAGGGTCATCCATGTCTCCTGCCCACCTCCCAGGCCAGAAACAATGCAGCAAGGCACAGCATGTCTACAGCAAGTGTGCTTTACTTTACAGCATCCCCTTATGCAGAAATCTGAGAAGGCTGAGAGAAATCCCTTCCACACTCCTCCGGCACTCTACCCTCTCTTAAACAAACATTAAATAACCTCACCAGCCAGACCACCATCACTATACCTTTTTTTTAGACATTTTGCTTGACACCCATCCAACCCAGATGCTTTACCTGCTCTCATCATCCTAACAACTGCCTTCACCTTATTTTTCATTATTTCTCATTTATCACAGTCATTTTCTTAGTGCTTCCCACTACAATTACCTTCCCCTCACTCTTTCTTCACATTTAGCAACTCCCTAAAATACTCTGCCCATCTTCCATTATCAGATCTCCATCTGCACCTTTTACCTTTTCTTCTCTACTTGATTCGCCTCCTCTTCATCTCTTAATTTCCTTTCAAAACATCTTTTGGAAGGAAATTTCTTTCATACTCTTACCCCATTTTCTTTCATACTCTTACCCCATTTCACATCTGCTCTCCTCTTCACCTCCTTTATCTCATGGTTTACTTCTCTTTTCTTTGTACCTCTCATATGATTCTCTTGTCCTATTTTGTAATCAATCTGTGAAAGCTTACTTTTTTTCTACCACCTTCTTTACTTCCTCATCCCACCACTCACTACTCTTCCTTCTATTTCCTCCCATCCTCCTTGTTCCACACACCAACTTTGCACACCTTGTGACTCCCTCCTTGAACACATCCACACAAATAAAAGATCCAAAACCTTAGGGTACTGGTTCAAAAACTCCTCCTAGCCCTCTTATGCCTTTGCCTTTTTTAGGAAATGTCCCCTTTGGGGCTACAGGGAGAAGGAATCTAGTCCTATCCCTGTCCTGTTTTTATCGCCTTATACACATACCTGTACATGTATACTTCCAAAAATTGATTTAGGGTTAACTCAGCTCATGACCAATTCAGCCAACCAACTCGGCCACATGGATGTCCTGCCTCAACCCATCCATGGTTCATTAAAATTCACAATATAAAACACACTTGCATGTATTTACGGCCTTTAGAATAGAGATTGTAGAAGGAAATCTACCAAAGTCATGATAGCCCCTACTCATCCCTTGAAGAAATTTTGCCATCAGTAAACTACAATTAATGTACAATGAAGTATTGTGTGTACTGCAGACCCCATCCAATTGGGGGTGGGGGTGGGGGGGTGCCAGGACAAGGGTGGAGTAGGCTTGTGGCACTTGCAGTTTGCTTTAACAAAATTGAACATAGTGTAAGCTTTGTGGTTAAAGGCAGGAAAGTTTGTCATTATTAACAATCCAGTGAATGGGCCTAGCCAGAACATCTACAAGGCTGAGTTGGTCGATTTATGGGCCGAGTTAGTCATGGGCTGAGTTGGACCTACACCCCAAAAATTTACCCTAATAACAAGTACTTCCAAACTTGGTACCATGAAGGAATATCAATTCTATTCCAGTATCTTGCAAACACTTTAATTTTTTGGTATTTTTTAGTTGTGCATACCTACACAACATAGCTTTAGAAAATTAAATATTACTTTTGTAAATTATAATACATGAGCATATGTAATTTTCTTGGTGGATATAAATAAATAAAAAAATAAATAAATAAAAAATTGCTACAAGCAAATCTACTAACGAACAAAGCCACTAGGATACGGTCGAGACACCATGTTGTCGTCTGTCCAGTCCAATCACTGTCAGTTAGACAATGGCTTTCATGTTATGGACTGGGTGTTCTCCAACTCCAGGTGACATTAATAAGCACTGTTACAAAGACAATAGGGCTTCCTTGAACTTTATGAGAGAACACGGGGCTCTGCCGTTTTCTGTTAATTGCTCGAGGTACAATAATAATCAGGCCATAAACATCCATGACGACAATGACGACCTGGATGATCTTTAGAATTTGGGGTACCAATTTACTAAATGCAGGTTAGGTAACGTAAGATAGGGTAGGTTTGAATGGACAAATTTATCGTCCTTTCATTTCTTCGAGCTCAGCCTCTATCAAAAACATGGTGTATCATTCAACTGCCGCAACTTCATTCGTTAGTAAATTGGTTTTAGCAACTTTTTTGTTATGGAAAATCACTTATGTTGATGTATTACAATTTACAAAATAATCATGTTTCTATTGCTATATTGTGTAGGTGTGCACTTTAAAATTTTACCTATCTTATTTCTTTTTGGTATTCAAAAGACATATCTTTCATAGAACTATCACACTATGTTAAGTGAGATTAGATTAGATTAGTTCAGGTTAGCTTGCATTAGGTTAGGAGCTACTGTAAAACGTAATTTAATGTTAAGTATCCATGCTTTCATAATTCTGGAATTTTATCAGATGCATTTTTTTAAAATATGAAAGATTTTATCAGGTTATTATTAATTTCAAGTCATGATGGCCAAAGGAAGTATGCACAAAATCTTAGGAAAGTGTAGTCAGAATTTAGTGAATACCTTTTTATATAATTTTGTGACAAGTATTCAATGTTAATGTGTTTTGCACAATATTTTTAAGGGAAGTGAATAGTAAGTTTACTATGTCAAAGACATTGAGGTCATTCTAACAACTCAATCTATCTTGTAAGTCAACTGTACCAGCTCCATTTAAATAGGGTACATTTCAGTAATATTCCAATGTGTCAAATCATATAACAACTAGCAGAGTGCACAAATGGTGCAACTTTGTAGGTTCACTTTATGTTTATAAAAATAAATGCAAGAGCATTCACTATGAAGAACAAACTAAAGAGGTGGTCGCCGAATCTCATTAAAGACATTGACAGACTGGAAAAAGTACAATGGCGAGCCACAAAACTGATTCCAAATATCAAAAATAAATCATACGAAAATCGACTTAAGCACATGAATCTGTTTTCCCTAAAAAAGCGTAGACTCAGAGGTGACTTGATACAGGTCTTTAAGATTTTAAAGGGAATTGACAACATCAAAAGTGACCAAATTTTCACATTGAATGAGAATCAGACAAGAAACAATGGTCTCAAACTGTCCGGAAATAGATTCAATTTGGAAGTAGGTAGTAACAACTTTGCCAACCGTGTAGTTAATGAATGGAATAAACTTCCTGCACAGGTAGTGCAATGTAGTTCAGTTCGAAGCTTTAAGAATCATTTAGATAAATACCTAAGTAAGATGCTGTAATGATTATAATTTATGTTATATTATTTGTTTTTGTTTTGTTATAATTTGTCTGTATGATTTTCATTTATTATTAGTTATATGTCAATTTATTATCATTTACTATTTACCTGTTTGTTTGTTATTCAACTATACCTATGCATTTATTTATGTATTTTATTTGTTATTTACATTATTATAGTTTTAATTTATTATTATGTTGTTGTTTTTTTCATCCGACCTAGATATGGATCAAAAGGTCTCCTGTCGGCATGCTCCGCCTTTGTAATCCTTTGAGTTACCAGCAGAAATGAAGAGTGAGGAGGTTACACTTGCATGTACATCACAAAACAAGGTATTATTTTAGTTATGCACTACACGATATAACATTAGAAAATTAAATATCATTTTTGTAAATTATAATACATGAATATATGCAATTTTCTTGGTGGATACAAATAGCAAAAACCCTTGCTATAAGCAAATCTACTAATGAACGAAGTCACTAGGATAAGGTCTAGACACCATGTTGTCGTCAGTCCAGTCCAGTCACTGTCAGTTAGACAATGGTTTATATGTTGTGGACTGGATGTTCTCCAACTCCAGGTGACACTAATAAGTCCTGTTACATAGGCAATAGGGCTTCCTTGGACTTTACATGAGAACATGGGGTTCTGCCATTGTTTGTTAATTCCCCAAGGTACAATAATATTCAGGCTCTCAGCATCCATGATGACAACCCAGATGATCTTTAGAATTTCAGGTACCGAATTACTAAATTAGCTAGGTCAACATAAAAATGGAATTCCTGATATTTGAGCTGAAGTAGTTCTCTGGGATGCAGAATGTCACTATGAGTACAATGCAATTTGAATTATCCATCTAGCTGTCCTAGTTCATGAGATATTGTATTTTGAAGGGTACAAAATCAGGCCTATTTTGTCCTAGAAAATAAAGCCAAAACATGTTTAGGCTATAGCATGCTTCGACAGATACATCTGCATCAGCGGTTGAAATGTTGCAATACATTTGACGTTGTCATCCAATAATCCGCCCAGATAGGAAAAAAAAATAATTTGAACTTATGATTTCTCAGCTCTCCTATAATACCCTGCCCTGGTTTTGGTATTAGAATAATCCGTGAGACTAGTTTTTGTTTATTTGGGTCTGTTGCCCATTTAATGGAGTTTTTTTTATCTCATTTTTCATGTTGAAACAAACAAATTCACAATTTACTGCTGAATGCAGGCCGCCATGTTTATCTTATGTTTTTATGTACCAACATGTAACTGATGATGTGATTGGTTTATATTTACTACATAGTAAATACACTCACGTGACATTTTTATGAATTAAATTTCCCACAATATGTAAATTTGGCCGTTTGAATGGCATGCGCATAAAATGACACGCTATTGACGGACGTCATATACAGTGGCACCTCTAGCGGTGTTTGACCTAGCTAACTAAATATAGCTTAGGTTACATAGGTTAGATTAGAATAGACAAATTAATCCTTTCATTTCTTTGACCTTGGCATCTATCAAAACATGGCATTTCATTCAACTGCCACAACTTTGTTTGTTAGTCAGTTTTAGCATTTTTTTTATTAATTTCCAGCTAGAAAATCACATATTACATTGATGTATCATAATTTACAAAATTAATCAATTTTCTATTGCTATATTACATAGGTGTGCACTTCTAAAAATTTACCCAAAACAATTCCTAAAATCTTTACTGGGATATTTAGCACCCTTAAATAAGCCATTTCACTAAGCTGATGCTCAGAAATAACCAACTCTAAAATATCCACAAACTTAATAAATGAAGTTTTTCAAAGTGTATTATGCATTAAACCAAGAGGCTTGCTCTGTCAAAATATATCAGGACTTTTCCAATACTAGTCTAGTAACAAAGTACCAATGCCATGGCAATACAGGGTACACTTCAATATGTATACTATCCCATTTTGCCATGTTTATTCGCCTGCCGGATGACTTCTCTCACACAAAGGCAACCTTAAGATAACTTTTTGACAAAAGCTTCACTTCTATACATAGTAATGATCTGTATATCTGAAACTCCGGCGTTTTATAGAATTTGGCTTCACATGGTTGTGTGGGTGCTATAGATGTTTCATGTTCCAGGAGGGATATTATTAATATTTCAAACATATGTTCTACTACATAAATGTTTTCTTATAGAGGAATGCAACTTGGTCAATGCGCAACACTTATGTCATCTAAAATTGCCTTACCACTGAATCTAAAATTGCTGAATTCGAATCCTCAGACATTGTCATTGTTATGGTCTGCCAACGCCATCTGTAATGTTTACTAACAGAAAAAGAAGAGTGATAAGCGCAATAACGAACATATTTTATGTCAAAATATTATCATTCTAGTTAATTCTTTTATATACATTTTAACATGTTTTCAGTTTTCAATCAAAAAAATTATTTTCAGCCTTATCAAAAGAGTTAAAGTATTTTTATGGACATGTTTATTAGCGCTTCTATCCTTGTTTTACAAACTCGCGCTGGCATTATGTAATTTGTTTCATCCATATATCCACTATTACTAATTTCAATTTTTAATAATTTTTAAAAGAACTATTTTAGAGGTATTTCAGTCCTACAATGTGCTTTATTCCCATATTATTAGATATCAATCGAACTGCAGTTCATGTTTATATATATATATATATATATATATATATATATATGTATATATATATATATATATATATATATATATATCTATATATATATGTGTGTGTGTGTGTGTGTGTGTGTGTGTGTGTGTATTCACCTTGGTCTTTGGATCACGTGCTGGACTCATGATCGACAGCTATTTCCCTCGCGAAAGAGGGCTCAGAGCTCGTATGACCGATCTATGGGTAATGTTGTGACCTTACATGCACACGCACACACAACTTCCGCCCACGGGAGTTGGAGTAACGACTCGAAGCGCAGTGATACTGGAATTATTTCAGCCCTGGACAGGATTCGAACTCGGACCGCCGTGGTGACAGTCGGGGACTCTACCAACAGCGCCACCGAGTTGTGCATATATATATAAATATCTAGATGTATTTTATGGAACTAAAGCTATGCTCGTAGTCACCTGTTTTCGTATTTCTCCGAATCCAGTTTATTTTTAAAATCTTGTATAGTTTTGGCACTGACTGTTTCCCCGTTTAGTTTGTTCCAGACATCAATCATTGTATGTGGGAAGCTATTCTTTTTCAAATATCTTCTGTAACTGTACTTCTTTAGCTTCTTCTCGTGTCCTCTTGTTTCTCTTCTGTCCCATTTTAATAAGTCGTCTCTATCAAAAACTTTCATCGCTTTCATAATTCTGTAAATAGTCAGCAAATCATCTCTTTCTCTTCTCTGTTCCAGTGTTTATAGATGTAATTTATCCAATCTTTGTTCATATGTTTTTATTCGTTTTTTTTTTTGTTTTCGTTTTTTTGTGCTAGGTGCCCATAGTGTCGCAGCATACTCCAATATAGGTGTTATCAGTGCAACCACTAATTTCTTTACCATTCCTTCATCCATGTAGTCGAAGGCCACTTTCATTGATCTTAATAAGTTAAAAGTCTCTCCAACTAATTTAATGACATGTTTATCAGGTGTCAAGTTACTTGAGATAATCACTCCCAGGTCCTTTTCAGAGTCGACTTATTTTACTTCCTTGGTACCAATTTTATAATGACCAGATATTCTATTTTTGTTTTTTCCAAATTCCATTATACTACATTTCTTAATGTTAAAGTACATTTCACACGTTTGACTCCATTCCCATATTTTGTCCAGGTCTTCTTGTAGCGATCTGCAATCTTCTGTGCTAACTCTCTTGAGTAATTTGGCATCATCAACAAAGAAGTTTATGTAACACTTCACTCCCTCATCCATATCATATATATATATATATATATATATATATATATATATATATGGCAAACATTGAAGGAGCCAATACAGAGTCCTGCGGGACGCCATTTATCACATCTTCCCAGGTCGAGTTTTTGTCTCTAAGTACCACTCTCATTTTTCTCCCACTTAGGAAATATTTCATCCATCCCAGAAGCTTACCTTGTATTCCTCCTATTATTTCGATTTTTCTTATTAACTTTTTATGTGGTACTTTTTCAAAAGCCTTCTGCAAGTCCAAGTAGGTGCAATCTGCCCAGCCATCTCTTTCTTGTATTAGCTCTATTAATCTTGAGTAAAAACATATTAAGTTTGTGGTACACGATCTTCCACTTCTAAAGCCAAATTGTTAGGGTTTAGTATTTTATTTTCTTCCAAGTGTTTGATCCATTTGTTCCTGATAACCCTTTCGCATATTTTGCTACTGTGCTTGTAAAGGATACCGGTATGAAGTTTGTAGGATCTTCTTTGTTTCCTCCTTTATATATTGGAAAGATATTTCCATTTTTCCAATCTTGCGGTACCTTTCCTTCTTTGAGTGAGAAGTCTATTATCTTGTATAAATTGTCTGTTAGTTCATCTATACACTCTTTCAGTATCCAATTTGCAATTCCATCCGGTCCATGTGATTTCCTAACATCTAGTTGTTGTTGTTGTTTTTTTGTCTCTTATTTCTTTTTGTGTTACCTATATTTCTTTCATTTTAGGGGACCTTTCTCGTTGCCCATCTTCCCAAATTTGTGAGCTTTCAATTGTAAAAATTGACCTGAAATGCGTGATCATAACTTTAGCTATTTCTATGTCATCTATATATTCTTTATCTCCTTCACGCAGTTTTATAATTTCGTGTTTGTCTTTTAATTCATCATTTACACATCTGTAAAAGAGTATAGGTTGATCCTTACATTTGTCCATATCTTTTTTATAGTTTCTTTTTTCTTTCCTGCGTATATTCACATATCCATTCCTAAGTTTTATACATGTTTGCTATTTGGATGTGTGTGTGTGTATGTGTGTGTGTGTGTGTGTGTGTGTGTGTGTGTTCACATTGGTCTTTGGATCACGTGCTGGACTTGTGATCGACAGCTATTTCCCTACCGGAAGAGAGCTCAGAGCTCGTATGACCGATCTATGGGTAATGCTGTGACCTTACACGCACACACACACCCAACTCCCCGCCCACGAGAGTTGGAGTAACGACTCGAAGCGCAGCGATACTGAAATTATTTCGGCCCTGGGCAGGATTCGAACCCGGACCGCCTTAGTGAATGTCGTAGACTCTCCCAACCGCACCACCGTGTGTGTGTGTGTGTGTGTGTGTGTGTGTATTCACTTGGTCTTTGGATCACGTGTTGGACTCGTGATCGACAGCTATTTCCCTCCTGGAAGAGAGCTCAGAGCTCGTAGGTCCGATCTATGGGTAATGCTATGACCTTGCACACACACACACACCCAACTCCCCGCCCACGAGAGTCAGAGTAACGACCCGAGGCACAGCGATACCGAAATAAT
>NC_134784.1:76134367-76141867 GCF_046742065.1 Oratosquilla oratoria | reverse complement strand
GAGAAGATGGACAGAAATCCCTTCGGGATGCATCAAAATATCAATCACACATAAGCGCCTCATACCCTCCGTCCCCTCTCTCTTCCTTGCATAACAGTATCATCTATACACAGTCATCCTCCACTTTCCCTATCTACTGCCTTTTTCCTTCCTTGCTCAACGCCCTTTACCCCATCCATCTCACCCTCAGTCGTCTCCTCATATTCACTCCTTCTGCCTCTGCCTTCCACACCTCTTTTACTAATCCTTCTTCACTTATTTTTCCATGTGTCCAAACCATCCCAATACTCTTTCATCAGTCCTATCTGTCAACTCCTTTTCCACTCCCGCTTTCCTTCTCACTTCTTCGTTTTTCAACCTATCAAATCTTATAACCCCTCTCGTACTTCTCAAAAGATTACAAAGGAAGAGCATGCCGACAGAAACCATTTTGTTCATAACTAGGTCGGATGTGGGAAAAAGTAGATAAACGAATAAAAAAAAAGGATTGATAATGACAAATGATAAACAAACAGAAAAATTATAATGATTTGTAATAAATAACAAATAAGTAAATAATATAATTTAAACAGATAAGTAATAACAAATTAATTAACAATAATAAATATGTAAATAAATAAAATAAATGGCAGCATTACAGCATATTGTGAAGTTGTTTCTACCCATTTTCAAATTAAATCTACTTCCTGACAGTTTGAGGCCATTATTTCTTGTTTGATTCGCATTCAGTGTGAAAATGTCGTTACTATTCATGCTGTCAATTCTCTTTATAATCTTAATCAAATCACTCCAAGTCTTTTTTTGTGTGGGGGGATAGATTCATATGTTTTAGTCGGTTTTCGTATGATTTGTCTAGAAATCCACGTGCCTTGAAAAACAGAACAAGGCTCTCATACCCGTCTACTGAATGTACAACGTGAAGGCATGGATAACGAAGGCCCTTACAAACGACTGGCTCATCAAGTGCTTTATCCCTCAGGTTAAGCTGTATTTAGCTGAAAGGGGCCTCCTCTTTGAGGTGCTTCTGATGGATTGTGCTGGAGGCCATGCAACTGATCTGGATTATGACGGTGTGCTGATCGAGTTATTGCCCCCAAACACCACAGCACTAATCGAGCCAATGGATCAAGGCGTCATCCGGGCTTTTAAGGCGCTCTAAACCCGGACCACCATGCAGGGCCTGATAGAAGCTGTTGAATGGTTTATTTGCCAGAATGGGAAGCAGTTTGGTTATTGCCCTTTGTGATCTCATGATCTTGCATATATCCTTCACTCTGTGTGGGGACCATACTACTTATGCATATTCCAATCTTGGACGTATTAGGGTTTCGATGAGTTTTTTCATCATCTCTTCATCCATATAGTGAAACATCACTTTGATCTTCTACAGAAGTCTGTATGTCTCTCCCACAATCCTCCTGGTATGTCTGTCAGGTGACAGGTTGTCTTTTGCCAACATTCCCAAATCTTTCTCCTCTTTTGCTTTTGTAATGGGTTCACTTCCTAAGGAATAGTTTAAGGATGGTCTTTTGCCACTCTTACCTATTTCCAGTACTTTACATTTGTTGGTATCGAACTTCATTTCCCATCCTTGGATCCATGAAAAATAATGTCTAGATCATTTTGCAACAGTTTACCGTCCTCCTCATTTTCACTCCTCTGATGATTTTTGCGTCATCTGCAAACATGTTGGCATAGTTTGTTGTTCCTTCCATCATGTCATAGACATAGACAAAAAACATTATTGGTCCAAGTACTGAACCTTATGGAACTCCACTCGTTACTGTTCTCCATCTTGACATCTAATCCTTTACTACTGTTCTCACATATCTTTCCTTGAAAAAATCTTTCATCCATTCTAGTAGTTTGCCTCTCAGTTCTCTAACGTGATCCAATTTCCACATAAGTCGACTGTGAGGTACTTTGTCAAGTGCCATCTCTAGGTCAAGAAACACTCCGCCCACCCCTCTGTTCCTTGCAGCGCACCAATTATTTTCGAGTAAAATATTAAAAAGTTCGACACACAAGACTTTCCAGATCTAAAGCCAAACTGACTGTCTGTCATAATGTTTATCTTTTCAAGATATTTCGTCCATCGATCTTTCACAACCCTTTCATATATTTTTACTATTTTGTGATACCGGCCTATAATTTACTCGTAGTGGTGTCTCCTTATTTTCACCTTTGTGAATTGGCACTACGTTTGTCCTTTTCCAATCAAGCGACACAATGCTTTCTTTCAATAAACATGTAATAAAACTGTGAATATTGTCCGTTACTTGCTCCCTACATTCTTTAAGTATCCAGTTTGAGATCCCATCTGGTCCTGAAGCTTTCGTCACATCCAATCATTCCAAAAGATTGACTACTTTCCTCATTTCTACATTTATATATTCTATTTTTTTTTCTCCCCTCACTTTCCTCCAAAAAAGTGCTCTCTTTTGTGAAGACCGACTTGAAACTTTTATTCATTATTTCTGCTTGAGCTGAGATTTCTTCATAGACTCCACCACCGACAATTAACTTGGTGATTACTTCCTTGTGTTTCAGTTTACTGTTTATAAACCTGTAAAACAGTTTCGGTTCATCTTCACATTTATCTACTACACCTCTTTGAATTTTGCTTTATTCATCCCTTCGAATTCTTATATAGTCATTCTTAGTTTGTTTGTAAGCTTGTTTTGTTTTACTGCTTCTTCTCTTACTCCATTTTGCGAAAGCCTCGTCCCTGGCCCTTTTTGCAACCTCACGCTTTTCGTTAAACCAGTCCTGTTTCTGCCTCTTCCTTCCATTAATCTTTGGTACATGTTTGTTCACTCCTAGGTTGTAAATGACAAGAAAGATTTCTCATTTCCTCCTTATTCCCGTGGTATTCATGAATTCCTTCCAGTTTTCTTATTCAAACACTTTTTTCAACCTTAAGTAATCAGCTTTTCTAAAATTAAGTGTCCTTTACCTGTGTGATTAATTCCTTGGCTCTATTTCCTCATCCTCCAGCTGAAATTCAATTGTTACATGGTCATTTTTCCTTTTGGGAAAGACTCTTTGGTTATTAAAAGATCTAATCTTGTGAGAATGTTATCTCCTCTTACCCGGGTCACTTCACCTGCCCACTGGGTCATTGTGTTTTACATTACTATACTTAACAGAGTATTTTCCCGGAAATATGCTCTGCCGCTTGTTTCCCATTCCTCCCAGTTGACCTCATTGCAATTAAAATCTCCAATAAAGACTACATTGTTACTTTGTTCAATATTTTTCTATGGGAAAAGAGCTGTATCTAATAACATTTCTTAATATTCAGCTTCATTCTAAGTTCTTGTCTTGGGGGTACATATGCCACTATGAAACTTCTTTTATTCTGCCCTTTAGTACTCATTTTTTATGTGAATTGCTTCCACCCTGCCTTCACTCAGATTTGTTTTCTCCACTTTTATATCATTTCTCACCACAAACATTACCCTTCCACCCAATTTTTCTTCTATGTTTCTTCTCCAGAAGTTGTATCTATGGTTTCCCAATTGTAGATAAAATAAATAAATAAGAAAGGGGAATTTTGTCTCCAAACACAAAATATCAGGCTCATTTACTCTTAAATATTAATTTATCTCCAACCTAGCCGATAGTAAACAATCATTATTTACTACTCTAATTTTCCTTGTATTTGTTTCCTTTGATTTTTTTTTTTTTTTCTTTTTACAATTTCCTCAACTTCTGATTGACAACTCGCCCCTACAAAATGCTGATTTTCTTCTTCCATCCTCCCATTATTTTTGGATTTGGCCTCCTCCAAGAGCTTTCGTGTCTTTCCTCGTGTAAATGCTTTATATGTATCCATGTTCTTAAATTAAATCTGTATATACTACATAAATATGTCCCACGTAGATAGATTAGACGTGACAACTCTGCCTGGGTAGAGACGCCCGCAGGTCTACAATCTTGAGCCAGTAAGTTGCTTGCGTTTATCGTTGTTGGTTACTTCTTGTACGATTGGGAAACTTACTTAATAATACCACAATAAAACGTAACCTCACTTTTTATTTACTCTTATATCCACGCGCGATCTCATGGTGACACACACCATATTCGTTCCTCTTCATTAGCACCTTCCCTAATTATCTTTTAACTTTTCTTCTCGTGCTAATTCCAAAGACTTGCTGATTACTTCGTTTGGCAAGGCTTGTGACTTGGTTTATTTTCATTAGACGTGTATCATTTCTCTTATACTGACCTAACTTACATATACTATCAATCTGGTCTGTTACATCCAAATCCTTCACAAGAGTTAATGAGGTATTTTCCCTAACAATTTTCATTTCTTGTTCGTGGCTTAACTTCCAAGAGGAGATGTGTTCCTATCGACAACCAAAGAGTTGTCAACTACATCTCTGACATAAGATTCTTCCTTTATATATATATATATATATATATATATATATATATATATATATATATTATATATATATACACATATATATACATGTATATACATATATATATACATATACATATATATATATATATATATATACATATGCTTGTGTGTGTGTGTGTGTGTGTGTGTGTGTGTGTGTGTGTGTGTGTGTGTGTGTGTGTGTAATAAAACCACTTGGAAAATAAGACGAAAGGTGACCGAAAACGTTCGGTCACCTTTCATTTTATTTGCCAAGTGTTTTATTACACATTTTGTGAATCATGTGTTTTGTGATTTATTCGAATATACATACATACATACATACATATATATATATATATATATATATATATATATATATATATATATATATATGCTAATAAGAACACGGGTACGTGTGTTCACTTATTCAAAGTAGAGCACTTTGAAAAAGAAATTAACG
The DNA here is from genome assembly GCF_046742065.1 of Oratosquilla oratoria. Taxonomy (NCBI): domain Eukaryota; kingdom Metazoa; phylum Arthropoda; class Malacostraca; order Stomatopoda; family Squillidae; genus Oratosquilla; species Oratosquilla oratoria. The sequence goes on along the minus strand of NC_134784.1, from coordinate 76,137,011 downwards.
AAGCAGAGCGCTTTCGTATATTACATTTTCAGTGCACATATTTTTGCATTGAAGATGTAATATACGAAAGCGCTCTGCTTCGTTAGTTTCTTTTTCCAAGTGGTCTACTTTGTATATATATATATATATATATATATATATATATATATATATATATATTTATCTATCTATATATATATATAAATATTTATTTATTTTATATATATATACATAGATATATATATATATATATATATATATAATCTCTGTTGCTCTATAGTCTCTTTAAAGGTTACTCTATCCTATTCTCATTTGTTGTTGGCCTATCCTCTTTTCCCCCATGGTTTGTGTGTGTGTGCCCGTGTATCAAATCGACTGATTGTGTATTTGCCCAGGTCCAGTGCTAGTTGGAATATTACACTGCAGTTATATATTTTATTTATCCCAGAGATCCTGACTCAGTTCGGCTCCTGATTGGTCCGTCGAGAGCCAATAGGCGACGCCTCCGCTGGGTCCCTGAGTGACGTCGTGTCGTCAACCATGAAGAGGGAAGCACCGTCGAGAACCTGGTAGACCTGTCGTCGACGCCGTTTAAGAAACATAGAGTGTCTAAGCACAGGTAAGTACTTCTAGTGGTTCTCTACCTAATGTGTACGAACTCTCATGAAGTCACAGAGCCTTGTAAGTACCTAAATCTAAAACTAGTTGGAGTTGATGGATATTAGATGATTTTTTGAGGCTTTGAAATAATCTTCATGAGGTTACAAAACAGAATTCCATAAAGAGAGGACGTGCAAAGGAGAGTGAGATTTTTTTCGTCTAGAATACACTGATTCCCGAGCTTTCTTGGGTATACCGGAGTCTGGCACATGAAGCCTGCGACTGATTAGGTCAGTATTGGTTATCATTGCATAGGTTAAAATCGTAGAGGTTTGAGTTTTTTATATATCGTTTTTTGATTAAGATAATTTGCACATTATAGTATACTCCTTGATTCTATCAAAAGGTTAAAAAAAAAAAATGGGTCCATGAATTCCATTATTTTTTCGCTCCCTCCCCCTGCCGTCCCTCCTCGGGGGGCGGGGAGTAATTTATCCACCTCCAACATGAAAACCCTCCAGCCATGGTTGTGGATTTCTTTCACTTTTTCCCATGAAATGATGAAATTATCTGTTCATGACGAGTTAAAAACAATAGAGTACTCTACTCGACTTATAAGTTCATTTTATCTGCCGTTTGATGATTCTATTCCTTTGAGAGAAAAAGCTTGAGCTCCTAAAGTCTGAGAAGTGAAGGGATCTTAATTTTGTCAAGGTTGTTTTAACATAAGAATGAAGGAGACTGCAAGAGACCATAAGGCCTACACTAGGCAGCTCCGTATCCATCACCACATGTCATCCCCATCCATGGAGTTGTCTAATCGTTTCTTGTGGTAAGCCAGATATTGTCTGTAATGTGCTTTCGTATATCATTTTGGTCCTTAAGGTATCCCCACTAGGTGTGCGTGCGTGCGTGCGTGTATTTACCTAGTTGTATTTTGCGGGAGGAGAGCATTCGTAGTGACCCGCAGTTGTATCTTTCCGCATCCAGTTTTTTCTTGATATCATGGTGTGTGTGTGTGTGTGTGTGTGTGTGTGTGTGTGTGTGTGTGTGTGTGTGTGTGTGTGTGTGTGTGTGTGTGTGTGTGTGTAAGGCCGACCGTTAATATCCAAAACCAGTTCGACAAGGTTCAAAGACCCGATTAGGAAGGTGGCAGCGAGATATGAGGAAGAGGAGAAGGAGGAGGAGGGACGTGAAGGGAAGGAAGAGCCTATTTGGCAGTTTCACCGTAGTTATCTCTTGTTCCTCTTTCCCTCTCTCATCATTCTCATTCCCATTTTCTTCTTTCTCTTCCTCTTTTACTCTTCCATTAGCAGCGGTGCTCAAGAAAATAAAATTCCTTTTTCGTCTATATGTATTTGTGGATTTTTGTTTTACCAAAAAGAATGTGTCTTTCTGCATTCTCTAATCGATCGTATATTTTGTGTCTCATTTCACAGTTCCTGTCCAGTCACTTCATTTATTTATCATTCAATTTCAGTCTTGGCATTTCTGCCCTTATCATCACCTTCGTATGACGTTTTGACAACACAAATATTATAAAGTAATTTTCAATGGGGTTTATTGGCTTCCCTACGGACCAGTCAGGCAGCATTTTTATATGACAGGAGACTTATTTTTACTCAAGAATGAATGCAAGCCACTTTGAACTTCTGCTGTCTTTTGTTTTCCACTCCGCTTCTTAAATCTCTCCCATCTTTACGACTACACTTCTTCAACGTGATAGAGTCCCCAAGGATACAAGTTCTGTTGATCTCTTAAACAATATTATCACCACCACCACCATTTTAACCATCTTTTCAACAGATATCCTCACTCATATTTGAACATTTACCATGACCACTTTTATTTTATTTTTCATTTTCTTTCTCCACAGCACTTTACTCAATTCATTTGGTGTTTCTTCTTTTCTGCCTTCACTAAATTCTCTATAAAATTAGTCTTCGTCTTTTCTTTCCTTATTTTTGTTATGGAGGCGTCTATGAAATATCCATCCGATAAATTATCCATAAACCATCGTTCATAAATCATCATTATTACTCAGCAAGGCATTCCATCCCCAAGT
>NC_134784.1:76091867-76126867 GCF_046742065.1 Oratosquilla oratoria | reverse complement strand
TTGTTGAAATATACACTATTAACAACAACAACAACAAATAGAATAAAAATTGCCATTGTTACCTAAATTTGATTCGGTGCTCCTCCCTCTCCACCAGCTGCTTCTTTCGTTGGACAGCTTCTCCTCTGAGGCCCTGAGGGGCGGCAAGGCGCCCAACCTGGAAGCCCTGCTCAGTGGAGGTGTGGTCACCCCCAGGATGATTCCCAGCTACCCGTCTGTCACATTCCCTAACCACTACACCGTCGTCACAGTAAGTGCCCCAGGCCTTGTTTGTATACCTCCGTAAAGGTGTACATGTTTGTTTGTTAGCAACTTTAAGTAAATAAATAAATATATACTTTATATATATATATATATATATATATATTTATATATATATATATTTATATAGACACACACACACACACATATATATATATATAAATATATATATATATATATAGACACACATATATATATGTATATATATACATATATATATATATATATATATATGTGTGTGTGTGTGTGTGTGTGTGTGTGTGTGTGTGTGTGTCTGTGTGTGTGTGTGTGTGTGTGTGTAGATGTATTTTTATATTTATTTTGTTATTAATTTATTTATTTCTTATCTATTTGTTTGTATGCTTATTTACTTATTTCTTGTCTATTTATCTATTTTTATTTCATTTAATATTACTTTAAAAATTCACTTCATATCATATTGATTTTTTTTTTTTTTTTTTTTTTTAAGATGAACCAGTACGCCAATCCTGGACAGTTACAGCCCCAGACTGATCCCAGTTTTGCATGGACGACGTTTTATTATTATATATATTTTTTCTTTCTAGAGGAAGTTAATGCATACGCGCTGAAGGAAATTGATTAATTAATGGGAAGAAGAGAATGTTATATTTCTAGGCGCATTTGATGAAAACTTTAATTGAACAATAATTTCATTCGATTTTCCGTGACAGTGCACTGAAAAGTATCTTAATTTTACTTTATATAGCTTCATGTATTTGACCCACTAAAATCCTAAACCATCCCCTATATATGTGTGTGCGCGCGCGCGCGCGCGTGTGTGTGTGTTTGCGTGTGTGTGTGTGTGCGCGCGTGTGTTTGTGTACCCAAATCCCAAATTCATGTCGACTACTCGAGCCCCCACAGGTACAGAGAGCATCACCGACCCCCTTGTTCTCTCCCTGCAGGGCTTGTACCCCTCCAACCACGGGATCATCTCCACCGTTTTCTGGGATCCCCGCCAGCTAGAGCCCTTCGAGGAGGGCACCCCGGAATCCCGGAACAGCTCCTGGTGGGGAGGGGAGCCCATCTGGACGACCCTGGAGAAGCAGGTGAGGGTGGGGTCCTAACGAAGTAGAGGAGGTGTTTGGGCAAGGAAAGATGTAAGTTGTAGATGACTGGAGGGAGAATAAAATATAAAAGTTATCAGCTTTCTTTGTTTATCTATTTAGTTTGATTTAATCTATATATTCATTTATTTATTTGTTTGTTTGTATATTTACCTTTCTATCAATCTGTTTGTTTGTTTTTGAGTGGAAGTTAGTTTCCAGTAATAAGAGAATAATGTATGACTTTGGTCCGTAGGAGTGTTGTTGTTTTGTTTTTGTCGTTCCGTAGACTGTCTGGCCGAGCAGTCCCGCAGGGGTTGTGTTATATCGATCTTTCTATGATTTCCATAATTTTTAGAACATCACACTTTTTTTTTAATTCTCAGATTGAATTAACAATATAAATTCTTCCTATGAGTAACACACTCACTCACTCACACACACACACACACACACACACACACACACACACACACACACACACACACACACACACACACACATATATATATATATATATATATATACATATATATATATATATATTCTTCTGTACTCTTTTCTATAAAAAGAATAATGATACTTCAAGTATCCTAATACTATCCCTCATTTCTACTGCCTTCTTTAAATCTCTCCTTTACCATTTCTATGATTCCATCTCTTCGGTTCAATAATGTCCCCCAGGGTACACACGCTGGTTGTTATTTACAGAAGAAAATACTCTTGGGGTAATCTTCTCTAATACAATTCTTGTTAAACTTGATAACCGCTGACATTCTGTGTAGCTGATCGCTAAGAATTGCGGAAGTATTTCGTCATAGTTTAACGTGGAACAGATTTTTTTTTTTTTTTTATCTTTTCTTCAGCTGGGATGGAAATATATATATATATATATATATATATATATATATATATATATATATATGTATATATATATATATATATATATATATGTATATATATATATATATATATATATATATATATATATATATTTATAATCGGGGTTTACATGCTCTTGTGTGTAAATGACCTATTCCAGTGAGGTTTGTAACTTTTTGTACATCAAATGTTATGAACAGCCTGTCATTGTGGGGACTGTATTAGTATAATACATATATTACCTTTGTTTGAAACTTGTCTACCCGCAGTGCTCATGAATCGTGAAAGATGTTTATCTTCTACATCTCCTACAGGGGAAACGTGTCGCAGTATCTTCATGGACCGGGGTCGATGTTGGAACCCAGACTCCACAGTTGAGTCAACTCGTCAGTGACAACGTCCCACTTGAGATGCGCGTCGATCAGGTTATTGAGTGGGCAGGTTCCCCCGCAGCGGAACGCCCTCATCTAATCGCCCTGAGCCTAAACACTTGGCAGGAGGTGAGGGGAACCCAGATGACCAAAGAATATCTTATCAACATGAGTATTATGCTGCATGGATAGTATTACCAGAACTCTCAGCTGATACAAGGGTTTAGAAAATTGTCTTATGAACACAGGCTTAGGCGCCTTAATTTACACTCTCCCGAAAGACGAAGAGTGCGGGGTGATCTAATAGAGGTATTCAAATGGGTCAAGGGGTTTAACAGGGGTGATGTAGGCAAGGTCGTCTTATTATGACAGCAGGATAGGATTCGTAGTAATAGAACTGAATTGGACAAATTTAGGTTTAAGAATGAAATAACCAAGACTGGTTTACCAATAGAGTGGTTAATAAATGGAATAGAATTGGTTGTTTAAAGATTAGACAACTTTATGGATAGGGATGACAGGTGATAAGGGACATGGAACTGCCTAGTGTAGGCCTTATGGTCTCTTGCAATCTCCTCCAATCTTATATTCTTATGTAGTGTAGCAGTAGTAATATCTGGTGTACCTGAAGCAATGTTCCATGAATAATATTGATAGAGCTCTCTTGAAGACACTGTTGGTACAAGATTGCATGGTGAACTCGCAACAATTGCATTAACACTATCACTAGAATTATTTTGACAGGAATGTCGCAATAATACTACGGCAATGCAGGTATACATATAATACTAACGAGACTGAAGGTGGAGGAAGTAGACGAGGATTAAAGGGAGAATTTTAATGCTTTATAGTTTCGACCCATAGGGACTTGATCACAAAGCTAACGACCCAGGTAAAACAGGGACTGTGTATATCTTCTCCCTGTTCTCCTTGAGTTGCTAGCTTTGTGAACAATGTCCCTATGGGTCGAAACGTTAAAGCATTATAGATTCTCCCGTCCTCGTCCACTTCCTCCACTTACAAAGGATTACAAAGGCGGAGCATGCCGACAGGAGACCTTTTGGTTCATAACTAGGTCGGATGAAACCTTTTTTTCAATAATGCATAATGTTGCATGCTTGCTGGTGAGGGAGAGAAAAGATATGATAGAATAACAAAGACAGGGTTAGGATTTACAAACCTACTATGACTCTCGTTTCAAGGTACTGCAGCCTTTTCCATACCAAAATGGGATTCCAAAACAGAACATAAGAAGGAAGAAGACTGCAAGGGACCATAAGACCTGCACTAGGCAGTTCCATGTCCCTTACCACCTGTTATCCCTACCCATAAATTTATCTAATCGTCTCTTAAGACAACCAATTGTTTCAGCATTCACTACACGGTTACTAAATCTATTCCATTCGTTAACCACCCTATTAGTAAACCAGTTCTTGCCTATTTCCTTCTTAAATCAATAGGTATCTCACCAAGTGGTGCCTACGCCTAAAGGGTTATCATACTGGGATATTTTTATTTCCAACCTCCGATTAATCGGCGGTATCGCCCACTCCCAGAACTTTTTTCCGTTGTAAAGTCAATATGGCAAACTATTTTCTTTTCTCGACAAAAATGCATAGAATGCCATTTGATATGCCATTTGGTATTTATTTTCTTCCAGCATATCTAGACTCCTTCCCGGGAGCTGCAGGCTGCATATCTGCAGTCGGAGGAAATATAGCCCAGTATGATAATGCCGTCCCTCTCACTCACAAACAACTAACAACTGTGACGTATGTCCTCCGGGAATGGCGCGTGGTGGTGGTGGTGGTGGTGGTGATAGTGGTGGTGGTGGTGGTGGTGGTGGTGATAGTGGTGGTGGTGGTGGTGGTGATAGTGGTGGTGGTGGTGGTGGTGGTGATAGTGGTGGTGGTGGTGGTGGTGATAGTGGTGTTGGTGGTGGGGGGGGGGGTGCAGGAGATGGCAATCTCAGGAAGCCCATAATCACAACCACACGTATCGACTTTTCGCCGTGGCTACCCATAATGTGGTATGAGTAGCAACAGCAGTCTGGTAATGATAATGAAAATAATGAAAATAATAATGATAATGATAATGATAATTACAATAGTAATAATAATAACTATCCATAAACCAAGGGCCTCTTACCCCTTATAAGTGAGGTGGTTGGCCAAGACAGGCACCCATCTCCACCCATTCCACCCCTTCCTCACAAATCCCCTCACAAAGAACATCAATCTCTCCCATCCGCAATATCCACCTCAGCTTCAGAAATTAAAGGCGAAGCTGAAATCCATCCTATCCAATAGCCAACCACTAAAACTAACACCCGATATAAATACATAAACTTAAAAAGAGAGTGAGGAAGAGAGGGGGGATGGAGAGAGAGAGAGAGAGAGAGAGAGAGAGAGGGAAAAAAGGGAGTTGGGGCCAGAAGACCATGTTACAATCTAAGTCAGACCAACGCAAACAAGCGTGCACGCACACCTCTCTTTTTCTTTTGTATTCTCTACCCCTCATCGCCCCCATCAAACAGAATCCGGAGGAGAACGACTTCAAGACTAAGGACTGCCTCATCGGGAAGCTCTTGAAGGGCTTGATCGATCTGGGACTCCTGCCCTGTGTGAACATTCTTGTGGTGGCCGACTTTCGGGGCAGGGGATCGACGAAGGCCTTCGGGATCGCGATGAAACAGCAAGAAACCTTCGTCCTCGACAGCCATGCGCAGGATATCCTGGACAAGGCCGAGGTCATTGTCGAGGGCTCCTTCGCCAGGATGAAGCCCCTGAGGAATAGCCTCGGTGAGTACCATAGGGGCTTACCCGTTCGACCCTCCTCCTCCCATACATATATATATATATATATATATATATATATATATATATATATATACATACATATATATATATATATATATATATATATATATATATGTACAGAAATAAATGAAAGCAATCACATTACCGTGATAGGAAAATGCAAAATAACCACAAGAGAAAGGAAACTTGTAGACAGTAAATACTATCGTATATTACATCTTCAGATGTAATATACGAAAGTACTTACTGTCTACAAGTTTCCTTTCTCCTGTGGTTATTTTGAATATATACACACACACACACACATATATATATATATATATATATATATATACAAAGAAATCACAAAACACACGTGATAAAATATTTTTGCAGAAACCACCGGGAAATTGAAAAAACAGATACCGAACGTTTTCGTCTATTTAGACATTTTCAAAGGTACAAAAAAGCAATACAGAAAGAAACAATAAATACATAAGAAGACAAGGATACTCGGAGAGGTCCCATGTTACATTTTATCACACACAATTTTGTCAATAATAAAATTGTCCAATTTAAATAAACCCAAACTCAAGTTCATGTTATTTCCAAAATTTCTTTTTATAAAACAAGATTCAATAATATTTCTTTCTATAATATTATTACAAGAAGTAATTATTTTAGAATTTCCCCAGTCAATATTATGACCATAATCCCTTTGGTGGACAAATAATCCACTGGACACTTGCCCCGTTCTAATACTATATTTATGTTGGCCTATTCTTTTTTCTAAGCCTTTGCCTGTTTGGCCTATATAAATAAAATCACAATTTTTACATGGTATATTATAAATACATCCTTCTTTACTTCTTGGGGAATTTTTAATTAACAGACTCTTAATGTTGTTATTATTTTTGAATACTATCTGGATACCAAATTTTTAAAAAATGCTAGGAAGATGGATTAAATTTTCGTGGTACGGAATTGTTAGCATATTTTTATAATTAAATGGTTTGACCTGCGACGTATTAAGAAAACATTTCCTAGCTTTGGTTTTTGTTTTATCAATAAGATGTTTTGGATATTTTAAATTTTCTCCAATGTCATAGATGAATTGTATGTGTAATAGACTCTAAGTTTGAATTTAATGGAAACTTTTATACTCAAACATTTGGTATGGCCATGGGGAACTGTCTGTCTCCAATTCTTAGCAATTTGTATATGGAGTTTTTTGAAAGAGAGTTATTACCAAACATTCTTCCAATTAATGCAGTTTGGTACAGGTATGTTGACGACATATTATGCATTTGGCCTAATGGTCAAAATTTGGATACTTTTTTGTTAGATTTAAATAATTTGATGCATTCCATTATATTCACAGTAGAGGTTGAAGAAAATAATATGTTACCATTTTTAGATGTAAATATTTACCGATGTGGAAGATACTTTAAATTTGACGTTTACAGGAAGCCGACCAATGTCCTCTCGTACATTCATTTTTACTCGTATCACAGTCAAAAATCCAAGCTGTCAGTTTTTTCTTCAATGTTCCTGAGAGCTTATAGAATTTGTTCCCCTGAGTTCTTGGATCAAGAAATACAATTCATCTATGACATTGGAGAAAATTTAAAATATCCAAAACATCTTATTGATAAAACAAAAACCAAAGCTAGGAAATGTTTTCTTAATACGTCGCAGGTCAAACCATTTAATTATAAAAATATGCTAACAATTCCGTACCACGAAAATTTAATCCATCTTCCTAGCATTTTTTAAAAATTTGGTATCCAGATAGTATTCAAAAATAATAACAACATTAAGAGTCTGTTAATTAAAAATTACCCCAAGAAGTAAAGATGGATGTATTTATAATATACCATGTAAAAATTGTGATTTTATTTATATAGGCCAAACAGGCAAAGGCTTAGAAAAAAGAATAGGCCAACATAAATATAGTATTAGAACGGGGCAAGTGTCCAGTGGATTATTTGTCCACCAAAGGGATTATGGTCATAATATTGACTGGGGAAATTCTAAAATAATTACTTCTTGTAATAATATTATAGAAAGAAATATTATTGAATCTTGTTTTATAAAAAGAAATTTTGGAAATAACATGAACTTGAGTTTGGGTTTATTTAAATTGGACAATTTTATTATTGACAAAATTGTGTGTGATAAAATGTAACATGGGACCTCTCCGAGTATCCTTGTCTTCTTATGTATTTATTGTTTCTTTCTGTATTGCTTTTTTGTACCTTTGAAAATGTCTAAATAGACGAAAACGTTCGGTATCTGTTTTTTCAATTTCCCGGTGGTTTCTGCAAAAAAAAAAAAAATATATATATATATATATATTATATGTATATATATTATATGTATATATAATATATTATATGTATATATATATATACACACACACATTTATCAATTGTGGTTGATAAATAAATTCTAATCTGTGCACTAGGACCCATTCAGTGTTGTACAAATACAATATATATATATATATATGTATATATATATATATATATATATATATATATGTATATATATATATACTAATCTGTGCACTAGGACCCATTCAGTGTTGTACAAATACAATATATATATATATATATATATATATATATATATATATATATATGTGTGTGTGTGTGTGTGTGTGTGTGTGTGTGTGTGTGTGTGTGTATGTGCGTGAGATTCGCTATTGGACAACGACATCAATCAGATAATTTTATGGCCGTCACGAGCAGGACTCGAACCTACCGCCCAGAGGCCATAAGGTTACTGTGTAGCGCTTTAACCCTCTCGGCTACTGAGGCTAGAAAAGTCTCTGACCTCGAAACCATACTGGTTCCCGAGATTAGGAAAGATCACTCTCTGCACCCCCTTTTTCTTTTTCACCAGAGACCCGACCCCGCTCGTAGGAGAGGGTAAAGACCGGAACAAATCCCTTTCACGCTTCGCCATTGTAACCATGTTTATTGAGGTCGCTGTCCACTAGTGAATTTCTCACATGGTTACAATGGCGAAGCGTGAAAGGGATTTAATCCAGTCTTTACCCCCTCCTACGAGCGGGCTCGGGTCTCTGGTGAAAAAGGAAAAGGGGTCGTAGAGAGTGATCTTTCCTAATCTCGGGAACCAGTGAGGTTTTGAGGTCACAGACTTGTCTAGCCTCAGTAGCCGAGAAGATTAAAGCGCTGCGCAGTAGCCTCATGGCCTCTGGGCGGTAGGTTCGAGTCCTGCACGTGACAGCCATAGAAATTATCTGTTTATATATATGTATATATATGTATATATATATATGTATATATATATATATATATGTATATATATATGTATATATATGTATATATATATATATTAATCTTTCCCAAAGAAAGGGCTAATAGGTCTTTTTTCCTAAAAATATATTAGAATTTACAAAAGAATTTCTTTTCAAAGAAATGGTTTGTATTCTTTATTTGTTTGTTTATTTATTTGTTCATTTTTTTTTTTTTTCTTTTCCAAGGGGAGATTTAAGTTGTTTGGGCACATCAATTCAGGTCAATTTGGATAAGAGCTGTCAAAAGTGTTTGGGCAATTAGATGATTTAACTATGTATGTATGTTCCATTTGGGTTCCTCCCAAGTTTATTTGATTCGAATGCAAGACCGATTTTGACTTATTTAGAAAGGAATCCTTAATAATTTCACCCAAAGCAAAAGTAATCCTGTTCCTATCTTTTTTTCAACATATTTTTTGATGAAGTATCTCTGGTAGTCATTTATTTTTCAAATTTGTCCACTTTTTATGGCGATTGGAAGGCGAGGGCACTACCGATGACGTCAAATCGCACGACGCGTTGCCGACAGTGGCAGCTCGAAGTTTATGTCAACTAAAGATGCCTTGAACGACTTCCTGTTAACCTGCTCTCCCTTTCTCCTTTAGGCGTCGCCTATGAAGTCATTGAGCAACTGCGCTGTAGTCGACCTGACCTACGCCTGCACCTGCGCGAAAGCGCACCTCTGCGATACCATGTCGGTTCTCAGAAGCGCTTCGAAAAGCTTCTGTTTGAGGTGTCCCCCGGAACAGAGGTCTCCGTTGGGACTTCCGCAAAGGCCCCAGCTGCCGAAGGAAAGGTGGTGAAGTCAAGGGATGTGTGGACGGACGGCGTGAGTACAAAAAAGGACAACAAAATCAATAAACAAATAGATTAATTAGTAAATAAATCAAATAAATAAATAAATAGATCAACCAATCAATCAATAAGCAAGTAGATAAATAACATAAAGTAAAGAAGAAACGAGCAAACAAGAAACAAATTTGAATGACAATAGAATGAAATAAAATAACATGATCTTGACTGTCAACCCTCTCTCGTTATTCGCAAATCGCGAGTTTTTAAAATTCGCGTTTTTTTTTTTTTCACAGGAACTCTTTGTGGGGTACGGCCCGGCCTTCAAGAGAGGCGAAGTGGTGGACTACTTCGGGAACGTCGAGCTGTACAACCTCCTCTGCCATCTGACAGGTGTCACACCAGCTGTGAACGATGGCACTGAAGGGAGCTTGAACCATCTGCTTTCAAACCCACCTTCTCCAAGTTCAAGGATTTGGGTGAGTTACTAAAAAATGTGTTATGTGTCAGGGAAGGGCTGTATGCTGTATGTGAAATAAAGAATGTATTCGTATATTCACACACTCACATACACACACATACACACACACAAACACATGAACACACATAACAACACACACACACAAAACTACAAGAACTTGAAATACAAGGTGTTTCAGGCTGCGACTGAACGATCTTCTTCATACAAGACCAGAATACTTTCCAAACAGGTCCTTTCCCCAGCTTCAGGAATTAACCTTTGTTTCTTCCCCCTCTCTCAACCCTCTCTCTCTCTCTCTCTCTCTCTCTCTCTCTCTCTCTCTCTCTCTCTCTCTCTCTCTCTCTCTCTCTCTCTCTCTCTCTCTCTCCATGGCTTCAGACACTTTCATTATCTTTCACTTTATTCCCCCACTCTTTTTTTTTTGTCTCACCTTACTAAAAGTTCACTCCTGCTGCAGCCCCCGCCACCCACCAGCAAAATACTCCCCGTTCCTGAGGGCGCAACTCCAGCCGTCCGGTACTCCGACAGCGACTGCCCCGGGGACTTGGAAGCCCAGTGGGATTGGCTGGGTTCCTTACGGGAGGCCAACGCCATGTACTCGGAGAAGAGCTCCCAACACATGCCCTGGGGTGCCCCCTACACCGCGGACTTTGATCAGGAATACGTGATCCTCCCACATTTGGATCATTTCACAGGTTAGGTCGTCTGTTGGATTATCCGAATGGGAGGGAGGGAGGGAGGGTAGGAGAATGGGAGGAAGAAAATGAAGAAAGGGGGAAATCGATTTCTGGACTTAGACAAACGCTAAGGCTGTATCTAGGATTTATGCGCAGAAACCAGGTCTTCATAAGTAAAGACATGAAGGGCATAATTTCCTTGGGGAGATATGGCCCCCAACTCCAATATTTTTCGTGTGCGTGTGTGTGTGTGTGTGTGTGTGTGTGTGTGTGTGCGTATATATATATATTTATATATATATATATATATATGTGTGTGTGTGTGTGTGTGTGTGTGTGTGTGTGTGTGTGTGTGTGTGTGTGTGTGTGTGTGTGTGTGTATGTGTGTGTGTGTGTGTGTGTGTATAACCAGCATGCTGATTCATAAAAGCAGTTCATTGTGTTGCGATATGTAAATCTGAATAACCCCGCACCCACCCTTCAAAAAAAAAAAAATAATGGTCCTGGAAATTGAACATAAAAAAGAACCTTGAGAACTAGGTTGTCCACTCTGACAACAAAAAAAACCGCCCCCTCAACACCGACCCCAACCTTGAAAGAGAAGGTTGAGAGGAAGAGGGACAGAGTGGTGGAAGAAGACTCGAGTGAGAGTTAGGGAAAGGTGGAGCAGAGACTATGGGCGTGTTTGCTCAGGGCTGTAATGGCTTGTGTGTTTGTTGGGCTCTTTACATCTTTCAATGTGTGTGCGCGTTGTGTGTGTGTGGTGTGTGTGTGTGTGTGTGTGTGTGTGTGTGTGTGTGTGTGTGTGTGTGTGTGTGTGTGTGTGTGTGTGTGTGTGTGTGTGTGTGTGTGTAAGAGACCAGAAACTACACCACAACAGACTAATAACAAAACCTTATCTCCCTCTTCGGCAGCCTACTCGCGCACCCTGAAACAGGCCCTCTGGACCAGCTACTCCCTCTTCGGTCAGGTCGAGAGTTCGAACATCGAACCTTGGACGAGCGACGTCCGGCTCAGCCTTGAGGAGGCGCAGCCCTGCAAGAACTTCGACGAGAAAAGCGCCCGCGAGCACGTCGCCATGCACCCGTTATTCCCTCCAGGTTAGGACAGACGTAAATTAGGGAAATATCATGATAAATGATAATGATAATATATATATATATATATATATATATATATATATATATATATATATATATATATATATATATATATATGTGTGTGTGTGTGTGTGTGTGTGTGTGTGTGTGTGTGTGTGTGTGTGTGTGTGTGTGTGTGTGTGTGTGTGTGTGTGTGTACATATACATATGTATATTATATATATACATACATATACATATACATATACATATACATATTGTTACGGGCTGGCTGGTTAGTGAAGAGACGTTACGTATAACGTCTAAGTGCTTAAGAACCAGCTCACTTCTAGAAGCCACTGTAGGACTGAACTATCTGGTCAGGGCCTAGATAATTCGTAAGACTAGAAGTAAAGGTAACAAAGAAGACTCCAGGAAAGGAATATTAAACTAGCGATAAAACTAGTAAACGAAATTATTAATATGGAAAATATTTACAGGCAATCAACACAAAAGAGAATGGGCAGTAGGGTCAATGGGACCGTTACACGATTATAAGAATATGGAAATTTATCGTTCAAATAAGAAACACAAGATAAGTATACAATATGGTACTATCTAAGTACAAAGAGATCAGGAACATGCATCAGAATAAGTAATAAGTACAAATATAAGTAAAGTAATGCAATGTATATCAGACACGTAATGTAGGCAAAAAGGGTGATCACTTCACACCAATCGTCTCATGAGTCTAAACTTCCAGTTTGTATCAAGAGATAAGATATGCGAGAAAATGACGACGAGTGAGCGAATTCCACCGCTTATATACCATTGGACCGGAAGCGGGATACTTCCGGGTGAGTGTGCGGGAGAGTGAAAGAGGGGGAGGAGGGTAAGTTAACACGCGTCAACATGGGTAGTTTTAAGACCCTCTACTCGCTTGAACAATCTACTTATTTAGTAACTGTCAAATCTATGCGCTCCGAACTATTCAGGATTTCGCTTGTCTGTTTGTTCTACAAGAGTGCGCACCTCTCTCCGCACGTAGGCAAGATTACATATAGTGGACGGGCGTTACTGCTTAACATTGTTACAATACATACATAGACAAGAAATATGAACATAGTTATGTAATACAAAGGAACACAATTCTATAACATAATTACACATATGACGTAATATCTAATATTACGTTACAATATATATATATATATATATATATATATATGTATATATATATATATATATATATGAGAGAGAGAATGTGGGTGGGGAAGGGCAAACGAAGATGTGTAGGGAATAAAGTTTATTGCCCTAACGTTGCGACCAACTTGGCCTTCTTCAGAGGACTACAGCATTACAGACGGATCACAATTCTTATATTCGTAGCGAGAGGGAACCCGCCAAGGTATGAGCGGAAGGGTCATGTTTTCCCTTTGGCTAACGATTTAATTATTAGGACACTTGCTGCTTTCGAGAGGCATTTAAATCCGTCTCTGTCGTTGTTGTTCTTGTTGGTGGCGATATGTGCAGCTTCCACAGTTTTTCTCATTTTCTTTTCAAATGGTAGGAGGCGTAGTAGTAGAGAAAGGTGGAAAAACGGAAAAATCTTTAGTGGGAGGTAAACTGAAATGAGAAGATGTAGTATAAGAGAAAGTTAGAAAGGAAGCGAATTTTAGTCGAAGAAAAAGTAAGTGTAGATGTTTGTGCGTGTGTCGTGGATATGTTCGTGAGAGGTGTGCCACAGGTGGGGCCTGAGTAGCCTGCTTTTCCCCAGGTTGGGTTTGAGATTCTTGTAGAGTGGATTCAGTGGCGGTGCAAGGGGGAGCAGGCGGGCGGGTGTTGTATTATCTCTCTCCTTCCAATCACAACTCTGAAAGCAGAGAATTACGTGATTGGGAAATGCGTGTAAATGTCAGAAGTGTAAACTCGCTCGCCAGCGTCAGCGAAGAGGCCAGCGTTAGGTTGCGGGCCGGTTGGACAGAGAGGCGTCCCAATTCCTCTCCGTCGATCAGCCTGCGAGCAGATGAGGGTTCTGAGTGAGAGTTGGGTTGGGCCTCTGCTAAGCCAGCGAGCAAGTGTGCGTGTGCCTCTTTTCTTTCAAGCACTACTCTGAATACAGAGAATTACGTGGCTTGGGAAATATGTGTGTGTGTCTTGGTGTAAACCCGCCTACCGAAGAGGTCGGCCTGTGCCAGACCGGCAGCAGCAAAGGAGATATATCGCCTCGCCACCACCGGCCGGCGAAGCTTCCTGGGCGTTTGTCGAGAGAGCTGGAGTGGAGAGACGTCCGACCTCTGGGAGCGCTGTGTTGTACTTGATCTGCCCGTCCGCCATGAAATACATAATACACGATGAATACATTAATGTTCTGTACAAAGTATGCAAATAATGTTATGTACAAATAGATTCCACAATACGATGGCCATCCTTGAATGTGGTATAATATTTACAATATACTGTATTGATTATAATAGATGTATACAATGATTTGATGAAGATTAAAAATTATATTTACAATAAAGCTATGTGCAATATGGGGACACTACAGCAGTGGCGGCGTGTTGCCACAGGACAAAGGTGGCAGTTTTGGTCACAGCTACTCGTCCTTTGGCGTATCCTCCTCACATTCTTCTTCTTCTTTAAGAATCTTCGTTGTCTCAACTTCGGCAGAATTCTCGAAGTACAAGAGCCTGAGCCGCGTGGCCTTCCTCTCCTCGAACGCCCTTCAGCTGACGCCTTCCATGAGGACCCAGCTGAAGTACATCCTGAACCGCCTGGACACTTGGTTCCGGGACGCCGGGGCTCTCAACGTCATAACCGGTCCTGCCTTCGACATCAATTTCGACGGTGAGGCTGATATTGCCAGTTCGCACAGGTAAGTACTTACCGAGAGCTTGCGTGATATCAGTTGCCTGCTTTGGCTGATGGTGATGTGGGTTATGGGGGGGGGGGGGAGATGACTGTCTTGTGGTGATGGTGTGCAGTGTTGAGTGTTGTAGCTGCAGTCTGGCCGATATAAGAGTAGAGAGAGAGAGAGAGAGAGAGAGAGAGAGAGAGAGAGAGAAACAGAGAGAGAGAGAGAGAGAGTGGGAACCGTAGCCATGACGAACAGCCTTCGGATAATTTTTCAAAGTGGTCGACGAGGTTAGGTTAGGTTAGCCTTACTGTCTGAAAAAAAAATAAGGAAACGATAAAAGAAAAAAGTGGTGTTGAGGAAACAAAATTACCCTAGCCTTCTTCTCCGCCCTGATACCCTTCCCCATTCCTCCATTCAACAGCCAAAGACGTGCACTGCTCGTGCCCACACACCTGTTTGTGGTGGCGACAAGGTGTGCAGGGACGACGGTGAAGACACCTGGCGACTGCCCCGCCAACTCACTCGACACCATCGCCTTCGCCTATCCGCAGTACGATCCTGTCGACAACTGTCTGGTAAGTCGCCCATGACCAATTTTGATATCATCTTCGGCTCACTATCAGATAATAATATCCGTTTTATGAAAATTGTTGTTGGGTCACCATGTTGTAATGCGGATATATGTGTTTTCTACTGTTTGGGGATGGTTATTGGAATAACTTTCTGCTGTAGTGTGCATAGATACGTAGGCTACATACATACGTAAACACACACACATGCACACCAGCACATACACACACTCATATATGTATATATATATATATATATATATATATATATATTGATAAGTATTTTAGACAATATATATATATATATATATATATATATATATAGTATGTGTGTATATATATATATATATATATATATATATATATATATATATATATATATATATACATATATATCGAATCGACCACAATTCATTTTAATTCTAAGCCATTAACATTGAGAAGCTTGAGGAGGCATACATGTAGAAATTGAAACGTGGTACAACCAAGGACTCGAACCTCCGCTAGCACGTGACAAGTGATAGTGACTAAACCGATTGCGCCATCAAGAGAAATATAAGTTGAGCGCAACGTTTCTTATATACTTGTATGCTCGTCTCGAGTTACATACAACTACACGGAATTTTGTGTTCAACCCATCTCCACCATGATAGTACAATTGGTAAGTATACAATACGGGAAAGTATTTGTACAACACTGAATGGGTCCCAATGAACAGATTTACATTTACCAACCACAATGCACTTTAAATATATATGTATGTATATATATATATATATATATATATATATATATATATATATACACATATATATCTGTGTGTGTATACATATATATGTGTGTATACGTACACATATATATATATACATATATATATATATATATATATATATATATGTGTGTGTGTGTGTGTGTGTGTGTGTGTATGTATATACAGGGTGGGGCAAATCAAATGCCCGAGTTTTGAAAGGCTATTAGGAAAAGTAAAACAATACATACACAATTATTTGTTATTTTATTCGAATCAGTATACAATGTCGTTTGCATGATCACTTTTTAAAGATGGCATCAGGAAGATGGTGGCCATCTGTAGCGATGCACTGTTGAAGGCGATGTCTGAAGTTTTCGGTTGCTCTTTGGGACAACTCAAGGGGTATTGCAGCGATTTCCTCCCGAATTCGCATCTTCAATTCTTCCTTCAGATATCCCCACAGGAAGAAGTCGCAAATGCTCAAATGAGGTGAGCGTGGGGACCACTCGACATCACCCCTCCGAGAAACGAGGAGTGCCGGGCACATCTGTCGCAATTTGACCATTGCAACTTGAGCAGTGTGGGCTGTTGCTCCATCTTGTTGGAACCAGATGTCTCCCAGATTTGTTTCCTCACTTAATTCTTCCAATTTCGGTTCAAAAAAGTCTTCCAACATCGCAAGATAACGTTGAGAGTTGACGGTGACAGATCTTCCATCCTCCTCAAAGAATAAGGCCTAATTACCCCCAAATTTGGAAACTGCACACCAAACCGTAACTTTAGGGGAATGGAGCGGTCTCTGGTGAAGTTCTCTTGGGTTGTCTTCAGCCCAATAGCACCAATTTTGCTTATTCACGCTTCCAGAAAGGTGGAAGTGGGCCTCGTCAATGCTGAAAAAAGTTGACGGTTCGGGGATGCGGTTCAACATTTCCTGGCTACTGAAAACGGCAGGGTTTGGTGGTCACAACGAGACCACACACATCTTACCATCACCACCACAGCCGTTTCGCGCGCCTTTCAAAACTCGAACATTTGATTTGCCCCACCCTGTGTGTGTGTGTATATATATATACATATATATATATATATATATATATATATATATATATATATATACATATATATACATGCAAACAACTGAGTTTTTTACATATATGGCGAATCACGTGTTTATTGTGATTTTACTGTATATATATATATATATATATATATGTATGTATGTATGTATACACACACACACACACACACACACACACACACACACACACACACACACACACACACACACACTTCGCCAACCGTGCAGTTAATGAGTGGAATAAACTTCCTCCAAAGGCAGTGCAATGTAGTTCAGTTCGAAGCTTTAAGACACGTTTAGATAAACACCTAAGCAAAACGCTGTAATGCCTGCCATTTATTTTATATCATTTATTGATATGTAGGTTAATGTCTCTTTATTATTGTTTCCCTGATTATCATTTATTATTATTTATCTGTTAATTTATTATCATATACCATTTACATATTTGTTATTTAACTTTATTTTATTTATTGTTATCTATGTTATTATAATTTTATTTATCTATTTGTCTATTTATTTATTTAATTGTCATTATCATTGTTATATATATGTACATAACTTTTTTTTGTAAATCCTTTGTGTGTGCGTGTGTGTGTGTGTGTGTGTGTGTGTGTGTGTGTGTGTGTGTGTGTGTGTGTGTGTGTGTGTGTGTGTGTGTGTGTGTGTGTGTGTGTGTGTGTGTGTGTGTACCTGTCTGTCTTCCTGCCTGCCTGTGTATAAGAAAGAAAGAGCAGGAGAAGCGAGGTGATTGAGCGACAGAACATAACTTCATTGCATCTTCCTTGATCAACTTTGACAGAGCACGGATGAATACATGAAGAGCCACTTGGCCTCCGTGGCGGACATTGAGAAACTGACGAGTCTCACCTTCTTCACGGATTTGCCGGCCGACACCAGGAACCGCCTCCGCCTCCGCGTCCACGAACAACCCTGGAATTAACATATGAATGGAGGAGACTGCAAGAGACCATAAGGCCTACACTAGACAGTTCCATGTGTCTTACCACCTGTCATGCCCGTCCATAAAGTTATCTAATATTCTGTTAATACAACGAATAGTTTCAGCGTTCGCTTTATGGTTTCTGCGAGTGCGTCTATTCCTGTTGGTAAACCCGTTCTTGGCTATTTTTGTTTTTTAAATCGAAAGTAGATCTTTTGGATCGAACCTTGCCGGTCGGGCGATGGAATGACTTAGCCTTAGAGCAAACTGAGACGCAGCCGACACAGGCGACGCAGCACAGGGGGACAAAGACAGACTTCCTCTTGCTGTATTGAAGTACAGTTTGAACTACTTTCCCACTTCAAATGTTTCTAGATGTACTACCTTAGCATTTCAAACGATAGAAAAGTTCAAACTGTACTTCAGTTCAGGAACAGGAAGTCTGCCTTTGCTCTGTGCTACTATCCCTGCGTCTCACTTTGGGCTTAGGCTTATAGTGGTAAAGCAGGCCCACAAGGAGACCTTTCGGCGATGATATATATATTCTTTTTACTCAGAACGTTCGAGTTAAAATGAATGTTATTGCTCTCAGTCGAGCGGAACGGGCTGAGTGAAATTGAACCAGGCAATTTGCAATTATTATTTAGAACTATGTGTTCTTGTCATTATCTGCACTTCATGTATATTGATTCATTGCCAAATAAATTAATTAATTTATTTATTATTATTTATAAAATAAAAGGTAGTCACTCACACTTAATTCCAATATATTTTCCATGGGCATATTGTTTCAATAAATCATTTTTCCCAAGATGTTGCATATTATTTCATTCATTTCTTTACTTATTTAATTAATACTATCTTATTCATGTTTATATACTTATTCGAGCAACTTCGGGTTCTATGAAAGTTGATCAACCCGACTGAATATATACTAATAATGTTTTTCATGTACATGTGTAATTTTGTGTATCTTATACATGTAGTAAGGTGGCTAAATAAAAATACATTAACGATGTAGATTATTATATTAAATCAAAGTTCGATAAAGCACTACAAGAGAAAAAAATGCTTACGTACACTTCGGAGATAGAGTTACAATTAACCCACGCCTTGTTTATGGCGCCAAACGTGGGGCCGAACACTTGGTTCCCCCATACTGGTACAGAAATACAAAATATACAATAACAGTATTATACAATAGGGAAAATATACAATTCCCGATTGAGCAATACGTACCACACTATCACGTCGTTCGGCCACCACCCCTCGGTGACCCCACCGAGCAAACCAGAAAAATGAATGACCGACGCAAGACAAAACTCAAAACATACACGACAGACTCCACAGACACCATATTTATATATATTATGCATACAAAAACAATGGAGCAAATATTTACATGAACATAAACAACACACACAGACATCTATACAAAATAATATAAAGGCACATAAATAAATGTATACATATAAGTAGTTGCGCCAGTATTAGAGTAGAGATAATAAAAGTCGAACATCCAGGATATGATACTTAATAGCTAAACAAAAGTTACACATTATACAAATCAAGACAATACATTTAATAGCTAAACAAAACTTATACATTATACAATTCAAGACAATCATGGAGATTATAAGACATAGTTTGTACAGTGGGTCTTGGGAGAGGCCGGACATATGTAGGGATAGGCACTCTTAATACCTTAAGCCTTTCCACGTGCAATACTTCACTCAGTCCCTGAGAAGGATCAAAGACCCTGAACTTATTGGGATGCAACTTTTCAGTCATCAAAAGGAGACCTGTAAACCTATAATTGAGTTTAGATTGGTGGTCAGGCATATTTTCTTAAACATGATCACTAATACTTATACTAACAGGCGTAGCCTTGCTATGCTGGTGTTTCAACATTTTGAACTTGAAGACATCAAGTTTTTCTCTCACAGAATCATATATCCTATATAATGTGTGACATTGGAGTTCACTCTAATCATCAAAAGTGTAGAGGGGACGAGTAGGACTGTCTAACATATCATATGGGAGGCTTTTTTCCATTCCATAGATGACGTAATGAGGCGCTTTACCTGTGGAAATATTAATTGTGTTATTAATATAAGCACTGACATGCGGAAGCCAATCCTCCCAAGATTCATGGAGGTTACTAGCAACGTGCCTGAGAATGTCCAAAATATTCCTATTCGTCCGCTCTACTAGATCATTAGATGCAGGATGGTAAGCAGTCACAAAGGTTTGAGTGATGCCGTAACGTTCACAAATGTTCGCTAAAACCTCATTCCTAAATTCAGTCCCATTGTCACTAAGGAGCACTGAAGGAGTAGTGTATGGACAAAAAACACGAGAAACTAAAGCATGGGCAACTAATAGAGCAGACTTGCCAGTATTACAAAGCGACTAAAGAGGTCCACACACACACAAGGACATACGGAGAACCTTGAGTATTACGAGGCAATTATAAAAGGTCTATAGCCATAGTCTGAAAAGGACGAGAAGGAGTAGGGTATTCTAGGATAAGAGCAGTGTGCGTAAAACATTTGTTCTGGGCACAAAAGCTACACTGGACTACATGAGTGGTAATGTTCAGTCGCATTCTAGGACAATAATATTTCTTGCGAGCCATAGCCAGAGTTTTGTCACGACCTGGGTGACCAGTTTGAGAGGTATCATGAGCAAGAGACAGAACAACAGGGACTAAAGACTCAGGGATCACAAACTGTGCCACACCCTGCTCAAACACTTCCACCTTACTAATGAAAACATTGTCCTGTAGAGAAAATTGGGACAGGGGTGCAGGTAAATCTGGTAAGGTGGTATCATCACCAGATTTCAAATCATAAATGACAGCAGACCAAACAGGGTACTCACGCTGAGCTTTGGCCAGATCCTGCAGGGAGAAGTTGTCAATCACTGTAAATGCAGCTACAGATATATTGCTTGAAAGTGCATCAACAACATTGTTTGCTTAAGGAGCTGGTTAAATTCTTCAATTATAAGGAACCATCTGGCTAGGCGGCCTGAAATATGTATGCCCTTAGAAAATTGTGTGAAAGCAGTGTGGTCCGCGTAGACTGTAACAGGATATCCAAAAATAATATCTCGTAAATGTTTTAAAGCTCATGTAAGAGGCTGGTAGATAAAGGTAGATAAGGTAGATAGAGGGGTAGGTGGCGGGAATTCTATCTTATGTGTAGGATGTTTTCCAATCATAAGCCGCGAAGGAGTTGCATAATCTCGCTCCCCGTCTAAATTTTATAAACAACCGCTAGGAACAAATTTTAATGCTAATGTGACAATATGTAAACCAAGCCATTCCTGCCTCGATGTTGAGATTGCTTGTGTATGCTGTATTTCTTAAGACGTTGTAACAGTATTTCTGATTGGAGAAGGGTGGAGGCGGAGAAAAAATTATTGGTACATGGGAGAAAAGTCACGCCCTTAGGGAAGACACTTATTTGTAACAGTAAAGATCATTGGATGAATAAAGTCGTGACGTCGGAACAGACGTGGCTTAGTGAGTGGATTGAGGATCCCAGGCGAGAGTCCCTTGGTGTAAATTGACAAGCCAAGTGTAAATGATTCGGGAAGAAAATAAGAATATATATACATACATTTAATTCACCCCATCGAGAAACATTACTTACTTGCTGCAGAAGATATGGTGAAAGTCATACTTACTTAAGTGATGGAAAGTTGAAAGTGAATGAAGAAATCTAATACCATAGAAGGGAATAATTAACAGAATTAAACCAGTAATTACGGAGAGACAGGAACCGAAAGTGATGGGGGTGAAAGCCCACATCACTGCCAGTGCATCTAAATGTGTAACAGAGTAACGAGACTCAGGCTTGATAAGAATGCGACTAGCACATGCAATAACATGGGATCTACATTCATCTACTTGCTGCATAAGTACAGCTCCAATACCTGTACCAGAAGCATCTGTACAAATAGTAAAGGGAAGACTATAATCTGGGAATGCCAACACAGGCGCCTCAGTAAGGGCATGCTTCAGTTAATCAACTCTCCTGATGAACATCACGCCACTGTAAGGAAATATCCTTGAGGAGACGAGTAAGGGGAGATGCAATTGAGGCAAAATTCTTAATAAATGCACGATAGAATCCTACCAGTCCAAGGAAGGAACGTACGTGTTCAACTGATATAGGTGTAGGGAAGTCCCTAACTGCTTTAATTTTATCATCTGTGGTGTGAATACCATGTTTGTCTACAATTTGACATAGGAATTGGATGCTATATTTAAAAAAGAACACTTGGAAAAACTGAGTTTTAATCCAGCATCAGCAAAACGTTGCAAGACCATGGATAACTTATTGAGGAAGCTTTCAACATCCTTGGAGACTAAGATTAAATCGTCCAGGTAAACAAAAAGTTCACTCCCCACTAGGCCATAAAAAATTGAGTTAGTCAAGCGCTGGCATGTCAAGGGAGCATTCTGTAACCTCATGGGGAAACGGAGTCATTCATAATGTCTTGTTGGAGTCGAGAAGGCTGTGATCTAACGAGATTTCTCCTCCAAGGGAATCAGCCAAAAGCCCGCCTTTAAGTCTAAGGTGGTGAACACCGAATTACCTGTTTCAATGGACTAGAGAGGATCACTTAACACAGGCAAAGGGTAATGGGCTGGAATAGTCACCTCATTAACTCGCCTATAATCAATAACAGGACGAAAAGATCCATCTTTCTTAGGCACCAGGAGGAGCGGCGAGTTCCATTCTGAGTGAGACTTGTACAACGACTTCATGTGACAAGTCGTCAACCAAGGAATTTGTTAC
This sequence comes from Oratosquilla oratoria, assembly GCF_046742065.1. Taxonomy (NCBI): domain Eukaryota; kingdom Metazoa; phylum Arthropoda; class Malacostraca; order Stomatopoda; family Squillidae; genus Oratosquilla; species Oratosquilla oratoria. The sequence goes on along the minus strand of NC_134784.1, from coordinate 76,104,122 downwards.
AAACCGACGAAAGCGAGGCAACCTGTAAGAGGGTACGTAAACAGGTCAGACACTTGGCTGAAGATCAATGCTATGAATAACACAATCCGTAAATCCTAATGGATCACCAGGTAAAGCCAAAGCTTGACGGTGGATCACTAGCAGGTCAATGAGACGAGGCGTCACCTCTGGAAAGTCAATCTCACCTACAAACGTTGCATACTGAGAGGCCAAGTGAGCTGTGTCACTTTCTAGTGGAGACTGTAGCACCGAAGCTCCTATGATAGGAGGCGAATCCTGGTCAGTGCCAATGTCAACTAATTAAAAATAAACTAAATGACTGCCAGGAGAGAGGGTGATAGGAGCATCAGTGGTATTGGTTACCATAGCTGTAGTAACATGATCCTCACGAATAGTGGAGAGTTCCTTCCAATGCTAGACGACGAAAACGAACAGAGTCAGGCTGAAATAGGACGTCAGAACCAATTGGAGCACCTAAAATGCGAACCGGGTCTCGAACTGAACTTGAAGTTCCAATATAATGATAAGATACAATTACTTATAATAAAACTGCTAGTAAATATTATATTTTATACAGTCGTACTTTACATAATGGAACTAAGATCTTGACATGTGTATATACAAGACATTCTAGTAAAAATAAAAAATGAAGGAAACGGTATGAAGAAGCAATGTTTCCCCTTACAATACAAATCGCATTCCCATATTTGATAATTCAAAATTTGGCTAATGACTTGGATTGAACTTGATTGGTTATATGTAATAACTAACCAACATTCGTCCCTGGAGGCTTTCCTCTTGTGAATAAAATCTTTAGGCGGCAGCCAGAAAAAATTAAGAAGTACACTCAAGAAAATATAGGACCCTGTTGTTTGGCTGATAACAAAAATTTAAAGTCGTACCTAGTACATATCGTTTTCTGTGTTGTGTTTATTAGTTGCTTTATTGATCACAAAGTTCACTCATTTTTATCATACTTTTCATATATGGAATACACGACATAATTAAAAATAACATATGTCTAATTTTTTCGTATGTGTAGTTTTATAGATATTATGCAAAGTCAGAGTAACAAATTCAACATTCAAAACAAACACAAGTTTACTGTTTACAATATAGTAAAATGATTGTTGTGTAGGAATTATGATTTTGTGATTAAAAAAAGTGTGTTGTCCAATGAACTTTAGAAAAATATAAAGAGATACGATTTTTTTCCTACCAGTAAATGACATCAAGAGAAAACACTGAGGACCGTTCTTTCAAACTGCAGATTTGAGAGCAAAATTTACCTATAGATAGAAGATAAAATATTTTTGTCCGACTCGAATTAAGATATGCAAATCGAATAGTATGGTGAGTCTGAAGACGGATAAAACAATTTATGGTACCAGCAGCAGTAGGACTAACAGTAGGCCTACAAGTATTTTGTCGGTGTAGGTTAGTGTATCTATTGGGACAATATCGCGCTGAAGATATATTCAAGTCCTCGCATGTATGCGCGAACGTGTGTGTGTGTATTTCCCTAGATGTATTGTACGGGCTTGAAGCAATGCTCGTGGGATATCGTCTCTTTTTATCTATTTGTCAAACCTTGCCTTGAATTGTTTGGCAACACACACACACACACACACACACACACACACACACACACACACACACACACACACACACATATACACACGAGAGTTGGAGTAACGACCTGCAGCGCCGTAGTGGCAGCCGGGAACTCTACCACTGATCCATGTGTGTGAGTGCATGTGTGTGAGTGCATGTGTGTGTGTGTGTGTGTGTGTGTGTGTGTGTGTGTGTGTGTGTGTGTGTGTGTGTGTGTGTGTGTGTGTGTGTGTGTGTGTGTGTGTGTGTGTGTGTGTGTGATTCACCATGGTCTTAGATTACGTCCCGTACGAGAGCTCAGAGCTCATATATGATCGATCTGTGGTTAATGCTGTGGCCTTACATGCACACACACAAACTCCCCGCCCATGAGAGTTAGAGCAACGACCCGCAGCGCAGCGATACTGAAATTATCCAGGGCTGAAATAATTTCAGTATCGCTGCGCTGCGGGTCGTTACTCCAATTCTCGTGGGCGGGGAGTTGGGTGTGTGTGCGTGTAAGGTCACAGCATTACCCATAGGTCGGTCATTTATAAGTTCTGAGCTCTCTTCCGGGAGGGAAATAGCTATCGATCATGAGTACAACACGTGATCCAAGACCACGGTGAATCACACACACACACACACACACACACACACACACACACACACACACACACAGAGGAAAAGAGAAAATATGAAAAAGATGTCATAGAAAAATGTAAAGATCAACCAAAACTATTTTACAGATTTGTAAACAACAAACTGAAAAACAAACAAGATTTGGAGAAATTAAGGCAAGGAGGAGTTGAATACACAGAGGAAATTGAAATGGCAGAAATTATGAACAAGCATTTTAAATCAGGGTTTACAAGAGAGAACATACAACCTGAAGAGATCGAATGGAAAGAGAAAGCCCCCCCCCCATGAAAGAAATAGAAGAAACAAAGAATGAAATATTGAAACACTTGAGTAATCTTGATGTCAGAAAATCGCATGGACCAGATGAAATAGCAAACTGGATTTTGAAAGAATGCAGGAATGAACTGGCAGACAAAATACATAGCATAATAAACAGTTCCTTGAAAGAAGGAAAAGTTCCAGAAGATTGGAAAAGAGCAAATATAGTACCTATATATAAAGGGGGAAATAAGGAAGACCCTACCAACTATAGACCAGTCTCTCTAACAAGTACAATAGCAAAAATTTGTGAAAGAATTGTCAAAAGTAGATGGGTAAAATATTTAGAAAAAAACAACGTGCTAAATCCAAGGTAATTTGGATTCAGACAAGGACGATCATGCGTCACCAATTTAATATGTTTTTATTCAAGGCTAATAGATATAATACAAGAAAGAGATGGATGGGCTGATTGTGCATTTCTAGACCTAAAAAAAAGCTTTTGACAAAGTACCACACAAGAAGTTGCTTAAGAAATTGGAAACTGAAGGAGGAATACAGGGCAAACTGCTTAAATGGATGTAAAACTTTTTGCAAGAAAGAAAAATGAGAGTAGTGAAAAGAGATAAACACTCAAAATGGGATGAAGTAATAAGCGGTGTTCCGCAAGGAACAGTTCTGGCCCCAATAATGTTTGCTATATATATTAATGATGTGGATGACGGAATTGAAAGTTATATGAGCTTCTTTGCAGATGATGCAAAACTATTGAAAAAAGTGAACACGGAAGAAGATTGTGAGTCACTACAGAGTGATCTGAATAAAATACAGGAATGGAGTAGGAAGTGGGAGATGGAGTTCAACACTAAAAAGTGTAGTATAATGGAATTTGGAAAAAGCAAAAACAGAATAACAGGATCATATAAATTGGGAGAAGAAGGAATAAAAAAAGTAGAAAATGAGAAGGACCTGGGAGTCATTGTTATGAATAATATGTCACCTGAGAAACATATAAATCAGATTTTTGGAGAAACTCATAATTTAATAAGAACAATCAAAGTGGCATTTGCATACATGGATGAAGAAATGGTGAAGAAAATTCTAATCACTCTGATAAGACCAAAATTGGAATATGCAGCAACGATATGGTCACCAATACAAAAAAATGTATAAAAAACTTGAAAGAATACAAAGAGCAATTACAAAATTGGCACCAACACTCTCAAAACTATCATATGAAGAGAGACTAGCAAAACTTGAACTACAGACACTAGAGCAAAGAAGAGAGAGAGGAGATTTGGTAGCTATTTACAGAATCATGAAAGGCATAGAAATTATTGATAGAGAGAATCTGATAAAATGGGATGATAGAAATACAAGAGGACACGGAAAGAAAATCAAGAAGGACAGCTATAGAAGAGATCTGAGAAAGAACAGCTTTCCTCATGGAGTAATAGACATTTGGAACAAGTTGGATGAAAAAGTAGTGTGTGCAAGAACAATACATGAATTTAAAAATAGTTTAGATAAAATGAGATATGGAGACGGGACACACGAGCGTAGCTCCCCTTCCCGTGAAATACAACTAGGTAAATACAACTAGGTAAAACTAGGTAAATGCACACACATGTGTGCGTGTGTGCGCGCGCGCGCGGGAACGTGCGCGTGTATAAAATTCCCTAGACTGTGGCAATTAACGACGCCATAAAACGCTTGGGACACCGTCACCACCTCAACAGCTTCCCAATGAAGCCATCCAACCCCATCTGATAAAGATTTTTTTTTTCTTTTTTGGGGGGGGGGGGTCACTGCCCTGGACATTGTCGCATTCTTCAATAAAAGAACGATGATTATGATGATGATGATGATGATTACGACCATGATAATAATGATGATAATGACGATGATCATGATAATGATAATAATAGTTATAATGATGATAATAATAATAATGATAACGATAACAATAACAATAATAATAATAATAATAATAATGATAATAATAATAATAATAATAATAATAATAATAATAATAATAATAATAATAATAATAATAATAATAATAATAATAATAATAATAACAACAACAATAATAATAATAATAATAATAATAATAATAATAATAATAATAATAATAATAATAATAATAATAATAATAATAATAATAATAATAATAATAATAATAACAATAATAACAATAATAATAACAATAATAATAATAATAATCATAATAACAGTAGTAGTAATAATAATCATGATAATGTGTGAACATTGTTACGAATGTGGATAGGTGGTAAAGGGAACACGGGCTGAGGAAAATGCTTTTATTCCTAACTGGTTTCGCCTGACTGGCTTCTTCAGGAGGAATATCGTTCGAAGTCAAGCTGGCCAATTTGTACATAACAAGAAAGGGACGCGGCAACTTGTCTTGCCGGAACACCAATCAACGTCGCCTGCCGGTGGGATGAGTTGTCCGCCGCTCGGTCGCTGCTGTCGGTGGGCGATTTACCCGCCTGCTGGTCGTCTCATGGATAAGTTGTCGGCCTGGGTCAGGGGCTCTATGCATTTTGTTCATGATAATGAACACGCCCGGTGGCAATAGCACTAGTTTTATACACAACTGTCTTTTCATTTTCATACAGACATTTCTTCCCCCTCCTACAACTACTGATCCCGTACGAGCGGGTGGTCTGTCCTAGGTAGTCCATAGTCCATAGTCCATTCCTCTGTACCTCACCGGCTGAAGTTCCTAGGTCCGGACTTTCCCATATTCATAGCCCAAGGAATGCAGGGTAAGCCCGACTTGGTGTTCTCTAACAGCCGAGCTTTCTTCCTCAACTCTACTATCTCACCCGGTGCCCCCACCCTCTCCGACCACCTACCCTTGATCCTTCGCATCTCCACCTCACCCATCCTTATCCCCAGTGAGCCTCGGTTACGCTACAGTCAGGCCGACTGGGAAGGCTTCAAAAACACTCTTATGACATACACCGACACAAACATGAACAACGCTCCACATGCAGCGATAGAATAGGAATGGCGTTCACCTACGAATTTTGTCAAAAACGCTGTGAAAAAGCACATTCCTAGAACAAAGCACTGCAAGGTTGCCACGTTCACCGCTTCTATGCGCACCAACAGGTTTACAGACCTATTACAAGCACCCCCAGAGGCCCGTGACGCTATCCTACAAGACATGCACTGGCTACAGAGGAGCCTGAGGAAGTCCCTCTACATCGATTCACATCGTAAGAAGGAACAACTAATGGCTTCGCTCTCCGGCACCTGTGCGTCGGACCCTTCCAAGTTCTGGAGGACCATGAAACGACAGCTGGAGGAGTGCTCTGTACCTCCACCCAAGGTTATCAACCATCTCAACCACTCTGCACACTCACCCCAACACCAGGTTGACCTGGCGTCAGCATGGAGTGAGGTCTTTAAACTCCATCCTGTGCAAGGACCACATTGCTTTAGCACCTTGCACAGTGTTAACTCTTTCATGAATAGCTGTAGTGACCTCATTCCCGAAGAGACTGTTGATCTCTCTCAGTTAGATGAAGACGATCCTCTAATCTGCTCCATTGTTTTGGAGGAGGTAAAGGGGGTTATCTCGGTTTGTAAGGATGTGGAGAAAGCATTCGATATTGGCTGGCATGAAGGCCTTAAGTACAAATTGTACCACAACTTCGACTTTGCCCTGCCGTTCATAAGGTTGCTCTGCAACTACCTGGACGACAGGACATTAAGAATAAAGTGGCGGGACTATCTGTCCCGATCTTTTGTGCCGAAGCCTGGAGTACCCCAAGGGTCAGTCCTTGCCCCCACTCTGTACAGTCTATATACGAATGACCTGCCAGAGCCGGCTTACCCACGCAACCGAGCTCTTACTCTTTCGTATGCGGACGACACTAATCACGTTAGCAGACACAAAACGCTGCAAGGAGCGCTACACGTAATGCGAAACGTACTAGACGGGGCACACGCGTGGGAGCAACATTGGCGCATCAAGACCAGCGTGTCGAAATGCAAAGCTGTATACTTCCGCTGCAAGCAAACCAACAGAACACAAACGTCCCAGTAAAAGATCATGCCTATGTGCTGGGTAGCACACTGGATACTGGTTTTACCTGGACCCCACACTTCCGCAGACAGGAAACGAGGGCTAAGGTTGGGTTGGAAAGACTAAAGCTCTTCAAAACTGCAACACTATACCGGGCCAAGGTATTACACAAAGGTATGGATAAGAAGACCAGGAAATCCATTGAAGCTTCATATACCAATACCCGTCCCAACATCTATAGTAAGGCTGGCAGCTTCATCTGAGCAAAATCTTCAGCAGGCATAGCGCTTCACGATCAGCTGTCTCGGACATCTCAGCGGGCCAATCAGAACACAGCACGCCACGCTCGCATACCTCCACGAGCTACCAAGCGTATATATAAAATCTGCACGTTCCAGTATGTTCATTCGTTTGAAAAAGTCAATAGACTGAATAGAGCCTTGATCATTTGGGGATCAGCGAGGTCATGCCATACATTAGTGTCCAGATAAGAAAATCCTTACCCCAACAAGATTGATTTATATTATCGGGCTTCTCTCCTCTTGAGTAGGAGCCCACACGCGCGATGCTAGCGTGCGATGCTAGTATCATCGCCAGTACAATGTGGTGATGTTTCGTCACCAACCCAATCATTGAATATATACATACACATTTCTGCCAAGTGATTTGTGAAAATCTGTAGTTGAAATCTGCCTGATTGGATGCCGACAAAATCGCATCAGTACCAGATTTTTCTGAAAAAAAATCTTCAATTTTGAGCCCTCTCAGACTTAGAGTAGTGCCCTTAGCCGAATGAAATATAATAGTATTAAATGAAATGACATTTCTAAAAATAGAACAGTTGGTAGTTTAGTTTAAAACAATGATTGGAAGGAAAACACTGAAGTCTTGTGATCGATCACAAAATACAACATTCGCATATGTATTTTTATAGATATAAGGATGAAATTATATCAAATTGAAATAACACTATAAGATAAGAATATATAAGTAATAAAACTACATAAAATGAAATAACATAGAAAAACAAGATATATACAAGATACTTTAAAGAATAAACAAATATAAAATTCTACTAGATTTAATTAAATTAGAATAGGATGAAATACATTACAATAAAAACTTGGCAATAATACAAACTCAAAAAAGGTATAAACGGCTGACTTAATCATATTTGCCCATCACTACAATAAATTTTCACTAGGGCAGGAACCGATGTTTTGCCTCCACCCAAGTCTTCCCTATCCCTTCATCGTACTGCTCTCTCTCTCTCTCTCTCTCTCTCTCTCTCTCTCTCTCTCTCTCTCTCTCTCTCTCTCTCTCTCTCTCTCTCTCTCTCTCTCTCTCTCTCTCTCTCTCTCTCTCTCTCTCTCTCTACCACATAAAGATGGGACGACAACAGTGAAGGAAAGAGGAGAGAGTATTAAGATTATCATGGCCAAACAAGTCAAGAAAAAATATCTTATGCAAAAGTATCGGGGTAGAAGGACATAAACTAAAAAAAAAATAAAAAAAATACTCAAGAGCAACTGCCATCATCCTATGGATAGTGGTAGATGTACAACCAGATTCCATTTTGCTACGTTTTTTTTTTTTTTTAATCTTACGGCAATGTCTAGCAAATGACATACTGAAATCATGCAAATATATTTTAGATATCTAATAGTTATATTGATTTTTAAATGAATACGTCGAAAAATATGCAGATAAATTACGAATTTCAAATGTGCATAAGTTACCTGAACGAAACCTAAACAGACTATGAGTAAAGATTAAAGAGAAACTAAGAACGAAAATATTGACTAATAATAGCACACAAGAAAGAAAACGCAAGAACATGAAAACAAAGGATTACAAAGGATTACAAAGGGGGAGCATGCCGACAGGAGGCCTTTTGATCCATAACTAGGTCGGATACGAACAAAATATATAATAATGATAAATAAGTAAATAAATAAATAAATTAATAAAAAAATAAAAATATAATAATATAAATAATAATAAATCAAATAAATAAATAAATGCATAGATATAGTTAAATAATAAACAAACAGGTAAATAGTAAATAAAAATAAATTTACATATAACTAATAATAAGTGTGAATCAGACAAATAATAATAAACAGACAAATGATAATAAAACAAGCAAACAAATAAAATAAAATAAATGACAGTCATTACACCATCTTGCTTAGGTGTCTATCTAAATAATTCTTAAAGCTTCGAAATGAACTACATTACACTGCCTCCGCAGAAGAATATTCCATTTATGAACTACACGGTTGGCGAAGTTGTTTCTACCCACTTCCAAATTAAATCTATTTCCTGACAGTTTCAGACCATTGTTTCTTCTCTGATTCTCTTTCAGTGTGAAAATTTGGTAACTTTTGATGTCAATTCCCTTTAGAATCTTAAAAACCTATATCAAGTCAACTCTGAGTCTATGTTTTTTTAGGGAAACCAGATTCATATGTTTTAGTCGATTTTCGTATGATTTATTTCTTATATTTGGAATCAGTTTTGTGGTTCGCCGTTGTACTTTTTCCAACCTATCAATGTTTTTACTGAGATTCGGTGACCATACGGAAACAGCATATTCCAAGTGTGGACGAACTAACGATTTATATAGCTTGTTAATGAGACGTGTGAATTCACAATCAAAACATACACAAAAGGAGTATGTATGTACTCACACATATACACAAACACACGTATACATACATACTCTGCGTATACAGACTGATTTACGCAAACAGAAGTAGACACGGTGCTCATCGTGAGCTCAAAGGGAACGTTTTGAAAAGAAGATATTTCTATAGGACGTGAAGAAATAGTGTCTCACTGACGTTTGAATTCCTGGGATAGCTTGCTCCAAATGATATGGCCCTAACTGGAGCCATACATAAATCTAAAACGAATTATGCTATTAAGAACATTTTAAACAATGAGTCCAATATTTGTATTAACTTAACTTTTCTTAGTTCGTCATTCATTTTCTTACTATATGACTTAAAAGGTAACTTGACATTCGAAAAACAAAAGATTATAACCGAAGTAGCTTCTGCTTAAATGAACTCACAGCATTTGAAGCGGCAAGCGAAACGGGACCTCACGAGAGTAGCTCCCTTTCTTATACTACAATTAGGTAAATGCACACGTATGCACACGCGCGCGCACGCAAGCACGCACACACACACACACACACACACACACACACACACACACACACACACACACACACACACACACACACACACACACACACACACACAGACATTTCCTCCTAATCAAACAACGAAACAAGTCGTAAAACCTTATCCTTCCGAAAGAAGATTAGCCATATCCGTATTCCCCATTTAGTGCTGGATAAGCGAAATTCAGAACTCGCCAATCTGAAACTCCTTAGATACGCGAAATTAAGGGTTTGTCGATCTGTTAGCGACTATGCCGCTCTGGGGAGTTTTTAAATAAACTGGAAGGGGATGGGGGGGTAGGGGATTCTGGTATATTTCCGAAAGGAGTTTTCGTTCCATATGTTGAAAAATTCCTAATATCAGAAGACTCCGAATACTAGAGAACTGATTGGAGTTCTCTCAGTTAAATGTAATCGTCAGACGATTGCTAGATTAAAAAATCACAGAGCAAGATCGGTACCCATTCCGCACAATTTCAAAAACCATTAATCGCTCCATCCATTACCTAATGTAGTGTTTTTTAACACAATGTGTCTTAATCAAGATGTCCATTCTTCCCTTCTAGTTTTTTCCTGGTTAGTTGCGACTCTCAATGTGGCGATTATTTGTATGATACATTACAATGTTTCTGTCACTAGATGCTTAGAAAAAGTGACTATATTCTGTCTAATCCTGTACCAAGGAGTTCTCTGAATATATAGTCAATAAAACTTGAAAGCCTGAGATTGAAAATCACTGACCTTAATGGATCATCCTGACTCCTCCCGCCCGGGATAGATAGATAGATAGATAGAGAGAGAGAGAGAGAGAGAGAGAGATAGAGAGAGAGAGAGAGAGAGAGAGAGAGAGAGAGATATGAGGGGGATTTGGTTCTATGGTAAATAACTGACCAAACATTTAATTAGGGGGCAAAATCGGTTCCACAGGTCTACATCAAAGCTGATGGAAACATTAAGAATACCAAAGCAAGACAATCTCAATCTTACAATCTCACAATAATTTTTTTTTTCTCGATAAGGACTCGGAAATTTGCCTTACGAAGAGAGGCTTTGGCACCTAAACTTACACTCTCTGGAAAGACGCAGAGTGCGGGGTGATCTAATAGAAGTGTTCAAGTGGATCAAAGGCTATAACAAGGGTGATGCAAACAAGGTCATCATATTTAAACAACAGGGCAGAACTCGCAGTAATGGGTATAAACTGGACAAATTTAGATTTAAGAAGGAAATAGGCAAGAATTGGTTTACAAATAGGATGGTCGATGAATGGAATAAACTTAGTAACCACGTAGTAAGCGCTGAAACTATCAGTTGTTTTAAAAAACGATTAGACAACTTTATGGATGGGGATGACAGGTGGTGATGGATACGGAGCTGCCTAGTGTAGGCCTTATGGTCTTTTGCAGTCTCCTTTATTTATTATGTTCTCATAACTGTTCATTGATATATTTTATCTAGAAACATTTTACTGTCATGTCAACCATTACAACAACTTTTCGATCACGCTGCCATAACTTTCCATTGATATATTTTATCCAGAAACATTTTACTGTAATGTCAACCATTACAACTTTTCGATCACGCCTGCAAAGGGATCTGAGGAAAATACAATTTATTACATGGCAACATCACCCGACTAGCTGTTGCCATACAAGAGTCGCGCCTTTCTTGCACTCCTAGTTCAATTCATAAGAAAACGTTGGAGGAAGGAGAACAATTTTCCGGGGTGGAGGGTAATAATATTAAACCTGGGCAACAGATGGCGTTGCTGGAAGTGTTAAATCTCGCTCTTAAGATGGCGCTGGAGCAATTAGCTCCAGGTGGGACGAACCACGGAAGTAATTGATGATAGCTAAGGAGCTGATCTTGCATTTTTAAGAGGAATATCGCTGCGCTAGAAAGAATTATCGACCGTATGAGTTGACGTTGTAAGGTCGAGAGTTGTTAAAGTCAATGATCAAGGGCCGTGCGATGGTGTGGTGTGCTTCAGATATTTCGCTCGACTCCAGTATTCCAAACATTCCTTGAATAAAATCATCTGGCTGCAGCAAGTTGCAACGTTGTTCTTTATTTCATACATTTATTCATGTTATCTGACTGGTCTGATGATCACTCAGAATTTCTTTTGCTCTCACCTCAACTGTCTGTCACCTTCCTCTGTGCACTGCGTGGTTCTCTATACAGTATGTCGTCCATCCCTTCTTTATATTATTTTTGTAATCATTGTTATTATTATTACCATTATCATCATTATCTCTAATAGTAGTAGTAGTAGTAGTAGTAGTATCATTAGTACCAATACTATCATTTATGTCATTAACATTGTGGATGCTATTTCGATATCAGAGCATTCAAAACTGGAAATTATTATTAGACAAAATAACCCTACACGACGGCCAACACAACAAAACATAAACACAGGAATAAAGTTCCAAAACAGAAAGATGCAACTCCAGCTGTCGCCTCATGCATTAAATTGAAAATGATTGGCTGAAATAAGACAAAATTG